>NW_028301094.1:745000-1345000 GCF_049000335.1 Polistes dominula | reverse complement strand
GAAAGAGAGAGAGAGAAAGCTTAAGATTTACTGGACCCCGGTAGTGGCCGCTAACTTTCCAGAGAGAGAAAGAGAGTGAGAGAAAGAGAGCTTTCGAGGGGTTGTAGGGGGCAAAGGGAGGGGGTATAAGTCGTTCACGAAAACATTAAAGCGATATAATCTTCGTACTTTCTACAATTTTTTATTTTAGATAATCGGTTTAGCGTTGTTTCATGGAATGTTTTTTAAATAGGAAAATTTAGTAATTGACAATTATTTGTTATATTTGTGTTTATAATATTTGAGGGAGTTTAAATTGAATGGGTTTTATTAGGGGTTGTTTATATCGTAGAAAGAATATTTTTTTTATTTTTTTTTTTTTAAAGATCGGTGTACTAGTACTTGTTTCAAAAAATGTTTTTACGTATAGTCATTTTAATTAGAAATATTAAACAAAATTTATGTAAGATATGTAATTTGTTGTTGTTGTTTTTTTTTTTAATATTGTAGATACATTTATCGAATACTCGAATATGATGAACAATTTCACGGTTGGTTCCTTTTCGATATCGCGTTTCATTGCGGTCTTGTTCGGCATCCCAAGCTCGATTCGCATTGGTGACAAAAAAATCTGTTGACTCAGGAGCATTGGGGGGCTCGTAATAAAAATAAATATTCTTGGCGTATGCGCACACACCAGGCTTGGGGTGGTAAAGTATGAGGAGAGGCGAGAAAAAGGCAAAAGAAGAAGAAGAAGAAGAAGAAGAAGAAGGAGGTGAACGGGGTTGGAGTGGGGTGGGTGAGGGTGGAAAATAAAGGTGGTAACCCTCTACTCCTACGACATACTGTGCCCTATAACGATATATAAAGCCGACATATTTCTGAATAAATCGTTTTTTTCAAATCTCCTGCATAGAACGAGCGATAAACTTGATGTGGATGGCTCCTATGTATATGCTTATGTGTTTGTGCGTTATGTGTGTGTAAAAGAAGAGAGAGAGAGAGAGAGAGAGAGAGAGAAAGACCTACGATACGATATTTCCAACCATTACCATTTTCCGCTGTGTTGCATGGATTTTTATTTCGAGAAATGATATTTACGAACGACAAGGTGTTATTTTAACATCGCTATGGGAATTATGCGTATCGGCGTTATCTTATCTTTTCAAAATTCTACTCGAATAATCGATTATTCTTTTTCTTTTTTTTTCTTTCAATCTTCTTTTACACTTGCAAAAATCTATCGGAATAATTTTAATATATATTACTTTTTTTTTGTTATTGTAATAATAATATTTTTTGTTAGGATTACTAGAAGTAGAAATGTCATGATTTAAGGTGCGTTAGTATCGAAGAACACACTAATCTTTCGGTTAGAATTTCTCTCGAAATCGACCTTTGAGATTTCGCTAATGGATTCCCGGATGTACTCTAAGAGCGAGTCTTTCCTGGGTCTGAAGCCTATTTCCTTCGTGCCGGCACGATACAACTTTATGTTTTAGTATACCGGTCTCTTTAGTTTTTTACGTGATTCCATGACCATTCGTTAATCATTGTTAATGTATAGAAATTCTAAAGTAAAAGTCAAACGAACTTTTATATTTTAATTTCATTTCAATTATTATTTTTTATTTCATTCAATTATAGTAAATTGTAATTCAATATTTAAGAAGAAACTTTAATTAAAAACAAAACAAAAAAAATAAAATAACAAATTCATTCATTAGAAATATTGAACGTGTTTTTTTTTTTTAGAAAAGGGTGATGGTAGTTTTATAGGATCGTTTGTAAAATAGATCGAACAAGTTTTCCTTTAGCTAAAAATTATGTATTCCGCGATGTTGTATCGCGTTTGGTATTCCGTGATGGTGGCGATGATGTTTTACCGATCGGATGTTGGGTGGGGCAGCTGCTGCTGCTGCTGCTGCTGCTGTTCTCTCCTTCTTTTCGAACCTAACGGGACTGTAATGGGGTTGCAACATCTTGCAAGGTAGTTCACACAACCCCCGTTACTCTCTTTCTAGTTTTCTTTTTCTTTCTCAACCACTTTTCGTCATATTCGTTTCGTCCTTTCCAAACGATGTGAGTTGTTCGGTTAGGTGAGCTCGTATAAACAAATTTTGAACAAAAATCCGCAATAAAATCCATAATTAAATTATATTACGTTTTGATCAATTCTATGATATATTCTTATATATTAAAATTCTTTTTAATTTCTTTTTTATTTATTAAGAAAAAAAATGTAGAGATAACGTTTGAAAGCTGAGATATTAGGAAAATCAACAAATTTGGCAAGTTATCTGGAATGTTTGTGTTTATTGATCGTGTTAGTTTGATTTACATACGTTTAGAATGTAGATTTGCGTACATTCATACAAACACACAAACATTTATATGGTTAGTTGCATGGATCAGCACTGAAATACATAGTGTATAGTAATAAGAGGGATATTCTCTAGATAATTTATGTACATTTATTATTGGTTAGAGTATATGTAAATACACTTAATATATGTATTTAAATACATACATTATTAATTATTGTTATAGTATAGATATTTGTCCTTATTTAGATAACCTTTTCAAAATCATCTTTTTTTCTTTTTTGTTATTTTATGTTTTTTATAAATACCAATTTTACAAACATCTAAAAATAAAATATATAATTATACGTGGATGAATTTGAAAAGTTTTGAAATACACTAAACACTTTCATACAATCAAAGTATTGGAATATTTTTATTTTCAACAAAAATAAAGGTATTTTTTTTTTTTTGGTTCAAGGTTCAAAATTTGTTTATCCACCCTCCTACGTGATTTTTTTAACGCCCCGTAGGTAAATTTTTTCCAAGGGGTAGTTGTATCAGTTAATTTTTCAGTTGAAGTATGAAAGGGGGGTCGTTTTCGAGAGATCGTATTAAAATCAGTACGTAGTTCCACCCTTCGTATTCTTCCTCCCCATTCCCACCCTCTCAGTCTTCTGTTTCTCATTTCTCCTCTTCATTTTCTTCTCTCCCTCGACGAAAGGCATTAACACTCCGTTGTTTATGAGGCGCCGCAAGAAAGCATTGGCGCGGATGGTCCTATATATATATGTATTTGTGAGTGTATTTGTATTTGTAAGGGTGTGAGGATCTCGAAAACGAGTTAGGAGACGTTACCGGAAAATAAATGACGCGAAAGGATTTTCCTGTTGCGGAGAAAGGAAAAATTCAACGTCTGTTTACGCTAATACCTCATCGTTAACAAGACTTAACGAGTAAACTTCTATTAAATACTTTGTTATATACATATATATATATATATTTGTATGTGTGTGTGTGTGTATTTGAAAGAACAAATGACTAGGATCTGAAGGACCTGAAGTAACAAAATATATTTCATTTGTCGAATATTTAAATAAAACATTTCGTAAATGTTCCCCATTATACATTCATTATTTTTTATTTTTATAAAAATAAAAAACTAGTCAGATTTGTTATCGTCTTTGATTGAACGAAAGAAGAAAAGTAAAAGAGATGAAGGAAGAAAAGTGGAATAGGGTGAGATGGAGGTGTAGGAGTTGCGCCCATGGTGGTGGATGCCCGTTCTACCGGAGGTCAGGACTTTCAGGAGCGTATAATTAATTTCCCGTGTCACTCCATCCCCCAACCTCAATCCCTTCCTACGGGTACCATCCTCTCTACCCCCTTTCTCCTCCCATCGTCTATCTATCTATCTATTTTTTTCTTTTTTACCCTTACCCCTTTATCTCCGTGATTCTTTCTACGGTGGTAGCTCCCACTTTCGATCCATCCGACGCAAATCCCCGGACTACGTAGACGACGATGACGATGACGACGACGACGACGACGACGACGATGACGGGGTGATGAAGAAGGAGGAGAAGGAGGAGGAGGACAATATTGCTGGCCATTTCGTTGGACGTGGTGGTTGTTGGAGACGATTCTCTCGAGCTTGGGTTGAACCCCTTTTCGATGGCAACCCCCATTCCTCGCGCGGAGAAAGGGGTGACTTTGCGAACAAGCAACTGGAACCGATTCCCTCTCCCCCCTTACCTCCCTCTTCCTTTCACCTTCTCCTTCTATTTCATTCTATCTTTCTCTCTCTCTCTCTCTTTCTCTTACTCCACCATTCCGACGCATACCGACCCGTCAATATCAGCCTCCGTAATTAAACATAACAGATCAACATTCGACATTAGGTATATACCAAACGGTTTCCTCTTACACACACATATATTTGTATGTATATATATATATTACACACAGTTATATATCTTTGTATGTATATGTCTTCCTATGTGAGAACGTTAGCATGTCAGTGAATATAGGTATCAGAAGCGTCTCCTAAACCCCCGGACGGTTACTCGACTCGAATCGGTTAATTGGATAAATGTCCGATGAACGCCGACTCGTTTCCCCTCTTTCCCCTCCTCTATCATCTCTACTTCTATCTCCTTCCGTCTATTTAACTCTTTTACCCTCTCTCTCTCTCTCTCTTTCTCGCTGTTTCAGACTCAAGCTAAACCTCACCCTTCAACTCTACCCTTACCCTCTCGATTCTCATACTCTAGGTCCTCCTCTTCCTCCTCCTCCTTCTCATTCTTCTCCTACTCTCCTTCTACCTACCCCCTTTCCTCATTTCCGGCCGTGTCCTTATCCCGGACTCATTGGGAAAACAATCGCTTGTTCCGCGGAGATGAATTTATCGAAGCTTTCTCTTTCTCTCTCTGTCTCTCTGTCTCTCTCTCTCGAAGCTCGAAACTCTCGTTGTATTTTGCTTCCACCTCTTTCTCCTGTTCCCTTTCTCATTTCTTCTTCTTTCCTTGTTCTTCAATCGTCCTTTCGATAGTCAAGAAAATGGAAAGAATGTGGACTAACCTCTTGCCGGACTTTCTTCTTTCATTCTGTCTACTTTCTTTCTTTACTTTTTCTGTATCCTTTATTTTTGTTTTTTTTTTTGTTCTTTTTCTTTTTCTTTTTTCTTTATTGTACATACATTTGCATTATTCACTCCCTCGAGAAGTCTTTTCGAAGTAGTAAGAAAATGTTTTTTTCTCAGTACTTTTTATAAAGAGAAAAAGAATTGCTGATAAGAAATGAAAAGAGGGGGATGATGAGAAAAAATGAAGGAAAAAAAACTTTGATATATTTTTTTTATTATTTTTTTTCTCTTCTAACGTTATAACATTTTATATAAATATATGTTGTAATATGTTAATTGATAACGATAGTTGCTTAAATTATTAACAAATTATATTAGTTTATTTGATAATATTTATTTTTCCTATTTTTGTTTTTTTTTTGACTTACATTAGTCCACTGTTATAATTATCGTCACATATGTGAATCTTTCTATATCTGTAGATATGTGTGTGTGTGTGTATGTGTATGTGTAAGTATATCTATTTATTTCGCGACCCCCAGTGTGACGCTTCGCTCGAGAATATTGCATTTCCAGTTTCCACAAACCATCTCTCTTCATTTGTCTCCTTCCGACATCGACTTCACCTTCCGGGAGCTCTACCATAATCCGCTTACTACCCTAGACTCATTACATGCGGAATGTTATTGACGCTATCTATAACCTATTCTTCTAACAATAAGTCATTTTCTAATTTCTAAACCAGAAAATCCTAGTACTTTAACATTTTTCATTCTTAATTATTAATCCTTCATTAAAATCCAGTTTATTTATTCAGATATACAAAGGTGTCTAAAACTTATCCGATTTCATCAATTTATTGGCTGACCTAATACACGTGTGCATTTTATCAAAAATCATCTAAAATCTGAATATGAAAATATCTTATGGTTAGATACTTTCGATAAGATTTAATTAGAATTAAATTTAGATTTATTAATTAAAATAGATTTCATTTGGAAAGAATTGATTTTTCATCTAAAATAGAGAGAGAGAGAGAGAGATAGAGATTGTAGTTTTTATATTTATTTAAATGACAATTCTATATTTGGTTTAGATTCTGATCAGAATAGTTCGAACAAAAACGATCTGTCAAAATTAGAATACTAAAAAACTTAATTATGGCATTACTTACGATTCAATCAATCAAAAATATTATACACATGTAAAATGTTTCATAACTTTTATCTAATCACAGTTGCATAAATAAATCCACATATAGATATGTCTATAAATAAATAAATAATTTGTATTAATTCATAGAAAATTGTAAGAATAGTTATTACATTTTCAGATATATATATAAATACACATACATACACACACACACACATATCATACATCCATATATAAATAAATAATTTTAATAATTTTATATTAATTAATAGAAAATAATTAGAATTGCTTTGATCTATTTACAAATATGAAAAAAAAAACACACACACACACATGTGTGTGTTATCATATAAATAGATAAATAATTAGAATAGGTTTTATATTAATTCTTAGAAAATACTAAGTGTGGTAAGAATATACTTTAGGGTCAGTAAGTAAAAGCATAGAGAGAAACTAAAGGTTTGTTAGTCCCTCCTTCTTCGTAGAATTAGAACTCTTAATTAGGGTTTTCAGGCATAGATTAGGATGCGTCGCGTTCGCATGCTCGCGTCGTTTCTTAGCGTTCCTCCGTGCGCCGGCAAATAAGGCAGTCAGATTCTAATTGCTGGCCATAAATCAGGGACAACACCTGCACTATTCGAAAATGTTTATCAGAGGACTCTACTGCTAACGCCATTAGAACGGACGGATAGACGAAATGACAAACTGATGCAAGTTTAACAGCCCAAGTCTCACGTTATTAGATTAATTTCATTAATTACGTTTCTCTCTCTTTCTCTTTCTCTCTTTCTATCTTTCTCTTTCTATTTCTACTAATGTAAGACCTCGATCTTTCGAGACACATCACAATTCTCGACAACGCTATAATCGATCGGTCGTTGCTTGTAGGAACACGAGGACGCGTTCGATATCTCCTTAAATTTTCATCACTTTATTTTCCATCGACATTCGTCGTATCGTCTATAAGAATAATAATCTTATCTTTCATGCTTGATAAATGCATTTTATCCAATCACGTATCGAATGTTTCGGAATTTGTAACTTTATCGATACAAAAGATATTCAACTTTGGTTATAATTTGTATCCAATCATCCATTAATAATTTCGTTTATTTATAAATAAAGAAAAAGAAAATGTACGAATGTTTCGTAAATGAATGAAAGAAAGAAAGAAAGAAAGAAAGATTAATTATTCGTATTTATCGTTGAAGCATCGAATTAGATTGGAATTAGAGACAGAATCATGAGGAGAGAGAGAGAGAGAGAGAGAGAAAGCATGTAAATTAGAAATAGTAAGAGAGTGTGAGAGAGAGATAGAAAGTAGCAGAGATTACGAGATATGTAAATGAGAAGACTTCTTCAGCATGCCATCTGTCATTTTTGTCGAGCCGGTTTAGTCAGGGAAAAGCTAGTAGACGAGGGGTACAGTGGTGGAAAAGAGGGTGGAGGAGGGTAAACCATTTCGTAATGCGTTTCGCACGCTAATTCAGTCTGTGCTTCGATTAATGATGCCGACAATAATTGCAATCTAACCTCGATGAATTTATCTTGTCTCGTCGATTTGCTTTTTTTTTTTTTAATTAAAATCTCATAAATTACAATATTTATTTTGAAAATAAAAAATAAAAAAAAAACAATTAGATATTTTTTAATCGCATAACTCGTATATAATATTTTTGAATATTTTATTAATATATTAAATAATCGTGTTAATAATTTGTACAAATAAACAATAATTTATTAAATAAATTTTGTATAATATGTTGATTTGATGAATTGATAAACGTGTTAATTGTTACACGTGTTCAATATTTATAAGAATGAATGACTATAATAAAAATAAGATAAGTTTAAATAGAATGAAAAAAAGAGAAGAGTAAAAAAAAGAAAAATATAAAGGGGAAAGGTTTTGGCAAGCCAATAATATGCCGACAAGCTTTATTTTATTTAAGCAACTCCAGTTTTTCATTTAAGTTCATTCCCACGTCTTCCCTTTTTATTTCCAACGAAAGATACACCGGGCACATCTTCTAAGAAGGGTAGCAGTTTTGGTGATGGTGGTGGTGGTGGTGGTGGTGTTGAAAACAACGTAAAGGGCTCCCTATTACTCGAATATATTATTTACTATTCTTATTTTTCTTGGCTTGCCTTTTTTCTTCAACTTCTTCTTTTTCTTCTTCTTCTTAGTTGATTTAGTCGTGAGAAATGAGACCGAGAAAGTCGGAACGTTAAAAATATCCTTTTGTGCATCATGAAACATACTTTAATATCATCGTACACCAAAGTTCCTTCCTCTTTCTTTATAAAATACGATATACATTCTCTTATGCGTAAGAAAAGTTCTTCGTTAATCCATCATCCCTTTTTTATCTTGGCATACTATCAAATTTTACTTTTCTTTTTATTTTTCTCTTCTTCTCTGCATAAGACATGAACATTCAAAACAGGATTGGTCTAACATTTAAACAATATTGAAACAATACAAAATCATTGATACCCAACCAATAGAAATAAATATAAAACAAAAAAAAACAACTACGAAGGAAGGGTGAGTTGTATGTTAGATGTTAGAAAAAAGTAAGGGTTGATAGAGAAAATAAGGGGGTTGGAAAGGATAAAATCATCTTAAGTACGCTCGATTTCAGCGTTACGAGCTGCGTTACTTTTTTCGAATAGGACAGGACTTTCTGAGTTTGGTTCCTGAAGAGAATTTGGGGTGGGTGTAGTTTAGGTTGGAGGGAGGGAGGACGGAGGGATAGAATCGAAGATGCAAGATTACCGATGAAAAGAAAGTTTGGTTTTGGGAAAGGGATGGGAATCTCTATCAACCTCCCTCATCTACCATCCCCTTCTCCTAAAAGAAGCTTCGGGTCATTCGGTGCGATGTCCATGTTCGGAAAACTTGGATGACCTTGGTATATTTGGAATCGATCGATTGGCAGGCAGGCAGGCAGGCAGACAGGCATACAAGCAGGCAGCAAGCTAGACAGCACAACGTATAAGAAGAAAAAGGGGATAGGAAGGAAAGAGGGAGGGTAAGAACTGAGAAAGCATGTAAGGGATTGAGTGAACGATGCACGCTAACGATAGCGAACGATATTTTTGCAATAAGAGTAAGAAAGAATGCAAGTAAGTAGATAGGTGTATGAATTATATTGGTGGTGTGTATATGTCAGAGTATTTTATAGAAGAGATAGATTTATGTTCTGCAAAAGAGAGCGTCGAGTCACGTGTCTCAATAAACCGAATATCGTGCTAGCTTTTTAGATCGACAAAGCATGGTAGTACTACAATACCATGTCCAATTTGTCTTGTCTGTCATGGATCAGGGATCGACGACATCATAAACAGTTGTGTTATTCGATATGTTTCTTTAGAGATTATTCTTTTTTTTTATTTTTCAATTTTTATATTGGCTCGTGTGTTGTATACTTTATTTTTATCGTGCAATTTAGAGTGGTTAATAAGTTTTTTCTTTTATTTATTAAATAAATAAATAGTTAAACAGTTTGTAGGCTTGCTGATTAACTTAATGGAAAGTTTGTTCTTATGCGAAAAATTAGATCTATCTGCGAGGATTAAGATTGTTGAATATTTTTACTAGGATCTACTCAACCTTTTTTCTTAATTTTTTTTTTGTTCAAATTTTCACTTAGGTAATTTTAAATACAAATATTTATTATTTTAATCATAGTACTGGAACACACTTATTTATACGTCGAATCGAATCTCTCGTGTAAGGTAGATAGCCGAGTACACCCGAGAGCGTAGTTTCTCTCTTCTTGAAACAGAACCGGTGAGAAAGAGAGAGAGAGAGAGAGAGAGAGAGAGAGAGAGAATCCACACTCTGCTCCATTCGCTGTTGCATATTTTATTGCGCGCATTATTTAAATGAGCGCGACTTCGCCGTAATCTTGCCACGAAGATAGAAAGAGAAAGAGAGAGAGAGAGAGAGAGAGATTCCTGTTCTGTGTTCCTTTAGCTGGTGTTATCCCTCTCTTATTTGAACTCTCGTAGCACTTCTTGCTTTTGGTCTTTCTCCTACTTACTGGGAGCACCTAAGCAACCCTTAAACGTACAGGACGGTAGTCAGAAAGAGAAAGAGAAAGAGAAAGAGAGAAGAGAAAGTAGTTCTCGGCTGGTTCAGCCAGCCAGCCAGGCAGCCAGGCAGCCAGTGGAGTTGGCTTGGTTGGTTGGTAACGCGAAGCTTTCCCTGGGGTTGCTGCTACAGGAGGTGGAATGGGGGTGTAAGAGAAAGATAGTAGAAAGAGAAAGAGAGAAAGAGAGAGAAGAGGCCGGCCAAGCGTGTTTTTGCGAGCTGTTTCTGCTGACCAGTGCGGCTTTTCCTCTGCGGTCATCTCTCGTCGCCTCCCAAAGCTTGTAGAGTCGCTTATTGCCCCGAAGCTCCTGTTAACCGCCCTCTTTAACTTCCTGTCCCGACAGTCCTTCTTCCTCGGAAATAAGAGCAAACCCACACCTAAGAGAGCATCCCCCCCTCGCAAGTCCCTTAAATACATCGGCATTTAGGACATGCTGTTTTAGACAACCTACCTTTACTTCACACTGCTCTGTCACTTGATTTGTGTTTCCACTCAAGCGTTCGATATCATGCCTTTATCTTACCTCTTTGAACGTTTCTATTCGTCATGACTTGTAGTAGTCAATGAACTTGCACGATACCTAAAAAAAAAGAAAATGACAAAGAACATTAGGTTTCTTCATCTTTATTTAATCTTATGTATCTATCTATTTATCTATCCATCCATCTATCCATTTCTTTCTTTCCCGCTAATGGATTCGTGTGTTTGACTTACTCGAGTATGCGTAAACGCTTTGATATACGTCGGTGCGGGGTAGGTAGGTAGGTAGGTAGGTAGGTAGTGAGGAGAGGAGTATAGGGAGGGGGAATGAGGGAGAAACAGGTAAACGGTAACCATGAAAATTTCAACTCTCCGAGAACGTAATCAGCATACTTGGTACATTCGTTTCCAGGCAGAGGGAATACCATTTCCCGAGGCGATCACTTTGTGAAGATTCGAGATAACGTAAATTCCTCTCTTTCTCTTTATCCCCCTCTCCACTCCCCATAGCCCACTCTCCCCCCTCATTTCGCTCGATCTTTTATACTCTACTACTCTCTCTCTCTCTCTCTCTTTTTCCCTTTCGTTTAAAAGAATGAAGAGGCGATCACGTAGCTCGTATTCACGCCATAATGTTTATCCTTTTGCAGCTCGTAACGTCGAAGAGCACAAAGGGCCATTGTTTTTTCTATAAGCATGTGAGTTATATTATTCCACTAGTGTACCATATTATAAAGCACGGGGAATATATCGATAAATGGGAATATTATAAGTCACATAGAGAAATGTTGTTACCTTTTTGTTTCTATTTTTTTGTTTGTTCATAACGTGAATCGCGAAGTTTCATTCAAAGTACCATGCATGCATTTTAGTGGTATAGAGTTGGTAATTGTAACTATTGTTTTGTTACTACTACTACTATTACTATTGTTACTGTTACTAATGCTTCTGCTATTGCTGTTACTACTGCAGCATAGTTTTCGATCCCTACGGTTAGACAATTAAGCGAATTACATGTAACAGCTGAACATTAGCTCGTAATGTGACCCTTCATTTACTCGACCGTTAGCCACACCTCTTACCCTTTAAGGGCAAGTACTTATCGTCCTCTACCTACCTACGTCCCTTCGATTTCTCTTAACGCCATCCTCACGGATTTACTTTTGACATGAGAATATCTCTTTATGAGTGTTGATCTTTTCAGATTCGTTCAACTTTCATATTAACTGAAGCAAAGTTTGTTCACATTATTATAGATAATTATATTTTAATCTTATCAAAAATATCTATAGATAAAAATTTATGTCAATTATTTCATTGTACAGAAATACAATTTTGTGAAATTAATTTCGATAGATGTGTTATTGTGGGTGTGGTGGATATAAAAGTAGGCAAAGATTTGGTACGTTATCGTTGGAATTTTCGTAGGGCCCTTAAATTATCACTGGATTTTCTCTTATCTTTGGTTCTGGTAATCCAGGAAAGAATAACTACCAAAGATATCGATTCTGCATATGCATCGGTACCGCCGATACTCGATAAAGCGGACAAAAGAAACCACATTTATACTTTTATCTTCTCCTACCCATTTCCTTTTTACCAAAGGACACAAACGTTTGCTGGAGTTATCGATTGCTAGATTAAAGATCGTTATCCTTTCATGTAATATTATTTTAAAGTCGAATTTACTTTGAAGTCATCGATTATACCTGTCCAATTTTAAATGAGAAATCTTGCTAAACGAAAGACATCTATTAAGATATTTTAATAATTGAAAGAACGATATTAAATAATTTTCTTTTTTTATTTTTTTCATAAATGTAACTCACGCATGTATGTAAGATAAAAAGATAAAGATATTTATGAAAAATAGAACAAAAAATATAATATAATATTAACTGTACACACACAAAAGTTAGAAATGTTTCGAATAAATTTGCAAAGATTTGTTTTGCGAAATGAAAAAAGTGCAAATGAAAAAATGTCGTTGGGACAACGATGGAAAGAGAAAGAGAAAGAGAAAGAGAAAGAGAGAAAATAAGAAAAAAAATAGTATCAACCATGATGGACATCGAGCTTGCTTTTAAGGGTTGCTAAAAACAGCTGTGGCGTGAACGTATTTTTAGTTGCGAAATATTTACAAATATTTCTCTTTGTGTAATAGAAGAAGAATGAAAAAGAGAGAGCGAGAGAGAGAGAGAGAAAAGCCGAAGAGTCCTTTCCAGAGGGCAGGTCGAGTTAAGGATGGAAAGGATAAAAGCTTTTCGGCCTTGTACGTTTGATGGTCAAACGGTTTCTGTATTTGGCAAGTTCTCTCTTGGTTGCTTGGTCATATATTTCTACACTTCTCTCCATAGGAAGATTCTTCAAAGAAATTTTACCTCGTCTATTTACCAGGAAAATAATTTATAGTATTTTCACTATTGTTTATTAATATTAAAATAATAATAATTAATTTTTTGAACTCTTTTTCCACGTCTCAATCTTGTTTTTTATTTTATATATATTTTATTTTGTACTTCAAATTTTTATTGGAAAATAAATAAATTAATTTCTTTCTTAATTTTTGTAAATATATTTTTAAAAAAATTAAATTTTAATAATTTTATAATTTAAAATAAAATAATTAATTTAGAATAAAATTAAAAATATTATTTCTTTAAATTTTAAATAAATATTAATTTCTTTCTGTATTTTTGTAAATAAATTCTAAATAAATTAAATTTAAATAATATATTATATATATATATATAATTTAAATAAAAATTAATTTCTTTGTTTTTTTTTTTGGTTTTTTTAAATAAATGCACACAAGGGTGATATAAAAGTTAATATTAATTATTTATTATTTATTATTAATTAATATACATAATATTAATTACATTAACGAACCAACCATTTTATTTTCTATCACACGTTGCATTTTTCTTTTTTTAATATGTAAAAAATAAAAAATCCTATATTTTTTTTTTTGGTATTCATAGGTTAGATAAAAATGTTTTTCTATGACAATTTTGTATTCGTATGTATTATCGGGTATCTTTAGGTGAATGGTTTACTTGAAAAGGGACGATAAGCAAACGCGTAAGTAATTAAGTAGATCTAGGTATTTCGCGGAAAGGGAAATTAATGGGGAAGCTGTAAGGATAGTTAGTCGAGGGGTAGATTTCTAGGTTCACCACGTGGTGGATGCTTGAATCACGTGAGGGCATCCCCAATCGGTAAACAAGCGAGGGTCGTTAAAGCAACGGTTAAACTGATGACTGTAGGTCCGTAGGAGGTTGAGGGTGTTTAGGAGGGTTGTTTACGGCTACTTTCTTTCTTTCTTTCTCTTTCTCTCTCTCTCTCTTTTTCTTTTACTTTCTCTTTCTCTTTCTTTTTAACTTGTACGGTCAATAAAGTTTAAGCACCCCAAGAGATCCGTGTTGTCTGTCCATCTAGTCTTCTTCCTTTTTCGTTTCATTTCTTTTCTTTTCTTTTCTTTTTTTTTTCGTTTCTTTATCGCTGACGTTGCAAAGTTGCGATATCTACCAGAGTATCAACTTTTACTGAAAGACGAATCCGAGACAATTTAGTTTTTGTTTTTTTGTTTTTAAATTTATTTATTGGCCGCGTTGGAAAGATTGATTTATTTTCTTTCTTTTTTTCTTTTCTTTTATTTATTGCTTACTTTGCATTCAATTTTTTCTTCGAACACGAACGGGGCCTCATACCTAAGACAATTTAGTTATTCGACATGTTGGATTTTTGCTAATACCACAGAGTTGCGTCAGGGTTCAATATAAGAGAATTTATTTAATCATCTTTAGGGTTTTTACAATTTTATATAATTATTTGTTTATATATATTTATTATATTATATTATATAGTGTTAAAATTTAATCGATGTGTTGGTAGATTGATTATCATATATTTTTATTTATCACTGATAGTGCATCAACTATTTCTAAAATCCAATAGACAATGTATTTTTATTTTTTATTATTATAACATTATATTATTATTATTTGTTATCGATAATATATTTTTTTATATATTTCTTTTTTTTTTGAATCAAAACTTATAGGAATTTTTATTTCGCTTGGACGAGAGAACGAACAAGGTTGATGGAAAAAAAGAAAAGCATTGGAAGGAAGGATAATGCGTTGCATATTCCTCTTTTTATTCGAGGTTTTAGCGAAGTGGAGAAAAGAAAAGAAAAGAAAAGAAAAAAAAAAGAAAACATAGATCGAGAAAAGACAGGAGGAGGAGAAACGTTGTGGATTCGTCTTTCCCATAGGACGTCGTTGCTATCGTTGGTGGGCTCGGTAGAGAGCATTTGCATGTGGCGATCGGCCACGCGGAAGCTGTGTCATACCCCCAACCCTAACCCTGACGCAACCCTATCCACCCTCTATTCCCATACTAACCCACACCTAACTTTTCTCTACGCCATATCATTGCTTTTTCCCTTTTTAAACGAATTCTTCTTTCGATTCTCATTTCAACGTATCTGTCAGTCCTATTGGCATCCTCGTTCTTTTCTTTGCTCACTATTTTTACACTTCTATGGGAATAGAAGAAGGGATCAATTCTTACATTCAATTCTTAATAAATTTTTTAATTTTCTTTCCTATATTTTATTTTCATTTTTTTTTTATTTTTTTTTATTAATATTTGTAATCATAATGTAAAAGTGATGATTACTAAAGTGTACTTGGTAATTTATAAATAAAAAGAATTTAAAATAATGCGAATTGCATGACTAATATAAATTTGTAATAAATATAGTTATTAGTATATATAGTATATATATATATATATATAAATATATAAAAAATATAAAATAATATTAATATATTTTAATATAGTTTTCTGCTACAATACAAATACTGACCATACAATATACCCAGATTATAATTTTAAATATAGTTTAATAATTTATTTAAAAAAATACGTTCTCAATAAATAACAATATCATGATTTATTTATTAATTTTTTTTTTTTTAGTTTAGATAAAATAAAAATTGTTTTAATACACACACTTGTATAATTTTTTTTCTAATTAACATGTGGATATTTAAGTATAGCTATAACACGAGACCTACTTGAGTTTGAGGGAGAGTTTTGGAAAAAAGTACAAAAGTTCTTGTTGGATATAGAGTTAGACGACAATAAAAAAGAAAATAGGTGAATAAAAAAGAGAGAAAGAGTGTGAGAGAAACACACACACACACACATACACACACAAAACTCAATCCAATTTTATCGATGTATTTAACGGATGACTGCACGATAAGAACTAAAAGAAGTTAGACGACAAAAGTTGTTTTATTTATTTTTCCTTCAAAATATTTCATTCAAATCCTTTCCAACCTTTCCATATATATATATATATTAAATAATAACGAAATATATTTTTTTTCTCATTTTCTTTGAATCTAAGAAATTAATGTACATTATACTAGAAAAAAAAATGAGAAAACACAACTACAAAAAATAAATAAGAAAGAGAGATAGGTATACTTAATCGTGTTTCTCATCGAACGTGAAAATACTTTGAAACAACTACTCGAACTCTGTAGTTTATCGAAACGAGGGCAGCTATCTTTGGAAACAATAGATAGCGTAAGGAACATGGTTTATGTAAGACGAGGCTATTTTCGACGATGAATTGTACAGAAACCCCTACTCGGACATAGAGAAAAACGGTCACAACTATTACATTCGATCTTGTTTTTTTTTTTTTTTTTTTTTTTTTTTTTTTTTTTTTAAGTAAAAACTTCTTTAGAATTGGTGTGATTTGCAAAAAAATGTAAAGGAGCGGTAGACGGCGACGTAAAAAAGCGGTAGGAGGTGATGTAACAGAGCAGCTGGCGTTTAAAAAAGGGCCAAGATACTAAATAAGAAGAGAACAAAAGACAAACGTGTAGGATTGAGCCCGCTAGAGAATGAGACTCGTACATCTAATTCATTTAAACAAAACACTGACCAAATTAAAAAAAAAAAAAATATTAAAAACAAATATGTAATAGAGAAAAATTTGCAAAACAAACGTAAACATGAAAAAATGTAAAACCACCTGGACATTGCAATAACTAATAAAAAAAAACAAACAAACAAACAAAAACAAATCTAAATAATTGTCAATATACATATAGACACACACCTACCCATACACTTACACATACGCATATAGGAGGCGTCAGGTTTGCGGAGTAACGCAAAGCAGTATCGATTGTCCAAATTATGGCAGTGGGTCAAAAAAGAGCTGTCGTTTGAAACGTAGTCTATAGCAGCAGATAAACCCATAACTAAAGGAAAGGGATGTCTTTCTCTTTCTCACATTCATCTTTTTTTAACCCTTTCGCAAAGATTCTAAAAGAGTAGCTTTACAAGTCCCTTACAAACATTGGCCTTTGTTTATTTTTTCATTATTTTTTCTTTTTTTTCAGCACAGTTTCCTTTTCTCACATCGAAATTTTGTTCAATTTTTCAAAACTAACTCGAAAAATAAAATGTGAAATAAAATAAACCAATAAATAAAAAATAGAAATTTATTCGGGTTTTTCGTTTTTTTATTTGTGTTTCAATTTCTTCACGCGTGTTTCATTTCTTTTTTTCTTTTTGTTTTTGTTTCTTTCACAACGGATTCAATGTTTGTTTCGTGAACAAATTCACGCCCGACGCGAGATGGAAAAACGATATTTCCTTTTTCGAGAGAATTAAAGGAAGAAGAAAGAGTGAGTGAGATAGAAAGAAAAAGAAAGGGCTGCTTGGTGCGTGCCGCGAAAAGGGATTAGCATAGCCCCCTCATTAAAATACAAACACAATTTCGTTTCTACGGTGTACACTGTCTGGAGCCGCCAATCTCTCAAAAACCAACTCGTTTTCACCGTTTTCGGAACCACCTTCACCACCATCACCACCACCTTTTCTTTTCTCTCTCTCTCTCTCTCACTCTCTTTTCTCTTCTTTCTCTTTCTAGTTTTGCTTCCTCCATGCCGATGCTCGAACAACTTTTAATCCATATTCGTTAAGTCGCCCTAAGTAACTCCGACGGCTCTGGGCCGATTTATTATTATTTTCCGGAGATGTTCTTCTATCTTTCTCTCTCTCTCTCTCTCTGTCTTTCTCTAAACGAGAGTTATATTAAACTTTTTGACGATTTAAAAGCATTCATTTTACGTTAGACTTCAGATATAATATTTTCACTATAACACGTTATCTTAACTTTATTATTGTAAGTTTATTGAAAAATCTTCCAATTATTTTTGATCATATTTTGTATCAATGTTTCATTGAATTTATCTGAAAAAAAAATTCGTATAATTAATCAATCGACCATTTTAATATTTACTTCTGTTTCAATTATAATTATATTAAATTTTATTTTATGTTTATGTAATAAATCAAAAATAACGAATAAATATTGTATAATACTTGTTTATGATTGAAGTTAGAAAATTTGATATTTAAATAGTTTAATAGTAGATTTATTTTATTATTAATTTTCTACTTGTTTTTCCTCTCTTCTTGTTTCATATTAGAAATAAGCAACATTGATCGTGGCAGGATTTCGTATATCGTTCTTGAAAAACTTCATCAAATATCGTACTGTATACAAGATACAAGTGTACCAGTATCAACCAATCAGAAGAGGGTTTGGGGGTTGGGGTTGGTGGGTATAGGGACAATGCTTGAAATTTTCACGTTTATCTTTTGGCCCTATGTACAATATCATTTCACGGTGAAATCGAAAATCGCGCTGATCTGCGACAGACGTCGGTTTAAACACAATCGGTGAAAGAGGAAAACGAGGTGGAAGGAAAAAGAAAAAGAAAAAGAACAAAAAAAAAGGAACAGGGTAGTAGATATAACAGAGATAGAGATGGAGATGGCGATGAAGGGTTGAGGGTGGGTGGGTAAAGGAGGGATGTGAGTCTGGTAGGGCAAACGAGTAATCCCTAGCCTTACTCTCACTCTCTCATTTTCACTCACTCTTGTCTGCTTCGTGATACATTGAGATATCGCCGAGTCGTTGTTGACCGAACTTTCGATGATCCCAGAGAGTGAGAGAGACAAAACCAAAACCAAAACCAAAAAAAAGAAAAAAGAAACAGAGAGAAAGATTCGTGTTCCAGTGGACGATTACACCGTGGCGTGGCTTTGGGTAACGTGGTAGGACCGAAAGGGCTAAAAATGGGGAGGTTACAAGGGGTAGTGGGGTGTAAAGGGGAATCCTGCTGCTGCTGCTGCTGCTGCTGCTTCGGGAGTTCGTAGGCACGAGAAAAGGGTTGCTCTTTTTTTTCTCATTCTATCTCATTCTATCTTGTACCTAGCATCGATGTATTTTCAATACCGACACAAAGCGATATAATCCGCGTTTAATTGGAAAACTTCACGTCACCGATTCACCTCCTACCGATTCTCCACTTTTCTACCACCCACCCTTCTGCACAACCCACCCGTTTTCGATACAAATCGAGACGAAACTCCGAATCCGTTGTATCCGTTCCTATCCCACTCTTCTTTTCAACCCTTTTATATTCTTCCTACTCTTAGTATATTCATTCTATCCAACGTGAACTCTCAGACAAGTACTGTGTATTTTTCTTTTTCCTACACCCCCTTCTCTCACCCTCATCCCATATTTCTTCTCTCTTTATTCTCATTTCGATCTTGAAATATTATCTTGATATAACCATCCACGTTCAGGATTCCCCATGCAATTAATTTCTAATTGAGCGAGTGCCTCTTTCATGTTCCAAGAGGGATATTATTATTATTATTATTATTATTTATTATTTATTTTTTATTTATTTTTTATTTTTTATATGGATACATACTCTCGTAGTATTATTTGTGTTTTTTATTTTTGTACAATATTATTTTTATATTTTTGAAATGAAACTTCAATGGATTTTACATTCCTTGTTTTTTAGATTTTTTATCTTTCATTGCAACATTAGTAGTATATATATATATATATATATATATATATATATATATGTTTCAGTATTATTTTTTATTAATGAAATTACATATTTTAATAATTAAATTTAATAGTAAATTAACGTTTTATTTTATATTATAATTTTTAAACAAACTAATATTGAATCTATGAATCGATGTAACTTCAAATGTTTTATAACAAACATTCTAATAAAAAAAAAAATAAAAATATTACATATATATATATTTTTCAAAAGAAAAAATTTTTCAAATAAAAAAAGGAACAAACAAGGAATGTAAAAAAAAAAAATGGTTCACATATGAAAAATAAAAATTGTAAGGAATAGTTGGACATTTTTTTGTTGAACTTTTGTTGAACGTTTTGTGTCGTCTATGGTTGATGTATATGAAGATGATTCTTGACTTTTTTTCTTGTCTTTTTTTGTATATATCATTCAAAGAACCTTAGTTGAGTAGGGATGGGGTTAAATTTGAAAAGTTTTTAAAGCGTTTCGTCTGGTCCCTTTTCTAGTTGGCGGAAAGGAAGGAAACTTGCGAAACGAGCGTGTCCTTCGTTCCTGTTTGCCCGTCAGTCATGTCGTTCTCGTAACTTTCGACGATGATTAACCTGCTGTGACGCTGGAAAATAACATCGTCTCGTCATCCTCTTGTGAGATTGTAATAGTAGTAGTAGTAGTAGTAGTAGTAGTAGTAGTAGGAAGATACTTATCTTATGGTCGTTGCCATTCCTGTTGAGGAAGTTGGAATCATTGTGATTTTCACGTTTGCATAGCGAAATACTACACTTCCTATCTTCTTGAAATTTTCTTGTTTAAATTTCTACCAACGATATTAGGAACATTTTATTTCGACAAATGTGTTATTAGAAAATAAGACGAATAAATTATTTTATTTCATAAAAATATGTATATTTTAACACGCGATATTAAAAAAGTACAATAATATTAATATAAAGTATTATATTATTTTAATTATATTATTTATTATTTTATTTTGACAAATGTACTATTACAAATTACACAAATAAATATATAATATATATATATAAATATTTTATGTATATATTAGTATATTTTATATCCTAGTATTTTAAATAAATATATAAAACAAACCCATTACATTTATCACACCATTATTAAAATGTTTATTTAATTCATATAAGCATATAATGAAATAAATAATATAAATATATGCTCAGATTATAATTGGTTGAATAACTATTATATGAAATTATTATAAATTCATAAGAATAATCAATGGGGTCAAGACTATACAAGAATAAAAATCACCCTCTCATTCTTACTTTCATCCCTCTTTTATTTTTCTTTTTTTTCTTATCCCAAAGAACGTCTCGTGGCTGGTTGGACAACGAAGAAAGATAGAGAAAGAGTCTTTGCAAAAAGTCGTCGTCGTAGTCGTCTTCTTCTTTGGAAAAGGACGATTCCGTTTCGTGATAATTGTTATTACCATAACGCCTGTTATAAATGATTCGGAAGATTCCTTCCTCCTTTTGATTGTTATGCCCTGTACTTAATAATATCCTGACGGTAAAAGGACGGGGTAAAAGTCCGGAGACACCAAAGAAATCAGTCGTGAGAACCACTACCACCACCACCCCCACCCACACCCACACCTAAACTCATACTTTCTGCTATTCCCATCCACCAACATCAACCACCATCCTCATCATCATCCCCCATTCCTTTTTAGGTAACGCTTTTAAACGTCTTTCAAGTTTTCAGCTTCGCGCAGCATTCTTATCGAAGAGAAGTACGAGGGCTAACAGCTGACTCTCACCCTTTACTTTCAACCAATCCCCAAACCCCAACCCCTCACTCCTGTTACTACCGGAACAGCTCTTTGTCCCGATAATTAAATCTAACGATTGTCATATTTTAATTGTTCTTTTTTTTACCGACCGAGAACACAGGGACCTGATAGGCATAATGTTTTTTATGTTTTTTTATTTTCATTCTTTTTCTTATCCTGTCATCATTTTTCTTATCCTCTGATTAAATATTTTATAGATATATAATAGATTTAATTATATTATTATTATTATTATTTGTATATTAATGTACAAATATATTTCTTAATAATGTTTTATTTATAAAAGTTATAATATTGAATTTTGTTATTATTAATTTTTATTTACATTAATTTAATTATTATATTTATAACTTACATTTTAATTTAAATATTATATTTAAGAGTTACATTTTAATTTAATTACTTTATTTAATTTACATTTTAATTAAATTATTATATTTAAGAATTACATTTTAATTTAATTAATATATTTAACTTACATTTTAATTTAATTAATATATTTAACTTACATTTTAATTTAATTATTATATTTAACCCTTACATTTGAATTAAATTATTATATTTAATTTATCTATTTAATCGATGATTATTTCAGTCAACTCGATTAATATAATAATCATCAACCCTTTCTTTTATTTTATTTAATTTTTTTTTTTTGGTTTCCATTTGAATTATTTAACATTCGTCAAACTTTTTTCATACCAAACACAACTAGTCCTCAAAAAAAGAAAAAAAAAGAAAAAAGAATCTCACGTTCGTTTCATTTCTCCATTCATTTTCTTATTCTCCCTTTTATTTGTTTTCTCTCTTACTCTCTCTCTCTCTCTCTCTCTTTTCTTTTTTTAGACTACAGAGAAAAAAGAAACTGTATAACAAGAAGAAGAAGAAGAAGATCAGATATAGTATATATTAGGTAGAGACTTTACTATTCTAAAAGCTTGGTATCACGTTTGTAGATAATCGCAATTGGTTTTCAACTACGAACATCAAGATTTCCTTTAACAGTTTCGATATTGGAAAATTGCAACGAGACATGCAAACGATTCTTCCTTTTACCTTATTCTTCTTCTTCTTCTTCTTTTTCTTCTTTATCTTTCTTCTTTCTTTTCTTTCCCTTTTTTATTTTTTTTTTTATAGGATTTATATACTTTAGGAAGCTTTTCGAGACACACGTTTACCCTTCTAATGGGGGCTTCTTTCCCCCACTACCTTTTTTCTTTTTCTTTTTTTTTCAACCCCTGTTATCCTCAGTTCGACGACTATTTTTAAGAGGAGTAGAGGAGTACTTCTCCCACCTTATTTTTCTTCTTCTTCTTCTTCTTCTTCTTCTTATTCTTCTTCACTACCACTCAATTTGCTTCAATGGTTTTCTTCTTCTTCTTCTTTTTCTTCTTTTTCTTTTTTTTTATCCTTTTTTCTACTGCATCGAGACGCAGGTGTCAATTTGGGTTCGAGTACTTCAAACCCCTTTTGCCAGAAATGTCTTCTCTTATTCATTTTTCTTGTTTTTATCTTTTTAATATTCGTCAGTGTGTTTTTATTTTAGGTAGTTATTATCGGCCCATTAATGGCAGTTATTATCGGCCCATTACCGGCATTTATTATCGGCCCATTACCGGCATTTATTATCGGCCCATTACCGGCATTTATTATCGGCCCATTACCGGCATTTATTATCGGCCCATTACCGGCATTTATTATCGGCCCATTACCGGCATTTATTATCGGCCCGTTACCGGCATTTATTATCGGCCCATTACCGGCATTTATTATCGGCCCATTACCGGCATTTATTATCGGCCCATTACCGGCATTTATTATCGGCCCATTACCGGCATTTATTATCGGCCCATTACCGGCATTTATTATCGGCCCATTACCGGCATTTATTATCGGCCCATTACCGGCATTTATTATCGGCCCATTACCGGCATTTATTATCGGCCCATTACCGGCATTTATTATCGGCCCATTACCGGCATTTATTATCGGCCCATTAATGGTAGTTGATCATTGGCCGATTAATGGGCCCAGCAATGGGCCACGTTTTATTCAAATTATTAGCCCATTAACAATAAAAATAATTGTTGCAAGTATGTAACGAAGGGAATAAGTAAAAGTGAGAATTCTTTGTGATTTAGTTAGTGTGTTAGTGTTAGGGTTAAGGAAGATAAACGAAGTAGAAACGAGCATAGGTAGAATATGTCGTATTTTCGTATGCACAAAGGACTTGACAAGCAAGGGTTGGTTTTGCCTGTTACATACGTGGCGACAAACCTTAAACCCCCCCCTCCCCCGCCCCTCCCAGCCCCAATTGTTCAACCCTATCTTCCTTTCTCTTTCTCTTTCTCTTACTGTTAACCTTGTCTGAGGAGTTTCTTCGATTGCTTTTTACACCGACTATAATTGCGGAACCAAGCGTTTGTATGCACGCGACACAACAGAAAACGCTATCTTTCTTTCTATGTCATATAAATTATTCTCAATTACCTGTTATGTTTCTAACAGATTACACAATTACATTTGAAAATACAAAAAAAAAAAAAAAAAACAATAATGAATTTAAAGAATATAAAATTGAATCATTTTCACAGTGATCTATAGTTTAAAAATTGTAGTTTGGTTTTCTAATTGTAAGAAAACAAAAAAAAAAGAAAATAAATAAAACAAAACCTTGAATGCAGAAAAAGAAACATTTATAAAAAAAAAAAAAAATGAACAGATGTGTGCAGATCACACACGTGTTAGAAGTGAAACCTTCAAAGAAAATCAAGCTTAGAGATGTGAATATATCGAAATAATTGAATTGTAATACAGTGCCATCTATTGAAAGAACCTTACAGAATCTAGATAACCTCTCTAAATAAAAATCTTTAAATAAGTAATAAAAAATAATAAAAAAAAATGTGCTAAATTGGAACAAATTACGTGAAATAAAATCAATTTCATTAAGATAAGTTTAGTAATTTCGGAATTATTAATGGACAAACATATTGTGACACTGAATTTTAATAAATAGAATTTAATTAATTAATTAATTAATATATAGAATTAAATAATATAGAATTAAACTTGGGGTGTTCCGCCACGCGTTGCTGTGGCTCACAATCAGTCCGATACACACGTATTTAAGTCATAATTTGCAATAAAATAATATTGCGAATTATAAATTGAGATATAAACAATCCTATCTTTCAAGTTGGACAAAACTGCACACAGTGTGCAAAATTTGATTAAAATCGGTTCAGTAGTTTAGGAGTGCATTGCGGACAAACAACGTGACACGTAATTTATATATATATGAAAGATATATAGAATGAAATTATATATTGAATTTTATTAATTAATTAACTCTATTTTTGTTTCATCGATTTCACCGTTTTTCCGTTTCACAATTTTCAAATCATCCTGATACTAAAGAAGTTTTCACTTGAAAAACCTTTGTAAAAAACACCTCGGCTTGTTAAGAAAAAGAGTAAAGGACACCGACAAGCCTTAATTATGTTGCAAGAGAAGGAGTATAATTAACCGCTACAGGTAAAGGGTGACATCTCGACGTAGTTTAAATAATGCACTACACTGTCGTCTCGGTATTCAGGTCTTAAGGGTGGGGGTGGTTTCGTGGTTCTTTCGTTTTCACAGCTTGTTACGTGTAAGACGACCACACCCTTTTCTATATCTTTAAAATAGATCAAGATATTTCACATGTTCTAGGATTTTTGTCGTATTTTTTTTATTAACACAAATAAAGTTAAGTATTTTAGGTGTGTTTCCATTTGCTCAATTTTTTAATTAATTTATTTATTTTTTTTTTAATTTCTTAATCACAATTTTTGTATTTTATTTTTATATACGTGTTGTTAATTCTTATACAAAATTATATTACTAATGAAAATAAAATAAATCACATAGTTCCATTTCTTATTAGCATGAATTTAATCAATGTCGTCTTAGGTAAAATTTAATGTGCGACTGCGCAGACCCAACACATTGTATAAATACAATGATTGTTCATAAATATTCATCCACATTTAATATCGGCCCATTCTTAGGGTGGGGTGGGGGTGGGGGGGCTTTTTCTTGGTCAGGAGTCGAGTTTCTCCAAAATTTCGTTTAAGTTTTCGAGTAAATCTCCTCCGCACCGCACGAGTTTGTTTCTTCCATCTCTCTCTCTCTCTCTCTTTTTATATTTTCACTTTTATATTTTTAATTTTTAGTTAAATTCATAAATTCACATTTGTTTCAATCAACAGTAGATTCATTCGTTAATTTAATTAATTATTAATAATTAAATTAATATTTTGTTTCTCATTTTGTTTTTTTCTTTTTTCAACATTCATTTTGAAATCTCGAAGAAAGATCCTTTTTCTTTTATTTCGTATTTTTTTAAATAATAAAAAAAAAAATAAATGAACACTTTATTTCAATTCTTTTTTCTTTTTCTTCCATCCGTCCCAATTTTCTTTTTTTTTTTTTGCCCCTAACTCCCTTAGAGATATTTGCACACGAGGGGGGTTTTTTTTTTCTTTTCTTTTCTTTTTTTTTTCACCCAATTATAATTAACCTTAATAATATTCGTTTGCCAATACTAAAATGAAGTTGTTCGGCTGGCAGGAGTCGGGCAAAGAGATTATATTAATTAATTTATTAAGATGTACATTTTTAGAGGTTAGTAGCTATACCTATTAAGCCGTTTCTTTCCACCTTCCCTCTTTCCTCCCTTCCTCTTAACTGGACCGTCATACTCCTTATCCGATTCTTAAACCGCTTTTACTTACCTTTTTATTTTAGCCTACTTCAATTTCGTTGTCCTATCTTTTTAGCATGTTAAAAAAAGACAGACAGAGAGAGAGAGAGAGAGAGAGACAGAAAGAGAGAGAAAGACAGAGAGAGAAAGACAGAGAGAGAGAGAAAGAAAGACAGATGATAAATTTCATGATATTTTTTTCCTTATTATTCATTAATGTTTATTCAAATTTATTAAATTGTTATATAATTAAATACATAGTAACATTATTTGACATATAAACGTATACACACCCATATATATATATTTACAATATAATTTAATATCAAATAATATATTAATAAATAATATAATAATTTAATATAATATAATATATTATATTTATTTATAAAATAATTTTATATTACACACACCCATATATAATTATATTTAAAATATAATTTAATATCAAATAATACATTAATAAATAATATAATATATAAAAAAAATAATAAAATATAATTTATATAATATAATATAATATATATATTTACTATATAATTTATTATCAAATAATATATTAATAAATAATATAATTATTTAATGTAATATAATATATTTATTAATATAATATAATTTGATATTACACATCATATATTATTTATATTTATATATATATATATATATATATATATATATATATATATATATATCTATATATGATGTATTATTAAACACATACTGTTGTAGCATAAGAGAATGATAGGAAGTTCGAAATTGGCCGCTTTATTCATACGGATCGATGAAATTATGAATTTTACAAAGATATCCACAGTAATGCTTATTTTAAACCTGGTCGCATATAGTAGACCTCATATAGGGCTCATCGACCTTTCTTTCTCTTTTATTTTCAATCTAACTCTCTCTCTCTCTCTCTTACTCTTACTCACTTTTACTCTGATCGTGTTAATTAAATAACTGGGGAAAGTTTACCAATAACGTGGGCGTTTGACACTGGGAAGCACTGAAGAGAAAAACGTCACCACGGATAATGGGGCCTCCTCCTCCTCCTCCTCCTCCTCATTCCCATGGTGTGCGGCCGCTGAACGATAGCCGCGGATTTTCGGTTTTCACTTTAATTAAATATTGTCCATACCAGTTCTCTCCCTCTATCGATATACATACATGTATATATTCTATAATACATAGATATAGTTGATAAGAGGAAAATTACGTCACGAATTAAGCCACAGTCATCCGACAACGTATATTATTATTCTAAATTCTTTTTTTTTTTTCTTTTCTTTTCCCCATATATTACCCTACTATATAACCCTTTTTTTATGGTACCACCCTTCTCATATTACACATATATTAGGTCGAGTCAGAAATAACTTCCCATGCGACTATGTAGAATCTATTTTTCGTATTTACCTATTATAAGTCACACTGAAACAAACGAATTTTCGATATCACTGTATAAATAAGAATTCAGTTTAGTCTTCTGTTAACTTTTTTATACAGTCAATGTTACATTTAACCGTATTTTCTTAACCAATGAAATGAATAGTAAAAAGTGCATATTCGAACGTGTAAATGCTTTAAGAATTGAAACAAGGCAAGTAGCACTAAAGTGGCAATTGACAAAATATGCAGCTTATACGGTGCAGGACTGATAACTGATAGGGTCAGTCAGAAATTGATTTGTAAAATTCCCTTCTGAAGATACGATCTTAAAAGATGAACCGAGTGCAGGGACGTATTTCCGACTTTGATGAACCTTTTAAAGGTAATATTGCAGCAAAATTCAATAGATACGTTGAACAATTGCAAAGAGTGCAAAAATAAAAAAAAACTCCATGAAAGGTGTCTTGCACTTATCAGTCGCAGAAACACCATTGTTTGTCTCATAAAAAACGGAAATTATTTATGGATCGACCTAATAGATAATATGTTTTAATTATTATTGTTTTATTCATATTCGAACATTGAGAATGAGTTTGAAGTTTAGAAGAAACACCACACAGACAGACAGACAGACAGACAGACGGATAGACAGACAGATAATAGTAGTCACTTGAAATGGATAAAAGATGCTATTAAATGACTGAAGAAAGTCGAATTTATGGGAAATTTGTGGACGATATGAAATCGATAAATTCGCGTAACAAACATGGTGGTCCAATTGTGATGGTGGGACATGCAAATTTTCTTACTTCCCCGTTACTTTTTTTTTTTGGTCTCCTACCACGATTATCTTTTTTATTTCGTCATTATAAAAGTTGACGAATAATAATACTACTACTACTACAAATACTACTACTATTACTAGCTCGTAGATTCACCATTGACATTCATCTGATTCTTATTTTCTTTATTTGTTATTCAATTTTTATGGAGGATTGCAATATTTCTCCATGGATTTTTAACGCCAGCCGATTATTATTCGGTTACACAGTTGTAAAACGATTTACGATGAAAACAAGAAGCATCGAAAAAAGACTTTTTTTTAAAGAGAGAACGAAAGCAATCAGAATTCGATCGTGGGTGTCGTTATTGCCGGTACTTATTTCCTTTAGGGGATAAATACGAGAATGAGAGTGTAGAATGGGAGTGTAGAATGGGAGTGTAGAATGAGAGATGAATGTTCATTTATGTTCGATAATTATCGATTTATTTACGATATCAACGAACATTAATGTCATTCCTAACGAAACTCATCTTATAGGTTGATATTCCCTTGAATTATAAATAAAATATTGCAATATTTTGTTTTTAATAATATATTTAAATAAATAATAATAATTATTTATGTGAGTTTTCTTTTTTATTGAAATTATTTAGTATTTCATATTTAAATAAATAGTAAAATATTGTATTTTGTATGCAATATAATTTTGGGTATTTTATATTTAATTAAAATATATATATATATATATATATATATATATATATATATATATATATATAAATATAAATATATTTAGTATTTTATATTTAATATAATTAATTATTGTATATTTAGGAAATTTTTTTGTTATTATTAAATTTTTTTTATTAATATTGTAATAATAATATTTAAATAAACAGCAAAATATTGTATCTTGTATGGAATATAATTTCTGGTATTTTATATTTTATATATTTAATTAAAATATAAATATATTTAGGGTATTTTATATTTAATATAATTAATTATTGTATATTTATGAAATATTTTTTTATTATTAAATTTTTTTATAATTATTTATTTAATATTTAATATATAATTTATTATATAGTAAATGGCATATATATATATATAACAGTAATTTTATTATTATTATTGCAAATTTTAACACACAAAATAAAATATATTTAGTATTTTATATTTATTAAATATTATTTTGATATTTAATTTTTATTATTAATATTTATTTAATATTTAATTTATTATATAATAAATAGCATAACAGTATAAATATTAATATTGCAATAATAATATTTTAATAAATAGCAAAATATTGTATATTTTGTATTGAAAACAATTTTTGGTATTTTATATTTAACTTTAATTTATTGTATTATAAATAGCATATAATTAAATAAAATAATTATTATTATTCCCCCGTGGGGGTGGCGGGGAAGAATACCCCCCAGTAATCCCTGCTTGTCGTAAAAGGCGACTAATAGGGAAACCCAAAGAAAAATGCAATTATTATTATTATTATTATTGCAAATGTTAACACAGAAAATAAATTTATATAGATAATTATAATTAGAAATGTGATTGGAGACATTTTTTTCGTATTAATTTTTTTTTTCTCTTTGTTCATGTGTGAAGTGTTATTTTTTACTATGGAAAAATCCTTGAAGAATTTCACCATAATTTATATGGGGGTATTTGGAGAATAGAGAAGGCTGTCACGAGAAGAACATGAGATCCCATATCACGGCATGAGGAGTCACGGTAATCCTGCAATTTGTATTTATTTCCAACCACCTATACATTCTTTGCTTTTTTTTCCTATAGCAAACGACGAAAGATTTTTCACATTTTTTTTTTTTTTTACCGTCACGTTGTAAATTTAAAAGAAGAAGAAGAAAAAGAAAAGAAATGTTGAACTATTTCCTATCAAACATATTTTGAATGTTATTTTTAAATTCAATTGAATTTCTATATCAATCTAATTTATTTTATCAATCATGGTTTTGTTTTTTTTGTTTTTTTTTTCAGACCTATCGGATATTTTTTGTTGTTGTTTTTTGTTTTTGTTTGATTTATATTTTTATTCTAAATTATTATCAATCGTTTAGATTTTATTTCTTAGAAATGCATGCATGCACATATATATATATATATATATATATATATATATATATATATATATATATATATATATATATATATATAAATTTGTATTTTGATTAACAACTATACGTTGATATTTAATTTATTTAATATTAATAATAATTTAATCAAATAATATTTTTACAAATTATTTCTACGTTAATAAACTAAACAATTAAAATACACAATTAATTTTCTTTTTTTTTGTTTAACTGTAAAAGTATTGTTTTATATTGAAAATTTTGGGTCTGAATATCATTGAGCAAATATAAAATTGATCTACGATTAATTTCCAATACTACGGAATAGGAAGTACTTTAATTATATAATCACTCGCGGAAATAAAGAAATATTGTTTAATTCTGGAATTGAAATGATTTTTCGAGTAGTTGAGAAACGTTCTTAATAAATTGACGAGTATAGTCGTCGTAGTCTCATTACTCTTAACAATAAAATAACCAAGTTATCGTAGATCTCGATACTCTCGACGTATTATTAATTGACTCTTCATGATTGGTTACCCGTTTTTTTTTTTTTCTTCTTCTTCTTGCTATGAAATATTTTACATTTTTACATTATCAAATGAGAATAAAAAAAAAAAAAAAAAAAAAAAAATACATAAAACGAACGAAAGAGAGAAACGATGATGAGAAAGACAAAAAATCGATATCGCACATTTTATTCTTCTGTAATTTTTAATGAAAAGATGGAAGAATACATTTTATTATTAATATTACACGATCGTATCCAATGCAAATATCAAATTCTATAGATTATTGATTGAAGTTTTATATTTAATAATATTTATATATATATATATATATATATATATATATATACTAATATATCATTTAATTAAAGTATATAAGTACATCCTATTCTAGTATTGGAAATTTAATATAAATATAATAAATAAAATATAATAAAATATAAATTTATATATAGAAATTATATATAATATAATTTAAATTAGAGAGAGGTATATAAATATAAAAAATTATTGTTATTATTAAAAATATATATATAATTACATATTCAACTATATTATATACAACATAACTTAATTAAAGTATAGAAAAATATAGAATATTATTATTATTATTATTATTATTATTATTATTATTAAAAATATACAAAATATAATATTATTGTTATTATATTAAAAATAACAACAACATTAATTGCAAGTGGTTAGAAATTTGTGATGAGATAAATGAAAGATTTGACTTTGATATTTGTACTGTATACTTAATGTTACCCTCCTCCTCTTCCTACCTCCCCCCTCCCCGCCCCCTACTAACCCAACAAACCTCACTTGACCCCCTACCCTGTTCCTTTCGTCTTATATTTCGTATACAATGTGTCTGTTTATTTTAGGTAATTGTAATTTGCCATCTTGTGGTTTGAGACAACGTTTTACGATGTCAGATGGAAACCGCGAGACGTTTCACGAATACGACGATAGAGAGTCGAGAGGTGCCGTTAATTGTTTTGACACACAGACAAACAGTCGCGATTCCATCTCACGAATTTCTAACAATTTCAAATTCCCCCCTCCTCCCCTCCTCCCCTTCCCCCTTTCCCTCTTCTTCTTCTTCTTCTTCCTTCTCTCTCTCTGTCTGTCTGTCTGTTTTTCCCTTTCCTTTCTCCCTTTTGGTTTCCTGTATTTCCCCAGGTAGTTTCTCTTATTCGATACGACGAACGGTTTACCTTAATAAAATTTCAACGAAATTTCGATCTCCTGAATGATTCGTCGAACCTAATCAATTCATTCAAATTAATTAACGTTGAAATGTTGGATGTGAATTTTTGTGTGTGTTTTTTTTTTGGTTTAAATTGAAATCTACAAATATTTCAATGAAAATGTATTGAATTTTTTTTTGTGAATTTTTCTGTTTAATTTAAAGGCTGATGTTGTTAATTGGAAAATGGAATTATTTATTTAGTTTGAATTTAAAGAAGAATTTGTACAATTATTTGATCGTTTAATTTTGATTGTTTTTATTTTTTTTTTTATTTTGTTCTTTTTCTAAGGACCATTTATTTCATAAAAATTAAAAAAAAAAAAGAAAAGAAATAACATTTGATTAATTTTTAATAGAAATTATAGGAATAGTATAGATAATTAATTTCAATAACAAATCACTTGACATAGAATGCAGTTTAAAGTACGCAACTATTTTATTTTATATATCGTAGAAGAACATTGATTAATTAAATATTTTTTTAATTATATTATCAAACATATCATTTGATAAATATTTTATTAAATAATTGTTTTCAATTAATTAACGCGAATAATATTTATAAAGAATTTTTTAGATTTTTTTATATTTCCTCGAATTTTATTCCAAGGTATTCGGAAACAAAGAATTGGGGGGGGGGTTTCAAACATTAAAAATCAATGGAAATATTTTGTGAAATAATTTTTGTTATATTTTTGTTTTGTTTTGTTTTTTTTAATTGAAAATGAATCGTATGGAAGTAAAGTACATATACACATAAGTATGCATTAGGAGTTCTAATTGAAATTTCGAAGGCTGCCCTCATACTAGAATCCAGAGACTATCTATACTATCCTGGCCACCTTTCCCCTACATGCGGGCATCCTATTATGCAATTAGAGAGCGAGTTCCTGGAAATTCTAAGGGAACCAAAGCCCAAGGTATATCGCTATCGAACATGACAGGACACGGCCGTCCGACACACCCTTTCTTCGTTCGAACTCGTACGGGTCCGATCTATCTCGGAACCTGCTTATCTCAAAAACATTCTCATGACCTTATACTAACCAACATCTAAACTTCATAAAAATATCATTATTTTATCTTATATTAATTTTTGCAAATATCAAAATGATTCCTTTTTTATATTACTCAAATTCTAAACAAAGAAATTATTGAAATTGTTCAATGAGAATCATTGAAATTGTTCAATGAGAATCATTGAAATTGTTCAAAGATTATTGAAAGGTTTAGAAATTTGTAAACAAGGTTTTTTTTTTTTTAGAAAATATTTAATTATTATTATTACACACACACACACACACACACACATTTATTTTAATATTTATAATAATAATTTTTATATTTATATTATATATTAATAGTAATATTTATTATAGTATTTATACTAATATCTATAATAATATTCGTTATAATATTTAGTATAATATTTAGAATAATTATTATTAATAAATAGTTAAATATTATTATTTAAAATATTTATTTTAATATTTATAATAATAATATTTATGATTATATTATATATTAATAATAATACTTATTATAGTATTTATAATAATATCTATAATAATATCTATAATAATATCAATAATAATATTTAGAATAATATTTAATAATAATATAATTAATATACCTTAATTAATTAAATTTGTGTAAAGGCTAATAGTAGAAAAATAAAAAAAATAAAATAATTTAAAAAAAAAAACCACAATCATGCAATTGAAATTAGTGATACCTTTAATTATCACCTGTACCTTTATTTTTACAATTAAAGGTTTTGAAATAATAAAAATAATAATACTGAAAAATACTATTAATCGATGTAACATAAATGAATAAATTTCTTTATTTTTTTTTTTTTTTTTTATTAATGTTTTATTATATATTTTTGTATATATTGTACTTTTGTTCGATTTGATATAATGAAATTGTTCGTTCAAACTTATCTAAATACGATCGTTTCGTGAGATTTAAATTCGTATATATATATATATATATATATCTATTGAATTATATATTATCCATCTTTCTCTATCGATACTTCATTTTATATGGATAATAATCATTATTCGATGTTGAATTAAGTCAAGCTAGCTCTCCGATATGGCATTCAATCTATTCTAACAACGAGAACCACGAATGGCAAATAATGAAATAAATTCTTTCCAATGGGTTTGCAGTTTTCATCGATCTCTTCCTTCGTTCAACTAAGAAATGAGAACTTCATTCTGAGTCCTGTATTCTTCTCTCTTTCTCTTTCTCTTTCTCTTTCTCTTTGTCTTTTTTTTTTTCTAATAAAATCTATTTATGACATATTTTTAACATCTATCAAAAAGAAACTTCCTTTATTCCCCCTTTTCTATTATAACAATTTCTATTTTAGAATTCTTATGACAGTTCATTTTAAATATGACTTAACTTAAATAATATTTTTGTCATAATCTTAAATATTTCGAAAAAAAAAAAATAACTTAAAAAGAAAAGGATCGATTTGTATTTGGTTAGCTCAAAATGTGTTTGGATTTTCTATGTAATTTTTATACGCAAAATATTTTATATTTTATATTATTTTATAACTTTAATTTATTTTTATATTATTTTATTAATATTTTGTTATTTTATAAATTTAATTTATTTTTATATTATTTTTTTTTTTTAGGTGTTTATTTTAATATTTTTATATTATTTTAGGTATTTATTTTAATATTTTTTTATATTTATATTTTAATTTATTTTTATATTATTTTCTTATTATTTTTTTTATCTTAATTATTTTAATTTACTTTTATATATTATTTTTAATATATTAGGTTCATACAAAATGTTGTATTACTTTTCTATAATAAATAACATAAAATAATAACAAATAAGAAACTTATTAAAACAACTAAAAATATTTTGCAATATTTTATATTAACAATAAAAAAAAAAAAAAACAAATAATAAATAAACACAAGATGAGTGTACAAGATGAGGTTAACTCACGTAACACGAATATATTCCACAATTTTGGAGAGAAAGAAAGAGAAAGAGAGAGACAGAGAGAAAGATTTTGGTGGGTGACGACCCAGTGTGTTGGGGTGGTGGTGGTTTCCACCCCTTTACCTTACGTTAATTTAATAGAAGGGACGCGCGTACTGCCCTAAACCATCCTTTCCTCGTAACCCTTTCTCACAGACAGATACGCCAAGTTACAAGGGGTGGCGGTTATCAGACGTCCCTACTACCCCTACTAACCTTAACCCACCACCCTTTCTTCCCGTTTACCCCCCCCCCACCCCCCCTACCTTCCGTACAATCTTCTCAAGATTCACAGCTATCTACCGTCCGAGAATCTATGCTAATATTCTCAGATTAGTCGGGGAGTGGTGGCAAGGAATCATGGATTTATTGAAATTTCAAGTTTCTACGTTCGATATTACATGAATAATTAATTATATTTGATCAATTAATACCATAATATACTAATTGTCAGAGTATTTTCAAATCTTTCATCTTCTTCTTTTGTGTCAATTATTTTTAGAAATATCATACGTTTTTTTTCCTTTTTTTTTTTATTTTGCATTAATAAATCAATGTTTTAGATAATAGATTGGTGTTAGTTTATTTTTTTTTAACTTACAATTAAATTAGATTATTATAGAAATAATTAAATAAAAATTTGTTTGGTTTATTTTTTTTTTTTTTTGAATTGGTATAAAATACCATTGAAATTAGTATTTTTTTAATTGAGATTTACTATTTACAGTAAATTCACTATTTTGAATAAACAAACAACACATTCAATATTTGGACAAACACAATATTTTATTTTTTTCGAGAGATGGTAAAAAAAGACAGCAATAAATTCTCTGAATGATAATTGTAAGTCCAGTACAAGTACAATACCTAAGGTTGGTACAACCCAAGCAATAGTGGTCGAAGAAGGGACCTAAGAAGGGACACCTAAGAAGGACAGCAGTAAACGTAATTTGAATTTCATGGCAGTTTAACGATCTTAATTAGAAAGCCCTTGCTCATGGGTAGCTTGAGGCCTCTGGACGAGGCCGCTTCGAGGTACCTCGAATCTCGAAGGTTCCTCTCGACTTAACCCCAAGCTTACTCAACAAATGTAAGAAAGAGAGACGACGCGTTAAGCCAAGAAGGGATCTTACCTAGTGCTGTTTATTCTCGTATTAACACTGAACCTAAACTATCCTAAGACAAATCGTGTATACACCAAACCCAGTAAACCCAGTCCTTGTATAGGAAAGGCTGACACTTCCTACGAGTTGGCCTTTTAAACGAGTTAATCATCCTTAACATCCTAATCTATTTCTATTTCTATTTCTATTATCCAAATTTAGTCTTATTACGTTTATGTGTTTATGGTGTCAGATGAACAAGCTCAAATTGTTCAAATCATGTGTACACAAAACACAGTCTTTGTTCTGGAAAACCCTGGAACCTGCAACTTGCAATCCTGACACTTGACACTTGCAATCCTGTCACTAGCAATCTTGACACTTGCAACCCTGACATTTCCTAGGACCTGGCCTTTTAAATGAGTTAATCGTCCTGAACATTCTAATCTATTTCTATTTCTATTTCTATTATCCAAATTCATTCTTATTACGTTTATGTGTTTATGGTGTGAGATGAACAAGTTGAAATTTGTGACGTAGGTGATCTCACACATCAATGGTGGGGGGTATCAGGGTTATCAGGGAAGAAATGATTGCTCGTTTATGCAGAAAATAGCTTTTTAAATTTAAATACTTGAAGTATGTGAGCTATGTCATCTCGTTGTGCTGTCAAATATTAGATTAAACACTATGACGATGACTAGACTCTTTTCTTTCTCTCTCTCTCGTGGTTATATCAGAAATATTCGATTGCTTATGGTTAGTATGCAAATTCCTCGAGAAATAAGCTTTACATTTATTTTTTTATTTATTTTTTTTTTTTTTTAAACGAGTATAAATTATTTTGGAACCTTGTTGTTGTGATAGGATTTATTATTGTAACAATTTTTTACTATGCAATTATATTAATTTGAAAAATACATTTACCAATGTTATATTATTGTTTTATTATTAAAAATAATCTAAAATTTGATAATATTTACCATTACACTGTCATAACTCAAAATAATAGTAACTTAGTTTACATATCTACGTAGTGATATCAAACAATAAGTTAGCTAACTATAGAACTCTCGCATATATTACTGAACAATACGTAATATCGTCCGAAAATATATCGTTTTAATATAGAACCGTGTTTGCATCACTGGCAAATCCTCCGAAATATCCACTGGCCGGCCGTTTCTGGTCCATGGGGGGTGAATTTTATATAAGAGTGAGAGAGAAACTGAATAAGTGAGTGAGTGAGTGAGTGAGTGAACGAGGGGTACTTTGGAAGAGTAGTGGGAGGTGGGTGGGTGCTGCCAGTGGACTATGGCCAAAGCAGAAACGTTTTGAAGGGTAGTACAGAAGAAACCAAAGAAGAAGAAGAAGAAGAAGGGGTGGGAGATGGAGGATGGGGGTAGCTAGGTTGGTCCCTAAAAGAAACATAAATAAGACAAATAGGGGCGATCGACAATAGAAAATATCGAATGTACAGAATGCTCCATAAATCGGAGGGTGGTTCGTAAGTAGTGGTGGTAGTCGTAGTGGTAGTGGGGTTGTGGTAGTGGTGGGGATAAAAGGTGGCTACCGTTTGCTATAAGGCGAGCGATCTTTTTATGTTCCAACGCGTTCCCTTTTGCTCCCTTAGAAATATATATCTCTATGGCCAATATCCGCGACCATTTCCCGTGCACGTTTCAAGCTAACATTCGAGTTATATATATATATATATATATATATATGTAACTAAAATATACGCGTTACTTTCTTAGGTTGGTATGTGTATAGTTGGTTAGGTATGTCCGTTTTGGTAAGAGCGTTTTCGCGTGGCTCTTTTCTTACCAAAAGAAAACTTCTTCTTCTTCCAACGATATACGTTCGTTCGTTCGTTCGTTCGTTCATTCGTTCGTGAAAAAGCAATTCAATAAGGGTTGACGATTGAAGGGTTACGAGGGCACGTTTTTACGTTTAGATTTCAAATTTTCGATTTAGTGCTCGTTTTGTTAATTTTTGTCAACTAATTTTATGGAATATTTTTATTGATTGTACCATACGTTAGATGTTTGAATAATAATTAATTTTAGTAATTTTATTTTAGTAATTTCATTAATTTTATTTTAATAATTATATTAATTTTATAAATAATCGCGTAACCTCGTTAAAAAGAACATTAAACCAGACCTTTAAAAGACTGCAAAGATTAGATGTAGCGATCTTGTTTCGTAAGGAAAGTCAAGTCAAGATAGCAGCATCAGAATAAGAAGAAGAAGAAGAAGAAGAGAGGTAATAGTCAGGTGATGGGAATGGTTGTGCCAGGAACTTGAAGAGGTGATCGAACCAAGCAAGAGAGAGAGAGAAAGAGAGAGAGAGAGAGAGAGATAGAGGGCTATCGTCATAAGGGGTGGTGTTGGTACAGGAATGAGGTGGGTTGTAGGTGGTGGTGGTGGTGGTAGTGGTTGGGAGTCAAATTAGCCCAGAGGGACTTCTTAACAACTCGAAGAGAGTAGAAGAGAAGAGAAAGAGAGAGAGGATGAGAAGAAGAGAAGTAGGAAGAAGAGAGGGGTGGGGGGTAAGAGGAGGAGGAGGAGGAGAAGGAGTGAACTCTTACTCGCAGCCCTAACCACCCTTACGAGACACAATCCGCCCTCTTATGCCTCGGTAACTCTGTCGAATTTGTAGTTAAGGTTGTAAACGTAAACCTGGGAATTCGCCTGGCCTAACCACCCTCCCCCAAACCCCACCCCACACCTAACAACCACCCTTCTTCTACGCTATTCTCTTTCTATCTTTAGCTCTGTGTTATCCACGAAAACCCTTTTCCATCCTTCCATCCTACGTTCTTGCGTTTACCACCACCTAAACTCATATGTGTGTATGTATGTATGAGTGCGTGTGTTTGTGTGTGTATAGCAGGTTGCGAGAAGCTTCCAACGCAAACGTTGGGTTATGTTTGCGAACCCCTCTCTACTCATTCGTAACACGCCTTTCGTACATCCACCCCCCACTAACCCCTTTAGCTTGAAATTATACGTACCTCTTACATCTTACAAACCACCCCTTCTCGCGTATAACGAGCTAACGGGATGCGCGTTTCTATGCTGCGATACTACTACCCTCTACGATGTTTTAAATCGTTCGAATTTCAACTCAAAGATAAGGTACAATGTCTTTTTTTTTCTTTTTCTTTTAATATAATAAAAAAATTTAATAATTCATTGATTAACACGTGACTGAGTTTTCTATACTACGTTTTGTATCAATGTTCCATTAATGCAACATTGCATCAATGCAACATGCAATGCATCAATGTTTTAATAGAAATATTTTTTTTACGGAATTAAATTTAATTAAATTTTATTTTATTTAATCTTATAAAATTTAATTTATAAATTTTAACTATAATTTATAATAAATAAAATTATATAATATAATTTAATTTTATATATTATAAAAAATAAATAATATTATAAATAAAAAGAAAAAATTTTAATTTTATAACATATAATTAAATTTAATTTTATAAAATTTAAATTTATTATAAACATATGAGTTTCAGTGCATTAAAATAAATTTGTTCTTCAGGCCACGTGGTACCATCGGTGGTAGTACACCGGCCTGGTTATTATTAATATTATTATTTTTTTTTTGCAAGTAATAAACACAAGGGGTTGATATAACGTTTGTATGGTTTAAAGAAAAACGGGGCAGGATATAATTTTTTGTTGCGAAAAATAAATAAAAAGAATGAAAGAAAGAGAAAGCTCGATCGTGCATTCATTTCGGGGAATTTTTACCCTCTTGAAGTAGTGCGCCGCCAAAAAAAAAAAAAGAAGAGAAAGAGAGAGGAGAGAAGAGAAGAGAAGAGAAGAGGGGAAGGAGAATCGTCCCTTTCCATTTTTGCGGCACGCCTGGCCAACAATACGACAAAGCATCGACATTATTTATAACGGTCGTTCGTTAAAGAGGAAAAGCTCTGGAGACTCTCTGCAGAATGGTTGCACACGAAAATGGAAGAAGAAGAAGAAGTAGAAGAAGAAGAAAAAAAAACGCACAAGAAAGTAAAATGTACGAAAACGAATAACCACGCGTTTTTTTTTTTTTTTTTTTTGAAAAGAACCAAAAAATTCCTACAAATTTGTTATCGCAACAAAAAAAACAACATAACACATATATTTTATTGCAAATGTTCGCATAGCACCCTTTAGAAAGATCCCACATATCGGTGGGATTAAAAATGGTTAATAAAAAAATAGTTTACGTAGCTACATGGGGAAGGAGGGGGTTGATGGTTTGGTAGAATATTGAGTATACAATAACCCTTAATCGTTGCACTATTTGTTATCAGCCAGTGTATCATTTTCATTTCAAACCTTTTTGTCCTTTTTGCTTGATATTGTCAGAGAGTTTTTTGACCCTTAATGCGTTGTTGGATAAGAAAAAAGAAAAAGTCCCTTTCGGAGGTTTGTAAAGGAACGCGCGTTTTTTTTTTCCCGGGCAAACTACAAGAAAGATGAACGAAAAAAAGGAGACTCATTCTCTCTCTCTCTCTCTTTCTCTCACTCTCTATTTCTCTTTCGAGTGGGTAAACTTCGAGATAAATGTGACACCTTTTATCGTCCAACGTAATAAATACCTCTCTTCATCTATAAAACAAACGACCAACGGCCTTGTGATCTTCCAACACCATAAACCCCTCTCTCTAACCCCCCTCCCTCTAACCACCCTTATACTCTTACAATTTTCTTTTTTTTGTAACTTTCTTTTTTCTCCTTCGTTATTATCTTTGTTTATTTGCTACCTTTTTTTTCAATATTCATGAATATTACAATATAATAAACAATATTATAATATTGGGATCTCTGGCAGAGGTGTGGCGTAGCAATTTGACCTATCTACTGTAATTTTGAATTTAGCCACCAAATAGCGTATCGTGGCCGTTTCATAGACGCCCGCCGCTCTGTTACATCGCCGCCTACCGCTCCGTTACATCGCCGCCTACCACCGCTCCGTTACATTTTTTCAAATCTCACCGATTCTAAAGAAGTTTTCACTTCAAAAACAGCTTTGCTTGGGAGAAACGTGGATAATCTAGTGACCAATCGAAGAACTAAACTTAGATTTGTAAATGTGTGAATTGAATTAATATGAATCTACGTTTCGTAGTATGCAGTCACAAACAAACACACACATTTATACAATACTTAGTAGCCAGGAGTGGGGATTACGAAGTAGCGCATAAAGAGGAGACCGAGATAATAATTAACAAATGCATACTTGTCTTCTATCTCATTCTCTCTTAGGCTAAATCCTATAGATGTGCATATGTTTGTCTCGTTTTATCTTTTTAAGTATCGTAACCGTTTCATCGTTTCGTTGCCGTTACCATGGATTTTTGTTCGCTTATTTTTTTTTTTTTTTTTTCAAATCACCCCCATTCTAAAGAAGTTTTCACTTCAAAAAAAAAAAAAGGAAATGAAGTTTATAACATTTAACATATTTTTTTTCTCTGTATTATGTTAGTTCTTTAACCGTAGATACATTGTGTGTGTGTGTGTGTGTCTCTTCCAACTACCCCTTTTTATCCGATTTTTTTTCTCTCTTGTTTCGTTTCGTTTCGTTTCGTTTCGTTACGTTACGTTTCTTTAATCCACTCTTCTCTTCTTTTCTCTCTACTCTTCTTTGATTCTCGTTTATATTATTTTTTTCTTTTGTTTCTTTTCACCTACTCTTCCCCATTTCTCTTTTTCTCTCTTTCTTTCTCATTTTATTGTCTCCTATAGAAATCCTTTGGTTAACAACAACGATTTATATTTTTTTTTCTTTTTTTGAAACACACATACACATTTACTAATACACACTGGGTCCTTTAAAATGTTAATCGTATAATCGTTTGTACGTTTCAAAATAAATCTTTTCTGAAAAAGTTATACACACACATATATATATATATGTTATTTCCACAAGGGTAAATCTTGAATCAAATATTTGTTTGAATTATATGAAATTTGTTGAATAATTGAGAAATCAATTGGTGATAATTTTGAAATTTTGTCTGATGATTACCAACCCGCCAAAAATGTTCATTCTCTTTCTCTTTTTGTTTGGATCTCTTTGTTCTAAACTCATTCGTTCTATTCACGTTCGTTCTCGTCCTTCCTTTTGCTCGTCCTTTTGCTCGTCCTTTTGCTCGTCCTCGTCGTAGTCTTAACGTTCTAATTATCATTAGTGCTGAACGGACGGATGTCTCGTAATGTAGCACCCGTTTTCTTTCTCTTTCTCACCCCCTATATATACCACTACTATTCTGTGACCCCCTTTGTCACTAGCATCAACCTCTCTACCCCTATTCCTACCATTTCTTGAATATATCATGGTGCACTAGGGAACTTCTATCTAAAATGTTAGAAAATCTAAAACGTTGTTAGGTTCTCTCATTCGGTAATCTAAGATAAATCCGATAATTTTGTTTTTGTTTTTAATTATCAAAATGTTTATAATATAATATAAATGTTGTATTTTATATTGTATTTCATAATATTATTTTTTTAATTTATTGCATTTTATATATTTATTTTTAATAAATTTATTTAATAAAAAAATTAACATTAACGTGTGCTTATACAAATTCTATTTCATTTTAATTTGTAATTCCTCACACTTATTAATTTTTTATTATTCTATTTATTTATATTTTAAATATTAATCACACACACACACACATAGAAATAGAATGAAGAACTCTGTTAAAAAAAAAAGACTTTGATGGGTGTAAAGGAAAGAATGGTTTTCTATGAGTTTGGTAGTTTCAAGAATGGCGCCAAGGGAACATAAGAAATATGAAACAGTCTTGTTTTCTCGTAAATCAGTTAGAAATTCCCCTCTCATAAAGTAGGGGAGATCGTAGTTTGGTGAGGGGTTGGTTGAGACTTAAGAGGTGACTGCAACCCCACCGGATCGTCTAATGACTACCCCTACCTTTTACCCCTTAACCTCACCCTCTCACAACTTCACACTGTGAACAGCAATACAGCAATAACCTGGCATAGTCGTCAGCATCACCCATCACCACCCATCAAACATGTGTTCTGTCTATGTGGTTGCAATTCATTTCTTTACTGTCATTTGCTTGATAATTCTTCACTCTTTGATATATCAATCATTCCTCATATAATCCATGGTGGTGGTAGTGCATGTGTTATTTTCATTTGGTGATGATAAAAAGATAAGATTGGTTAAGTTAAACCCTAACATTCGAATACAATCACGTTGATGATAATAATCCTTTCTTTCTTTCTTTCTCTTTCTCTTTTGGGATAAAAAGAAAAAAAAAACATTCTTTTTTTCTTTTTTTTTATATTCATCATAGCTCTTGGTTTTTTTTTATAGAAACCCCTAATGGTTATTATATATATGTATGTAGATATTATGGAAAGTTTGTCATGCTGAAGAATTTAACTGCTTTCAAATGAGTGGACTTCGTTTTTTAATATTCTTTATCATTTTATTCTGTATCATTATGTGAATGATATGCTGATGCTGCTGATTCACATATACGTTCACATGTATGTATATTTTATGGAAATGTATAGAAAAAAAAGAGAGGGGGAAGAATTTTTTTCACGTTTCTTTGATACGAATTGCACGAGTATCTTTCGAGTAATTATATTTGATGATTATGTATGTTTTACATTATCTTTTATTTTATTGATTTTTTATGGTATCAATATTCTTTTTTTTTTCATAGATTTTTATTCGAGATAATGAAAAGGTATATTTAAATGAGAGAGGTTGGAGGATGGTTTTTTTTTGGTTTTTTTTCTTTAGATATTTATCGAATTGTAAAGGACATTTTGTATCCTCACTTTTCCACCCTCAACTATTTGGGTTTGAAATCGTTGTACTACCCTTGAGTTAGATTTAAATACGTGACTAATGTCTCGTCGTTTCTCGTGGATCAGGTATTTACTAAGAAACTAAGTTTTAGACAGAGAGAAAAAGTGAGAGAGAAAGAGAGAAAGAGAGAGAAAGAGAAAACATTATTCCCTTTTGGAAACGTGCTAAGTCTTTCCCAAGGACAAACGAAGTTGAATGCGAATGAACGTGAGTTTGTTAGATAGAAAGAAAACTACGATTTGGTTGAGTAGTAGAGTGACGAGAAGATGACGATCAATCTCTTTTAATGGTCGACTATCCATTTGGAAATTTTGTCAACGGATTAGACGAAGCTTAGAATACCCAAAAGCTACAGGGTGAGGAAAAAGGGGTAGGATTTTGCAGTATCGAAAGAAACTCGCGTTTTATCTTTCATTTGTCACAGTGAATAACAAAAAAAAATAAAAAAAAATACACAAAAAATGTAGATTAGAAAATTGCAATTTAAAAACATTGAGATTGAGATATGTTAACTATTTTATTTAATTCATTAAATAATAATTTATTATTGTCAATAACATTTCAATTTCAAAAACAAAAATTTACATGCTAGTACAACTCAAGAATCTAAAGAAATAAAATAATAAAATAAAAAGTCATAGTTGAAGATTAAAAATAATAATAATAATAATTACTATTAGTTAATAGTAGAATTGTTTAATGGATCATTAAACTTTCAGGAAATTCGTTGCATTCAGATAAACGTTCTGGACACTCTCTTCACGTTCGTTCGCATTATTTCACTCGGAATATCCAGACGCGTTCTTGCATACATACACACACACACATACACAAACACATACAAACACACATATCGTTTCAACTGGAATATTAGCCAGTTTCTCCATTGTGTCCGAGGATTTTTATAATTTTTTCGAGAGACAGTTCGGCCGCATTAACGTGGTAAGCTTTGCAAACTTCTTTCTTTCTCTGTTTTTTCCTTCCTTCCTTCCTCTTTTTGTGTGTGTGTGTGTGTTTTTTTTTAATTCTATTTGTTTTTTTCATCTTTCATTTTCTTTCCTTTTCTTGTTTTTTTTACATTCCTTTTTTTTTTTTTTTTTTTTTTTATTATTTTCTTCAATGGGATCGTAATTACGCGCGGTCCACTAGACGTTGCATTTCGTTTGTTCGTTCGGTCTGACCATTCGTTCCCTTCAACCCCACACTTTCCAACCCCCATTTTACCACCCCCTATCGTTCTTCTTCCAACCTACACCCCCTTCTCGTCTCTCTCTCTCTCTCTCTCTCTCTCTCTCTTTTACTCTCTTCTTCAACTCATACCCCACAATTCCTTCTTCCTGACTTCCTCTACTTCCTTCCGCTCGCGTGTTCCACCACCACCCTCCTCTTTCAAACTCACCCCCGTTCTTTTTCTCATATATCCACCCTCTTCTCTTTCTTCTATTTTATTCGACGAATCCTCCGACGAATTCTCCAGCTGCGGTTTGACGATACGTAAGCGGGGAAAACGAAACGAACACGTCCAAAGGTGACTCTCTCTCTCTCTCTTTTTAACCAATGACGAAAGAGAAAGAAGAGAAAGAGAAAGAGAAAGAAAGAAAGAAAGCATGTCATTTTAGTTTCTCTTTTATCTCTTTCTATCATTTTCTATTTTTCTGTCTCTTCTTTCTCTTCTCAACCAGCATCACCACCACCACCACCACCACCACCACCACCCTCAAATAATGCGATCGCCATCTGGATGCTTCCTCAACTTACCCTCCTCGTACAAGCAGCAGCTCTCGTTTATGGTGAATACCTTTCTCTTCTAAAGAGAGAAAAAGAAAGAGAGAGAGAGAGGGAGAATGGGGGTGGGGGGAAGAGAGAATGTGCACCCTTCTGTTTCATACATATTCGTTAAGTTATTTTCGCGCTGCTGTGAATACCGTCTCGTCAAAAATCAAATTCACCGTTTTTAACGCTGTCGAGTCTAACTTCAACGATTCAGAAATAAGAAGATGAAAAAAAAAAAAAAAACAAATATCATTGGGGATTTTTTCTTTTTTTTTTTTCAGTGAAAACTTCTTTAGAATGGGTGTGATTTGAAAAAATATCATGTGGGCAGATCACACGTGTTAGAAGTGAAACCTAACTAAAAACAAACCAAAAAGGGGGGTTTGTTTTGCGTTCCGAAAACTTTGTAAAAACAAATATTTTCTTTTTTTTTTTTTTAAATGACCAACTTAATTGCACCACATGGTTTTTTCTAGGATAGAATAAACAAGTGATTTGTTTTTTATTTGACTGAAAGGATGTTTCTTTTTCAAATGTTTTACACGTTTGTGATTAATGCAATTTAATTTGTAGATTATTTGTTAAGTAACATCAAATAGATCAATTTTTACAATGTACCTTGTTCGATCATATTCATCCGAAATTTTTCTATATCCATTTCTATTTGAGAAACAAGCTGAAAAATAGGTATATATATATATATATATATATATTGTGTGTGTGTGTGTATGCAAGGCATTGTCCGGTCAAAGTTAAAACTGGGATATAAATTATAGGGAAAATGTTTCCGTAAATAAGAGCGGAACGAAATGTGCCGCGTGGTTTTGCGGCTTCCGTCTTTTGCCATACAGAGAGAGACAGAGAGAGACAGAGAAAGACAGAAAGACATAGGGAAAGAATGAAAGAGAGAGAGAGAGAGAGACAGAGAGTGAAAGTGAGACAAAGATAGAAACTGGTTTCGACTTTCAAGAGGGTGGCGACTCGACTGGGTGGGATTATAGAGCTTTGCCGGGATATCAATTATAACCAGAAACAGTTATTCCGTGCACCGAAACCCTTTCTCTAGCCCTTTCGAACACCCCTTTGCCCCCCCCACCCCCACCCCCTCTATCCCTGGCCGCCGCTTCTCTCCACCCTCCTCCGTTTTCTCTTCTTCTTCTTCTCTTTCTCTTTCTCTTTCTGTTTCTGTTTCTCTTTCACTTTCTCTTTCTCTCTCATACCTTATACAGTCCCGAGCGTTCCTAATCCTCTGTAAATTATATTATTTTCACTGTTTGTTTACCGGTCCACCCTATTCTGTTCCCGTCTGCGCAGGATTTGCGGCGACTTTCGGGCTTTCGTCGTGTTTCGCCCTTTCCGCACGCGGACTTTGTATTAAAATCATTATCAGCAACCCACGTTTTCGATTTCAAATCATACCATCTTTAATTTTCATTATTTCTTTGTCTGTTTCTCGTTAAATTTATATTTCTGTTTTTTTCTATTTATTTATTTATTTATTAGTTTGATTTGATTAGTTAATCTTTTATTGTAAGACAAGGAAATATGAAATGTGAATAATTTTGAATATTATTTGTAATTAAAATAAAATAAATTTGATTATAATAAAAATAAGATAAATATGTAATGAAAAAAAAATATATATATTATAATAAATATGAAATAAATAAATAATAGTAATTGAATAATAATTTATCTGTATTTTTATTATCGCAATTATTCAATTTTTAACGATTAACTAACATAAATAAAAAAAAAATAAAATATATAATATAAATTATAAAATTATAAAAAAAATATATATATATAATCAAAGATTTCGATAAATTATTATCTTAACATTGAATTTTATTAAATTTTATTTTAATTATATTTTATTTAGAATAATTCAATCAATTCATAAAAATAAAAAAAAATAAAAAATCAAAATTTGATTCTCAATATTATTTCATTTGAACAAATAATCAATATACTTACTTACGTCAAATTTCAAACGAATTTATATTCGCGAATGAATTTTTATCGAATTTTATTTATCCTCCCCCCCCCCCCCCAAAAAAAAGATTTAATTTTCCCCCGCGCGTTTTTTTTTATATTTTATTTTTCGTCTATCTTTTTTTTTTTGTTATTTCTCTCTCTCTCTCTCTTTAAAAATGAACTTCGTATTGATTTCTGTAACGTGAACGCGTTTAACACTCTCGTAACGATTCCACTTAAAAAGAAAAGGAAGGAAAAAGAAAGAAAAAGAAAAAGGAAGAGAAAAAGAGAGAAAAAAAAATCTGACGAGGCATAGAATTTTTGTCCGTTTTACACCCCATTTTAACGCCTTTATTTCCCAAGGTATATCGCGTTACCGGACGCGGCCCGGCATAGATGCTATTATGCAAATGTACAAGGCGAAACGGCCTGGACCTGACTATGATCGTTCCGAGACAAACCAACCCCTCTCCTCTCTCTCTCACACTCTCTCTCTCTCACTCTTTCTTACTCTCTCTCTCTCTTTCTCTCTCAGCATTCGCGCCTTTTCCTACGAGGGTAGTTTGTAGGAGGGTAGAAGGTTAGACAGAAGAGACGTTGTTCGTTGTTAGCGCGATACGCACGTGCACTGCTTCTAAACACTCCCTGATATTTCACCTAACTTATTTCCTTATGGTTATCATGATCTTTTCTTTTTCCCTGGACCTCATACAATTCATCCCCCAACCCCTTAAAATAAAGAATCGAAAGAATCAATTTTTTTGTACTAATTTTTTTTTTTAATATTTAAATACATCTATATATTTGAATTTATATTTAATTATGTTAAGTATGGTTAAATATATTTATAATAATATTAAAAATATGTAAAACTATAAAAATAAATCAAATAAATATTTAAATTTTAAGAAAATATTTATCTATAAGTTAAATATTATATGAATAATTATATTATTTAGGGATTATATATAGTTTTATATAAATAATATTATATATATATATTTATAGTTTTATTTATTTTATGGTTATTATATTATATATAATAACTATATAATAACTAAAATAATATTTTATTATGTTAGTTATTATGTTGTTTTTATTGTTTACGTTGTTATATAATTTTTATTTATAAAACTATATGTATATAATATTTTAGTTATTATATATATATATATAGTTTTATGAATAAAATTATATTTGATTTCGAATTAGTTTATTCCTTCTTTTTGCATAAATATATAATAATATTTTATTTGTTAATGAAAAAAAAAAAAAAAAATTAAAAATAAAATAAAAGAAAAATACAATCCTGAAAAAAAATTCCTAACCATCTTTACCTTCATATTGACATATTAAATCAATAATTTAATAATTAGGTCAATGTGTACAGAAGTGACCCAGTTAAGATAAAATCGGTATCAAAGTTTAACCAAAGCACGTCGTTGTATTACTCGTCCCGTTAGGCCAATAAGAGGAATACCATGAGAAACAGGAAAGGAAGAAAACCTTGGATAGATAGAGTAACACAAGAAGAGACAGAGACAGAGAGAGAGAGAGAGTAAGAGTGAGAGAGTGAGAGAGTGTGAGTTAGAATTCGCTCTGGGTTGGTAGAGATGCGGTGGGAGTGTTGTTGGGGTGATAGCACTCGGGGGTGGGTGTTTACTTTTGGTGTTGGGCAAGTAGCGCCCGGCATGCATGGCTCCCTCTGATAGCAAACAGCGAGTATCGATCAGTATGACTCTGGTAAACAACTATTGTAGAGTAGTATAGTATAGAATGTGCTTCGTCCCTTTCGAGCCCCTTCCGAGCCCCTTTCGAGCCTCTCGCCCCTTTCGAGTCTCTCTTCTCGCCCACGCGCAACTTGTCCCGCAAAGACCACCTCTCCCTACCTTACCCTACCCTTCCTTTCCTTTCCCTTCTCTTCTCTTCTCTTCTTCTTCCTTTCTCATCCCACCCCTCCCCTAAATCAACCCCTTCGCCCTGTATATACCAACCGGGTTGGGTGGACACCCATTCCTATCCGCAACAACGCTACCGTATACTCGCGATATGCTTGCTTACGTGCCACTCAGGGCCGTGGCCCTTTAACCAACCAATTTTACCTATTGCAAGATTCGTTTTTTTTTTTTTTTATAGAGTTCAATGTTTTTGATTTTTTTTTTTTTGGATTGAAGTAATCAATGGGGAATGCGAATTTTGTTTTTGTTTTTTTTTACTTTTTGTTCTATGGAAGATTTAATTATTCGTTATAGTGTGTTTTTATTATATATATTTTATTTTAATATATATAATTAATAAATAATATATAATATATTTAATTTATTATAATATATAGATATATAGAGATAAAATAGTTTCACAATTAGGGTTTTGGAAATGACATTTTTCTAATGGAAATTGTTATAAATTTTTATGATAAACATTGTTAGTAATTTATTTATTACAATCAAATTGGAACAGTTCATTTTATTTATTACATTAATGAAAGGGATTTTTATATTTTATTTTTGATTTTTAAAATCGATAAATAAATAAATGGTACATAATGAATATAAAAGGCTAGTGAGAAAAATAAAATAAAGAAAGTAAGTAAGTAAGAAAGAAAGAAAGAAAGATGATGAAATTTTGTCAAAGCAAATCCGTCCCTGTGGAGGATGCTAATCATCTTGGCGAAGGGTGTCTGAAATTGTCGCCCCATGGAGAGCAACTATGGTAGCATGGGCTACGGTTCTCACCCTAACCGGCTCGCTTAACCAAACAACCCTGATAAATTATGCAAAAATCAACAACACTACGAAATGCACCTCTCTAACGCTTTTCCTCTAGATTGAAGCTCCGCTACGATTTACCTCCCTTGTACGTCTCCCTACACTTCACCCAAGTTCAACAATTTCCCCCATAATCTACGAATTTCTCTGGTATTTTTTTTTTTTTTTTTTTTTTTTTTAATTACTCATTTTTAATCTATGACGATTATTTTTTTTATTAACATTCGGATGGATTTTCTTTGTCAATTTTGTTTGTTTGTTTTTTTTTTTTGGATCTCTGTACGAATCGTTTCTATTAACAACCCTTAGAGTACTGTGGACGCATATATGCGTTTGGTAAAAATTATCAGAGTGATCTATCGATGCATATACGTGTTTGTTAATATTAATGCAAAATAATGTAACGCTTATATGAATTAATTAAATTATTAAATTTATATTATATTTATTATATTTTATTATTATAATTATATTATTTTATATTATTATTATTATAATATAATTTTTTTATATTAGTTTAAAATTAATTATTACAATATTATTTATTTTTATATTTTATTATTATATTAATAATTTATTATTAGATAAATTTAATAATAAAATATTCCTACAATGTTTCTACAAAACAATTTTAGTTAAAAGTATTCAGTACTACTCAAAGGGTTAAAAATAATATCTACGAATACTAATAATACCAATTTTTGTTCATATAATTCTATTTCATTTTTTTTTAATATTGTTCAAAGAAAATGACACGACAGAATTTTAATTAAAAATAATATATCTACACCTAAATATAAAACATTGAATTTATTCTTGACGAATCTAAAACGATAATATTTAATAACTTTATTCCTATATATATATATATATTTTATTTTTTAATTTAAAACATCCAACACAAATAAAAAAGAATTTTTAATCTTCCTCTTTCCTATGTGAACCCAGAAAAAAAAAATTTTCAAATATACCAAAACTATAGTTTCATTTAGCGATATTATTCACGTCTCTACAAAAACAAAACAAAAGAAAAAAATAAACAAATAAATAAAAACAGGAAAAAAATCCAATTTCGTTATTAAAAAATAAGAGTGACTGTGTGAGTGAGTGAGAAAAAGACAGAGATAAAAAAAAAAAGGATAGAAAATCTCTGTTTGTTTTATTTTAATCGTAGATTTAACAAACCGATCGAATAAAAAATAAAATAAAATAAAAATAAAAAAAAAACGTATACCAACGTTAGTACAAACAAGTTGGTTGTAACAATTTGACAATACCACATACACACACACACACACACACATAAATCAAACACATATTTACACATGTATAATATACCTATATATATATATGTATATATGTAGATTTAGTTATAGCGATTGAGGCGTGACAGGGGGATCAAATTGTGGCGGAGAAGGATCGTTTTATTTTGATATAAATCAAGCGAGTTAAAGTGAGAGTTTCGTGTCATTCGCGTTCGCGCTTTGCGTTAAACCTGTGTCGACGAAAAGCGGCTCTTGATAACCGTAGAAATATACATGTATTATATTTGTATATGTATGTATGTATGTATATTTGAATGAATGAGTGAGTGAGTGAGTGAGTGAGTGAATGAGTGAGTGAGTGAGTGAGTGAGTGAGTGAGTGCGTGCGTTCGCGAACCGTGAAATCCGCAGGCCAATAAACGAATACAAGCGGGGGCGTACGCGTGAGAATAAAATCCGTCGCTAAACTACGTGCAACAGGTGTTGGACGGCTATTGACAATCTTTTCATCAGTATGACGCCGTGTTTGCGCGATATTTCGTTGAATTTCTCTCGGTTGCTTTGAAAATCAGAACGGAGAAAGAAAGACGACACAGTGAGAAAGAGAGAGAGAGAGAGACAGAGAGAATAACTAGAGAAAGAAAGAAAGAAAGAAAGGAAGGAAGAAGTTTTTAATGAATTGTGTTTGTTAACCCTTTTTTTTTTCTTTCTTTTATTCGAATTTTTGATCATTTATTATAATATTTAGTAAACGTTTCTTTTTCTGTTGTTGTTGTTGTTGTTTCTATCTTTCTTATACACATATATATATATTTAGTGTACTGTATTTAGTGTACAGGGTGGATTATAAATTGGTGATTATTATAGTTGTTAATTAAAATGGGAATTTGTTGTTTTTATTTTGGATAGGTGGATATTATAAAAATTGTATATATATATGTATTTGGATTATAAGATAAAAATTTGGTTTTTTAAAAAAAATATATTTGTTCGATGCAAGTTTATAGAATTGCATAACATGTAATTTAAATTACACTAAATTATTATTATATAAATAATTATTATAAATAATTCTTTGGTAATTGAATTAAAAATGAAAAATAAATTAAAAATAAAATATAATAAAAATATTACGACTAATATTTTGATATAATATTCGTAAATTATTTTTTAAAAAATATATATTGGTTCGATGCAAGTTTATAAAATTGCATACCACCTAATTCAAATAACAATAAATTATTATTATATAAATAGCTAATAATTCTTTGGTAATTGAATTAAAAATGAAAAATAAATTAAAAATAAAATATAATAAAAATATTGTACAATTAATATTTTAATCAAACAAGCATCTAATTTTAATTACAATCAATTAAATAAATACAAATAAAAATATTATTATCAATAATATTAACAAACTTTCATAAATTACACACAAGTTTATACAAATTAATAATCCTATATTTCAAATTACATTAGATTTTACTTACATTAAGTGATGAAATCATATTACATACTTTAAGTTAAGATTTTCTATTTCTCATTCTCTCTCTCTCTCTCTCTCTCTCTCTCTCTCTCTTTTGGAAAATAGGGCAGTGTGTTGATATCTTCGATCGTGATATTTCGAATAAGTCTGTCTCACTTATTCTCTCTCTCTCTCTCTCTCTCTCTCTCTCTTTATTTTTCGTTCCATTAGGAATCGTTATCAATGTGAACGCGTTAGTCGTATTCGCTCGACATTGTCCTGGCCAGTCAAACGAACAGAAATAACGAACAACAACAACAACAACAACAACAACAAACTAGTCGATTCAAAGTCCTTACGAGCGACCTGTTTTCTCTGCATTGTGTCCTCCAATACCTCACACCATCTGTTATCATTCCGAATATAGCTGCTCTGACAGTTTCGATCTCTTGCCTATCACATTTTCCATATACACTCTCTCTCTCTCTTTCTCTCTCTCTTTGGTACATTCTCTTTCACTTTTATTATATGATTTTTTATAAGAATTTTTTAAATTAACACAATGTTCGTGGTTTATTGATTTTTATTCAGTAAAACAGTGTAAGGTGTATTTTATATACAAAAATATTATTTAATAAGTACAAGTTATTTAAAGTTACGATTTTTATTATAAAATCATGTTTATTATTATTTAAGAGGTATATTGTGTGTGTCTTTAAATTTTACAGTAGTTAATATGTTTAATTTTATTTATAATTATTTGTGTGAAGAGAGAGAGAAGAGAGAGAGAGAGAGTTTATTAGTCCACATCGAATTATTTAACGAATCCCATTTGATATATTCTTAATAGATTTTTTATTTAATTTTTAATGCAATTGTTTATTATCTACGATTTTAATAACATTTCTATTCTTAATATTTGTCAGTAAAATTAACAAATTAATTGCAATCTTGATGCAACCTTGATGCAATTCTAACACTGTTTAATTGTAAAAACCTTAGACATCCTATAATTGATAAATATTTAATTATTTAATTATTTAAAGAATATTTCAATATAATATATAAATATAAATAATAATAATAGAAAATATCTATGAGATTTTTGAAATCAAATTTAGTTTGTTAGTATTTGATATTACTCTGATGTGATCGTTGTTGCTTATCGTCAAAGCAAACGATTTGTTAGAAAAATTAACAAATTAATTGCAATCTTGATGCAACCTTGATGCAATTCTAACACTGTTTAATTGTAAAAACCTTAGACATCCTATAATTGATAAATATTTAATTATTTAATTATTTAAAGAATATTTCAATATAATATATAAATATAAATAATATGAATAGAAAATATCTATGAGATTTTTGAAATCAAATTTAGTTTGTTAGTATTTGATATTACTGTGGTGTGATCGTTGTTGCTTATCGTCAAAGCAGACGATTAAAAAAGAATCACGACACTAATACTATCATACGATAGATAGAATCGAATTAACACGAGGTATTTCATGCCCAAGGGGTGGACGTATCTACCGTAGCTGAGTATAGACATCCATGTAGTTATTGTTATCGATTCGACCTACTCGTAAGACCAGACTAAAGCTGACCTATTCCGACGTCTCTCTTCTACAATTCCTACGTCCTAACGTGTGTGTGTGTTTCTTTCTAATCGTTCTTTCTTTTTTTTTTTTTTTTTTTTTTTTTTTTACTAAAGATAAATATAAAACGTTTTGTTAGATACCCCCACACACCTTACGTTATCTTTTAATTAGAAATTTCTTACCTCTCTCTCTCTCTCTCTCTCTCTCTCTCTCTGCAATTTTTGATACAACAATTTGATATTTTCTAGAATTTTATTACAGAATTTTATTATTTCTAATATTCATGTCTTTTTTGATTGGTTTTTGATAGATTTTATATATAAGGGATTGATTTTGAAAAATTATATATAATAATAATTAATTACAATTTTATTAATAAACTATTGAATTGACAATTAAATAAGCATTAAATAAGTAAGTACTAAGTTGATAATAAAATAATTAACAAAAAATACATAGACTTACGTTAAAAAAGAAAATATTAGATTAAACCAAAATATCTTGTTTAAAATATATTTCCCATTAAATAAATAAATAAATAATAATAATAAAGCCCTTATATATATATAACAATATATTACTACAAATAATACAAGTATATAACAGGACGAAGTCCTAATAAAAAAAATTAAGAATAAGAAATACAACAAATAAAATAATTAACAAAAAAATAATACAAAATACCTAAACATACCTAAGAAAAAAAAAACCTAAATTAATTTTAACCAACATACCTTATTTAACACACACACACACACACATATCCCATTAAATAAATAAACAAATATAAAAAAAAAATAAGCTGGAAGATAAAACAAACAGAAACAGAAATAAAAAAAAAACACGAAGTAAAAGAAGAAGTAGAAGAAGAAGAAGGGTGAAGAGAAGAATGGGTGGGTGTGGAGGGAGGGGAAAGAATAATAAAATGATAAGAAAGAGAAGAAGGGATAGATATGAAGATATGAGTGAGTGAGAAAGAAAGAGAGATAGAGAGAGAGAGAGAGAAAGAGAGAGAGTGTGTTGTCGGTAGGGCGCAAAGAAGATAAACGAAGTGGTCTGTTGGTGGGGGAAACTGTGTAAAGAGATAGAGTGAGATGGTGATAGTGTTTAAAGGTAGTGAGTGAGATAGGTATAGGAGCGGGAACGAATTTCACAGTGCGCCGACTCAGTAGCCGCGTGTTCGCGAGAACCGGAGGGTTTCGCGGCTAAGCTGACGCCGAGCGTCGCACAGTCGCGACGGCACCCACCGGCGCGCGGTACCCCCTTTATTCTACATCGGCACCGCATATTATTAATAATATTATATCACTAACAAATAATAACAACATCAACAACAACAACAACAATAAATAATAATAATAAGAAACAATAAATAATACGAGAAAGGAAGAAAATAATACGAAGCAAGGAGAGAGGGAGAGAGAGACAGAGAGAGAGAGAGAGAGAGAGGAAGATACCACAAAAAAATAAACATATATATATATATATAGATATATATAACACTGACACAAAATACACACACGTATATACATATATATATGTATATACATAATATATACATATATATGTTGTATATGCATATGGTCATTTAGTAAACAAGTTTAGAAACGAACATTCTCGTCACGTTGTTTGTTCTTTCTTTTTTTAATCAACTATCGTATCAACAATTGTGGACAAGGATCAAGAGGAAAGAATTTATTATAAACAATAAGAACAAAATAGTCTGACAAGACGTCAACGTTTGAGAGAGAGAGAGAGAGAGAGAGAGGAGGCTGTTTAATCGTTGTCTTTGTCTTCATCGCAAACGATTGAAGGGAGGATTCATCTGTAACGTCGTCATTGTCATCGTCATCGTCGTCGTCATCGTAATCGTCGTCGTTGTCGTTGTCTCTTCGTCGTTATTGTTGAAACATTGTTTGGGGGTATAATATCGACGAGACAAATTTGAAAAGAAACAAAACTAGTAGTGGTTGCATTTACTGATTGGTGTTAACGATCAATTATATATATATATATATACATACATATATATTAAGGTTGTTATAATATTTGTATAATTTTTTTGTTTCGTTCCTCTCCCTTTTGAGCGATTTTTCGTAACAGTTTCTGTTTCTCTTTTGCTGGGCGGCCGGCAAACACGTGGCTGAGGGTGACAGCAGCACGCGCGGTGTTTCTGATAGAAACAAATAGAAAGAGATAGAGAAAGAAGAACAACAACAACAACAAAAAGAAAGAAAGAAAGAAAGAGAGAGAGAGAGAAAAGGAGAGAGAAAAAAATCAAAAAGTTTAGAAAGGTGGTAGTAAAAAGACAGAGAAAAGAGTGAGAGAGAGAGAGAGAGGGGGTGGGTGGGAGGAAGACAGGCTTGGCAGAAGGAAATAGAAGAAATTAAGAGAAACAGAACTAAACTGAAAGATAACGGACACCAATAGGACAAAGAAGAAACATCAAAATAATAAAAGGAAGAAGAAGAAGCAGAAGAAGAAGAAGAAGAAAGAAGAAGAAGAAGAAGAAAAAGGAAGAAAGCATTTGATCCTTTACTTTGATTATCCTTTGGCGAGTCGAGAAGGACGGAGCAACAACGAACGAGAGCAACCACGAGCGAGTCGTCGAGGAGGAAACGGGACATGCTGGAACCACGCTGGAGACCCGTCCAGGTAGCCTTACTCATCCTGCAACACTACTTCCGTCTTCAATGCACTGCCTGCCTGCCTGTCTGCCTGTCTGCCTGCCTGCCTGTCTGTCTGATCACCTGCCTGCCTGTCTGACTATTTGTCTGACTGTCGCTTTGACTACTTGTCTGTCTGACTGACTACCTGACCCAATCTACTACGAAACACTTTTAACGCGAGAATTTTTTTCTTCAATCGTCGCATTTTATACAAAAAAAACTCTCTCTGTCTGTCTGTCTGTCTGTCTTTCTTTCTTTTTAGCTTTTTCTTCTATTTCTTTAGTTTTTTTTTTTTTTTTTTTTTTTAGTCACCTTCATTGCTTCCTTACTCAATTCGCTTATATTTTAATCTGCAAGGTTGAATTTTTGATTTGTTTTATTGTAAATATTCATTTAGGATTAATTAGATAGATAAATTCCCTAAAGCAAATGCTATTTTATTGGTTGTAATTTTGATATTATATTTTTTTATTATGGTGAATAATTTTATTTTTTTTTACGGTTTAATAAATTTATTTAATACCAAAATTGTATGTTTATTAAAAAAAAAATAATATAGTTTTTAAAATTTGTTTAAGTTCATATTTGTATTATTTATTATAATATTGAAAAATCTACAACATATGTCTGAAAAAAAAACCCCTTCAAAAGGTTAAATACTCTCTTCCCACGTGGTGTTTGCGATACACACATAATATTACATTCAACATACCTGTAATTAATAATTGCATTTCATTACATTAATGTTGGTAACTTATGTGTTAGCTATCAAAGAAAAGAACACATTTATATCGTAAAATGACCTTGCTCGAAGACGTCACAGTAATATCGATCGAAAGCAAGTTACATTGGATAACTGAACGATCGTTTAAAAACCTTAGGTTACATGGTTAATGCTGACAAACAAATGATTCCGTTTGCGAGTATGACAAAAGAAATCGATTGGATACTTTACGAATGAAGGAATGCAAATGTTCGGAGTCAACTTCGTCACTTCGGTAATCGTATATCCAGGGTTGTTTTCATTTTGAACTTTTTTCTCTTTTCATTCTACTAAAGAAAAAAAAGAGAAATGAAATAGAAAGAAAGAAAGATAGAGTAAGTTCAACGTTAAAGTTAAAGCGATAGGGTAATAAACGATTGAGACGAGATAATACGGTTTATCTTTGTTTAACCTTTCGTTCATCCCTTTTACTCGCGTGACAAAGTGTACTTTTTTATATCATACTGATTAGTTTTCAATTCTCTCCTTTCTCTATTACTTCGACTCTTTTTCTATGTCTATAAAAAAAAAAAAAAAAGAAAATCTCATCGTGTACATCGATGCCAAATGTAGATAAATAATATTCTTTTTACTTTGAAACTAATTCTAAAAAAACGTTTAGACCTCTTCTTCTTCTTCCTACTATCGTTTCGTTCTATCGTTTGTTCGTTCGCGAGTATATCCGCGAAATTCGTGGAAATGACAGCTTAACGATTTCGACAAGACGAATTGGGTGTACGGGGCGAGTAGAATGGTCGCCGAAATAAATCTCGGTACGCCGTTCCAAGATTAAATATGTTCGAGAGTAACTAAATACGTAGCACGACTTAGAGGTGCAGAAACAGTATACACATTTTTACCTAAAAATAATTCTTGGCAGTAGGAACTATGCGTATAGTAGTAGGATGACGTCGACTGGAGTTGATGCTAATTATCTAATGCTATCGTGATTCATCCTAACGTTCACCAGACTAACCTTCTCTCCCTTTATCTTTCGTTCAATTTACTTGGAATACCAATTTGATCATCCCTCTATCATCTTCTTAAGTGCTTCTTCATCCGACTCATATTATTGTTTTATTTCGATGAAGAACTTTTTTTTAATAATTACTAACGTGTCTTTACATACTTCATTTTTTCTGTAACACTTTGAGCGCCACGTCAGTCATCAGTGGCTGACATTAGACTTTCCGTTTTTGGCCACGTCCGTCACAGATGACTGACACGTTCAACTATTTTTTTTTTCAATACAAAATAACCCCCGTGGCCTGACGAGAAATTCCCTAAGAATTCGGCATGCCGTTCAACGTGTTAAATATATTTTTCTGTCTTATATAAAAAGATAGAACTGTAGTAGCAGCAAGCATCTCGCGTTGAGTAGAAGATGAGAGGCAAGTGGGAGGTTGGTTGTTGAGGGTGGTGGTTGGTCCGGGGTTAGTGCCTGTAGTAGACGAAGGGGGTGTAGGTCTTAGGATGGCGTAGTAGGTGGTAGGAGAGTGCAGGAATCCCGGGGTGTAGTAGGTGGAACGAACGCGGAGACGGAGGCGGTCCTATCCTACTTGGGGGCGTTAAAGAAGCGGGTGGGGTTGACCACCCCTGGCCACCACGCGTCAACCCTTACACCCCTCTAGTCTCCGAAAAGGCTGCTTCTGGTCCTGTTGGTTCCCTTCGATCCCATATTCTCTCCAATCCTGTGGTACCCCTCTTCTTCTCAGTCTTCGTTTTCTTTTCATTTTTCTCCAATGTTGCAGCAGCCATCTCTGCTTTCTACAAATTTGAAGAATATTTTATGAATATTGGTATTTGTTTTTATTTATTGAATGCATCAAAGATTACTTTTGTAAAATAAACCATAGAGTAGGGTTTGGTAAGAGTTTAGGGGTAGGTGGATGAAAAGTCTCTTGTCGTATTTCTCGTCGTATTTCTCGCATCATCCCCACCAAGAGTTTTCTTTGAAGATCTATGTAGGTGCACGCACATGCGATCTACGTGGTAGACGGAAGTAAATGCATTGAGAATACTCATACATATATGTATGTATATATATATGCGTGTGTGTGTGTGTATAAGTGTAAGATAGATAGTATAGAAACACACACGCTAACACGTTAAAGAGGAGAGCAGGAACCACACTTGCGCGATGTGCAAAACCCTTCCCCGCCCCCGTTTTCGCGCTTGCTTGGCGCACAGCACAGCATCCCTCTTCGGCCACTTCCGGCCAAGCCTGGCTCCGCCCACTTTTATATTAATCACGTCTTGGTTCGCTCTCCTGCCTTCTGTTCTCCATCTTTCTTCTCCGGTGAGCGATTTCCTACCGCGAACGCCTGGGAACCACACCTTTGCCCGTTGGCTTATTCATGTCCCGGGTTTGCGACGCGAATCTTTCATCTCTCTCTCTCTCTCTCACTCTCTCACTCTTTCTTTAGCTTTCTTTTTCTATATTTTTCGTCTCCATTTTTTATTTTTCCATCGTCGTATTTTCTGTTTTCTTTTTTTTTTGGTTTTTTGTTCTTTTTTTCACCTTCTACCATTTCTTTCTCTTATTTTCCACCATTTGATATTTTCTAGTGAAATATCACTAGACAGAGATTCCACATCAGTGTTTTATCAACATCATAAGTTGAAGTTGGTGATTAGTCGTCAGAACAAGGAATTTGCACCAACGTTGACATTTAATTGGATAGGTGGACTTCACAAACGAGACGCTTCTTTCTTGAGTTTGAATTTATTTTTTTTTTTGTAGGGCGTAGGAGAAATTCTCTTACTACGAAAGAACCATAATTAATCGAGTAGGACGAGTTTTAGAGAAGTAGTCGATGAATCTTCTTCCTCCCTTGTGCTTACAATCCTCGTCCAGAGTAGAAGCCGTCGGCGCTTTTACGTTTAAAACGCTGTTTAATAAATTACACCTTGACTTTACTCGAATTTCAGGTATTTCTGGATGTACTAATTGTGTAATGGGGAAAATTTGATGATACCATCTTTACTACGAAAACGCGCGATGACATTTTAATTTGTAAACGTATGAAACTATTCCTATAGAAAACTTCATCAACCAACTTACATTCAAATATAATTACAATAATAATAATAATAATAATAATACAATAAATATTTTATAGAAATAATTTGCCAAATCTGGTAATAAAAAAAAAAAAGAAAAATAATAAAAAATAAAATCAAAGGTACCACGCTTGAAGAAAAATAATGAAGAAATTGTTACACCCTTAAACTTTTATTACCACATTCAAAATCATATACACACATACACGTATGTATGTAATATATACATGTGTATATATATATATATATATATAAATATAAAACTAGTAGATGAAAATATAGTTGAAGAAAAACATGCAAATACGTATGTAACGAACAATAACTGGTTATTATCGGGAGCGTGGAAAACGTAGGACCCAATGTACCGTCGCGTACAGCAATAAGGGCTGTCACGCATAGGCGCCTCATTTGTTTCAAAGCTCACTTCTACCAAGCTCTTGCCCTTTTGTGTTTCGAGATATTATTGACTTCGTTCGTCGTCATCGTAGTACGTGTTGTTCTACCTTCACGATATAAGTACTTACTTATATACATTCACATATATATTTATGTTATACATGTATATAATCATACACACACACACACACATATACATACATACATGTGAGGTTTGTATCGTGACTACCTTTACCTTTTCTCGCCACTTGTCGCAAATCTATGAACGATCGCATAACATTTTTACCACCACGCATATAACACGTTCGTGATCAACTTCCTAAGTTGCAAAGCACATCTAACTTTTCTACAGGGTGTTAAGAGAAATGTTTTTATTATTTCTTTTTTTTTTCATCTATCTAATTAACCCTTTCTACTCTTGAGAGTTCTTAGTTCTCTTTGATCTTATTTTTAGTTGGTTGTTTTGTATTTTTTTTTTCTTTCTTTCTTTTTTTACCTTTTGTTCTTTTCTTCACGTTGCACGAGATTAAGATCGTTTAATTAATTTATAATATTTAATAACGTGTGTATTATTATTCGTGTTTTAGATTGTTAGATAGATAGATTAAATTTTATTTGAATTGTTTATATTAAAAAAAAAAAATGTATTATTATTATAATATATTGTTTGATTTATTTTATCATCGTAATGAATTATTTTATTTTTAACACCCTATAGAATAGAAAAGAAAAAAGAAAGAAAAAAATAATAATATTCGTGACACCGTCGTCTCATTCTTTCGATTTTCTATCGAGTTTTCAACCCTTTCATGTATTATTTCCTTATTCTTGCGTGTTAGAAATGTAACAAAGTTATCTTCGTTAAAATAATAATTTTCAAGAAATAAAAAAATAACTTTATTCCTTTTTTCTTTTTCCTTTTTTTTTTTTTTTTTTTTTTTTAATTATAACAGAGTACAATTAAAAAGCAATTTGTACAAATATTTAAAAGAGAACAATTCCAAATTTCTAGAACAAATCGTACGATTATTAAAATTGTTCAATCAGTTTCGTACAATTTGAAAAATAAAAAAAATAAAAAACAAAAAGGGTAGAATAAAATCATTGATAAAAATACACCCAAAAAAAAAACCCCTAGAATTTCATAAAAAAAATAAAAAAACAATAAACACCATAATCACAATTATAATCAAATTCATAAACAATTGACGTATAATATGAATACTTAAATGAATTTAATCGTCAATACGTCATAGTCATTTCAACTGCATTGACAACCACAGTAGGGGTGGGAGGTTGAGGATATGAGGATATGAGGATGAGGATATGAGAATGAGAATGAGGAAGAGTATGAGTATGAGAATGACTATGACTATGACGATGACGATGACGGGTATTTGTCAATAGAAACAAGCATCGACGGTGTAACCGCGGTCCAAGTATACGTCAATATACATAACGACCGCCTGTTGACTTGTTACGTTGTCGAGTGCCGCGGATGATTCGATGATTTGCCGATTCGATGACCGATGCTTTCCGCGTTAAACGTGTGCTTGTTGCACCCCACCATCACCACCACCACCACCAAGTTCTCGTTGTCCATCCCCATGTTGAGATGTGAGTTAACACGAATCGCGACGAACCCGGGCCGAGGGAAACAGAAATATATATATATATTGTATATATATATACAATATAGATATGTGTATACACGTATGTTGAAAGAGAGACAAATAGAAATAGAGAGTGAGAGAGAGAAAGAGAGAGATAACCGGACGTTCATTTGCTCACAGACTCGTCGTTGCATTAAATTATCATCGAACGATCGCAATGCAGCAACCGTTTCTACAGTGTCGACTCGTTATAACCTGATAATGGATACTCTCATCGAGACTGGAACATTCTCTCTTTCTCTCACTCTCTCTCTCTCTCTCTCTCTTTCACTCTCTCTTCTATAATACAATGAATATATCGTACTATGTTCCTATGTATGCCGAAAATCACTTGGCTTTTCCTATATTACTATCTTTATATGTGCAAATACTTTATTGAGTACTTTAATATATTTTAGATTATTAGCATCGTTATTTATTATAAATTTTTGTAATTTATTTAAATAATATATTTGATCATAATTATGAAAGGGGTTGTTGTAAGTGAAAATGTAAATTTAAAAAATAATAAGTTTATATTAGTTATTTAATATAACATTACTTATATGTGAAACTAAGTTAATTCAATGTATTGCAACATTGCAATTTATTTTCATAATTATGCAATAATTTTTTCGAATTTTTTTTATTTTTATTTATTTGTTTGGTTTATATAGCAGTTATATAAATAATAATATAAAAAATAAGATAGTTATTTTTTTGGTTTGATGAGGCTCGTGCCAGTCGTCCAATCATCGTCGATTTCTGAACAACAACTTTAACTGTAAGCTCTTATACTTCGTCGTTGCAGCAATGTCGTGCAGCATTGTCACGTCATTGGATTAATTTAACACGCTAGTAATCGCGTTTCAGCTGTCAAAGCTTAGTAGCAGCTCCTCTACTTTGTTGTTGCACACACCAACCGTCCCATTCTGTCACCACCCTCAACCTTAGTGCGTCAATGAAGTCGAGACGCTCGGGTGACAATCTTCAAGTCAACTGATTATCATCGAATCATTTCTTATTTTTCTTCTTCTTCTTCTTATTCTTCATCTACTTTTTGATTTCTTACAAATTTTTGATATACATTTTTCCTTACTTTTGAGTTTGATAACAAAAATGTACACCCTGTATTACCTGATGGTAGAAAAGAAAGAAGGATACTTGAAAAATTAGGATTGAGATGGAATGAAATTGTATTGTTATTAATAATATTTTATTTTTAATTTTTATTTTATTTTATTTTATTTATTATATAATATTTTTTAGTTTGTTTTTTTCGTAGAAGCGTGTTCTAACTTTGTTTATTATATATTTTTATTAATTAAAAATAAACACAGTTTCCTGGTTACACCTGAAATTAGAACACACACATGGTATTATATATAATATATTTTTTTTAATATATATAATATATATTTAATTTTTTTAAATTTAATATTTTAAATATTTTAATATATAAAATATTATATATAATATTTCAATATACATAAAATTATATATAATATTATAAATAATAATATATATAATATAATATGCATATTATTTTATATATAATAACAGTAACACAAACCACCCACACACACACAAATTCGATCAATAAATGATACCTAATTTTTACAAACATTACAAACCATTATTACACTATTTTAACACTAACCCAACAAACATTCTTCAAAAGTAATATTAAATAAACACATGCTGAACATAAATAATAATGTTCCCTAAAATATAAAATATTTGTCACGTCTGTTAAAACATGTTCAATGTCTGTAGATATAAATGGTCCCTTAATTCGGCCTACCCTATATCCTTCCCTCTCCCATATCTCTTCTCTCTCTCTTTCTTTCTCTCTCTTTCTCTCTCTTCTCTTACCCCTTTTCCTTCGTTACACGGCCAACTAGGATTCAATTTCCCGAGGACTATCGGAATTCTCTGTGCGTTATTACTCTGTCGAGCTAACAAACCGCATTCCCCGTCTGTTGTTCTTCGTTGGGCGATACGCGGGACAAAAGGGCCTTGGTCCTTTTACCTAGACGCTACCCCCATTCCCACCCCTGAACCCTACCCACCATCACCACCACCACCACCACCTTTTCTCTTCAGCATAACTTTGCTCTACAGTTTTTCTTTTTTCTTTTTTTTGTTTCAGTTTCTTCATTTTGTACGTTTTTATTCAATTTTTTATTTATTTTATTATTTTTTTTTTTAAATGTTTTTTTTTCATCTTGTACTTTTTGTATTAACGGGTAGGGTGGCGAGAGGATTTTTCTGTTCAGTTTCTGGCCCAGCATCACCAGCATCTACCTGATGATGTAATATTATACGAAATCGCGGATTTTCTTTCAGTGTAAAAAGAAGACCACTACTACTACTACTACTACGTATGGTAGTTTTTCCCTCTCTTTTTCTATCATTTTTTTTTTTATTTTATCTTTCTCTTTCTCTCTTGTCGAGCATTGTGCTGCTGCTGCTGCTGGTGGTGGTGGTGGTGGTGGTGGTGCTGCTCTTGGAGAACGAAATGTGCAGAATCGCGACGCACAAAGCGCGTTTCACGTTCCCTACGGGACGTCGTACGGGAAAAGGGTTCGCCGTGACTTTGTCGGCGGAACGATCTCCACGTTGTAGAAAAAAAGGGGGGGGAGGGGTGGGTATTAAAAAAGAGAAAGAGAGAAAGAGAGATAGAAAGTAGAAAAAAACAAAAAAGTCGATCATTATCCACTCGTCGTTCTGCATTGGTCGCGTTTCCTGATGCACCTCGTTTGCAATGCGCCTCGTGTTATAATAGAAAAGAATGAGATGAAAAAAGAAAGAGATATGGAAAGAGAAAGAGAAAGAGAAAGATCCCCATAGGATGACCGGACATTGGAAGCGACGGTGTATTAAAAAGGTCCGTGTTTGATTTCTCGATACCCTTCTCTAACTCCACTTCCATCTCACACACACCACCCCCCCCCTTCTTTTGATTCTTTTACAAATTTTTCCTAGAAACGTCTTCCATTTCTTTTCTGAACTACCATCCATTTAAATTATCTTCATTCAGAATTTTTTTTTTTTTGTTCTTCAAGAAATTTCATATCTTATTTAATGAAATTATGCATATAATTATTATCGTGTTATTTGTTCTTTTATTTTAATTAAATTATTATAAAAATTTGTAAAATAATTTTCTATTTTTATGTATATATATATATAGGTATGTTAAATATATTTCTTTATTTTTTCATTAATAAATTTTAATAATAAAAAAAAAAATAAAATTACAATAGTAAAGAATAGTATTTTTAATATATGATTTATTTTATAATATTTAATTATATTTATATTAATTAATATATTTATTATATTTTAATAATATATGAAAATATTTAATTATTATACTGTACATACGTTTCTTAAATTATTTTTGTTATTTATTTCTATTTATTATATTTTATTTTTCCTTTACTTTCTTACATTGCATATTTATCAAACAACAAACTTATTCAAACCAATCTCAAAACACTTTATTTAAATTCAACCAATAATTCATTAAAAATAAAACAAAATATGATATAATCATAATAATATCAAAATATCATTACACATATATTACATACAGGTATACACCAATCATATATCAGTACTATAAAATGCACATACACTATACATATATACATATATAAATATATACATGTTATAACCGATATATATATATATATGTAAGCGAAAATACGCGTATCCGTAGATTCAGTTTAATGGGTCACTTCTGAAACTACGAAGGTTATTCCGTGGGTGCTCGTCAACGCGGCCGGGAATCGTTCGACGCCTCCGATAAAAATACAGTCGATCATTATCCACTCGTTCCGCATTGGTCGTGCTTCCTGATGCACCTCGTTGCAACGTCACTGACATAATAGAGAGACGCTGCAGGCCGCATCGTTGCACTTCTACACATACAGTCACATACAAACATATACAAACACCCATCACTCGAACACATATCATACAATTCATCCATACATCTACAAATCCAATACACTCATCTAATACATTCACATATTCACACATATTCATACAAACAAATACACATGCACATATCATACATTCATCCAATACATTCACATATATTCATACAAACAAACATACGTGCATACATATTCTTACATACATATAACTACACATTCACATATATTCATACATTCATCCATACTACACATGCAATACATCCATCTATACATTCACACATATTCATACAAACAAACATACACGCATACACATAAGAAACATATGTGTATACATATGTGATGATGCAAAAGGGAGAAGGGTAAAACAGATAGATACAGATACATAGATAGATAGTGAGATTGATAGATAAACACAGAAAGAGTGAGTGAGATAGATGGATAGAAAATAGGTGGAAGATATAGAGTGTGTATGAGAGAGAGAGAGAGAGAGAGAGAGAGAGAGAGAGGGAATACTATTACATGTTATATCAAACCCGTAGCCCGGATCGTGTTTGAATCCGCGGTTCTATCATGAATCAATTACTACGCGAATTCGTACACAACGGGGATCGCGACGAAAGCTCGCGCGTGAAGGACGACGAATATAAAGGGGAATCTGTAACCTGGTACACCTCTCTCTCTCTCTCTCTCTCTCTCTCTCTCACTCTCTCTCATTCTCATATTCACCCTATATGTGTGTACACTTACCTTAACGATATAGGTATAATATTACCATATATGTATGTGTATTTGCATGTGTTGATCGTGTACATGCCAACTTCACCTGCCTGCATTTCTCTCTCTGTCCCTTATCCCTATTATGGTTTTCATCGTTTCATCGAACCATTTCTAAATATAGTTTCTATATATATATATATATATATATATATATATATATCATTTTCTATGGTCTTTATATATATGTATATACTTTCTTATATTATATATGTGTGTATTGTGTATGAAGGGGGATGTGAATTTGTAGTACTGGATTTTATTTTCCTGTTGATAATCGTCTCACGAACATGGTTTCTATCTTTTTTTTTTTTTTTGATTTGATTGGGATTGGAAGTTTTGATTTGAAACCTAGGATACAAACCTTTTTTTTTTTTTTTTTTAATTTCTTTTCTATCTTTTCTAATTGAGGAAAAGATATCGGCAACTCTCGTTAGATTCAACAGGAAATCAAAGTGTTTTTTTTTTGTCTGATCTCAGACACGTGTCTTTTTACATATATATATATTTACATATCTATGCGTGTGTATATTTTCGTGAGATAAATTAATGTTAGAGAAGTAATGATTTATAATGTGATTGGTGATAATAACCGGCTGCTAAGGATTATCTTTCTTGAGTGATGATAAATTTGTGATGTTGTTTTTATTTGTATTTTTTGTAATTAAAATTTTTTTACTGACCATAATGTGAGATAAGGATAGGACGATTATATAATTAACAGTTGGAATATATGATAATTGTAATTTATGTTAATTATAAGATTAATCAGTGGGTCATTTAAATAATATAATAAAAATGTTAATCAATGTGAAAATATATTTTTGTAATTTATGTTGTTTCAAGTCATAGGTGTAATCAATTTTTTGTTTTTTGTTATCAATTAAATTTGATCAGACATTTTTATACAAATAGAAGATTAATTTGTGTTAATGTGTAATATTATATAAATAATATTATTTTACAAATTAGATTTATATTAAATATTTAGTCAAATATGAAAAATATCTTTTTTCTAATTTTGTTTGTTCAAGTCATAGGTGTAATCAATTTTTGTTTGTCAATTAAATTTAATCATTTAAACACACACAACCACATTCACACATTTTTATATATAATTCTAATTATTTTTTCTTTTTTCTTTTTTGTTGTTGTTGTGTTGAAGAAGAAACACGTTAAACTTTCTTTCCACGTGGTTTTGATTTTTTTTTTTTTTTCCTTTGAATTTAATGCGATTCCCTTTTCTCCTACAACGATGGCAAGTGAGACGAGCAAGTTTAAAATTTCAGTCGATTCGACAAATATTTCGTGCTTCGTTCATAAATACGATTAAGATTATTCTACTTTAAATATTATCATTAATAATAATAACAATAATAATAATAATATATTAATAATTAAAAAATATTTTTTAAATAATAAAATTATTAAGAAAAGATTTCTCATTGATGCACAAATTAATTAAAAAAAAAATGATTTGTTTTTTTTTAATTATATTTTGAACTATGAATTACATTCAAACGAACGATAACATCTCTTTAAAAAAAAAAAGAATTCTATTTACAATAATAAAAAAAAAAAAGATAAAAAAAAAGAAGATGAAAAAGAAGGAGACGTTTAAATAATCTTATCAGTCTCGTATACTCGATTCCGATCAAAACTGGAATAGACCAACAACTTATCTTTGAAAAACTGCGATACATGGTTTATTTTTTTTTTGTTTTTGTTTTTTTATTTATTATTAGATTTATACATTTAACTAATTCTTATTTATACATTTTCAACAAAGTTATCTCAGATAAGTTGTACGATAGATTGTATTTATGAAATTATGTTTATACATCGATGAACAATTTATCTTTCAAATGATGATGAAAAACGATTAATTTTACATAAATTATTTCTGTTTTCAAAGTTTCATTTAATGTTTTCAGTTTTGTGAATGATAATTGAGAATAAAAATGAATATTTTTTTTTTTTTTGGAAAAAGGGTTGTTCTTTTTTTTTTTTGTTGTTGGAGGATTATTAAAGGATAATAATTAAATATGTGATTATTATAATATAATGAAAAGTATGATTTGTTATGATTTGTGAGACGTTTTTAAAAGATGATTCGAATTTCAGAAAGATAGACACGACGTTGTCCTTATCGAAACGTACATATACGAGATATAATAAAGTCGGTGATATAGTTTGAACGTATGACGTCAGTCATATTTCCATTATGACGAAGTATGAAATAAGAAAAGTTACAAAAGATCGATATATTATTATGTACCTATATTTATATATATATATCTAACCTATACAAACAATAACTTTACAATAATATTCTTTGCGTATTTTTTACCTTCTTATAAAAAAATAAAAATAAAAAGGAAAGAGTGGATGATATCAAAATTGTTTCGACAAATAAAATGATGAACGGACTTGATATTAATTTAAATATAATAATAAATATATTATATTATAATTATATTGTATTAATTGTGAATTTTATTTTATATCATTATTTGAAAATTTAATTAATATTAATTTATTATTCTTGACTTTCTTAAAAACAAGAAAAAAAAAAATCAAAAAAAATTGAAACATTGTTTAATATTAAATTGATATTATTTAAATTTGTAAATTAATATATAAATATAATAATATATTATAATATTATATATTTAAATTAATTTAATTTTATTTTATATAATTATTTACAAATTTATGTAATATTAATTTAATATACTTTACTTCTTTAAAAACAAAATAAAAAATAAAAAAAAAAGAAAATAAAATACAAAAATTATTTAATATTAAATTAATATCAAAATCAAATTAAATTTAAGCCCAAATTAATATAAATCTAATTAAACAATACAATAAAATAAATTTATATAATTAATATTAAAATTAAATTATAAATTAAAATTACAATTTTTTCCTAAATTTTTTATTCTTTTTTTTTTTAAATCAGAATTACTTTTTATTTAAAAAAAAAAAAAAAACAAACAGAATATGATTTTTTCATGTCCTACCAATTTGAATATTTTTGAATCTAGATTGTATGTAATTAATATAAAAAAAATTTAGGATTAAAAATAATGATTAAAAGTGACGATAATATTAGTAAATAAAAATGATTAAATAATGTTGAATATATTTTTTCGATATACCCCACGCTCAGAATTTCGCTTTATATTTCGCATAACGCGAGTATTCTTATCAGTTTGCCGACGGGTCGTGTTGTTAAGAGACAAGATCGTGTGTATAGTATACGTTTGAATAAATAACTTTAGATGCATGGGTGTTAACTTTCATTCTTATTTCCAGTTTTTTTTTTTTTTCATACTCGATACTTCATTTCTTTTTTGTTTCTATTTTGAACAAATAAAAAAAAAAAATTACAAATAATTAGTATCGTTTGTTTTCAAAAAAGTTAGTGTCAATCGTGCTTTGATAGTTTCACAAAAAGAAAGAAGGAAAATCATTGATTAAATTAAATAGATTTATTATTTAAAGATATAAAATTCAAATTTAGACAAAATTAATTTGTCTAATTAAATATATCAAATCGTGTTATAAACGTTTTAACGAAATATTTTGTTTGTGAAAAAAAAAAACATTCAATTTTTAAGAACAAGTGGTGTTTCGGTTTACAACGAGACGACTGTTGTATTTATTTAAAAAATACAATTTGTTGTTAGATTGCATTCACGTAACCGTGGAATATTTTTCAAAGATATCAATCCTAGTGTTGAATTATTTCGGAACGTTTTTCATTTTTTCGTGTGCTCGTATTCAAGACATTAATAAATTTAGAAATGTGTTTCTTTATCGGTTGGCGCGACGGCGGCATAAAAATTCCTAATTTGTGAAGGAAACTAGGATACACATTGTGAGGTTTGTGTTGTTTATTTAAATATATTAAATAATTTTTTTTATCTGTTGCTGTGGCCCACAATCAGTCCGATACACACGTCTTTAAATCAGTGAACTACCTTATACCGCCATCTGTTAGAATCTTATCGATCTAACGGAGATAATCATGACTCTTTGTTAATAAAATAATATTGCAATTATAAATTAAGATATAACTAATCCTATCTTTCAAGTTGAATGAAACTGCATACAGTGTGCAAAATTTGATTAAAATTGGTTCAGTAGTTTAGGAGTTCATTGCGGACAAACAACGTGACACATAATTTATATATATTAAAAAGATATATTTATTAATTTAATTTTTTTTTATTATAAATAATTAAATTAGTAATTTATTTATATAACAATAACATTCTACATATACCACTATTTTTAGTTTCCTAAATTAAATTACTATATTGTAATAATAATTTCAATATTACTTATCAACCAACCAAATAATAAAATATTACAAATAGAATATCTATATATCTATCTATATATATATATAAATATAAGTCATAAAAGTACCATAAAAAAGAAACACACAGAGAGAAGAAAAAAAAAATAATTTATTCGTCTATGATAAGAATGATTTCTTTCCACGTAAGAAACGTACTCCTTTTGTCAAGTTGTTTAATTCATTGGAAGATGGGAAGATGTAGGCACGTCGTTCGAGGAAAATGAGCTTTACTTTTTGCATTGCGTTCTTATCTCAAATGTAGAGAGAGAGAGAGAGAGAGAGAGAGAGAGAGAGAGAGAGAGGAGTGAGAGAGAATATGAGAAAGAGAATGAGAGAAAGAAAGAAAGAAATCAAGAAATAAAGAAAGAGGCTCGTAATTGTTTACACAATGTTGTTTTGCCAAAGATAAGTTCACTCTGTATAAGTCTATTGTACTTTAAGGCATTTATACATATTTGACTTGACTTAACCCACCCCCCTTCCTACCACCCCCTCAATTTTCTCTCTTTCTCTCTCTTTCTGTCTCTCTCTTTCTTTCTTTTACACCTCTTTTTCTTGATTTGATTCTATCTCCTCTTCTCACCTTCTCAATTTTTTTTTTTTTTTGGTCTTTCTTTGACACCTCTTTTTCTTGACTTGACTTTACCCCCCCCCCCCCACTTCCTTCCTTCTCCCGGCACCCCCTCCCCCCGCCGCCCACCTCATCAATGTTTTTCCTCTTTTTTTTTTTTACACCACTTTTTCTTGATTTCACAATTATTAGGAAATCGTGTTACCAACGTAGTCTCGTGAAACATAAAATATAACTAACATTGTATATCGATGGTATAGACACGTATGTACTCATATATACACACTAACACATGTTTGTATAATACATTTATACGAGGTGTTAAAAGCGTAACTAAAAATATCATCGAGCTTGTTATTTGTATCGTTGATTCGTTCGAACATTCAGAGAGAAAGAGAGAGAGAGAGAGAGAGAGAGAGAGAGAGAGAGAGAGATAGGTATTTTTGTTTTAATCTTCTAAATATTTGTCATATTTCGTGACAAAAGTCAAAAATTCGACTCATCTATCCAATAAAAAAAAAAGAAAAAAGAAAAAAAAAACAAGGTAAAAATAATATTTCACATTTCATAAAAAAAACAACAACTATCAAATGTTTCATAGACACGTGGCATTATTCTAATTAAAAAAAAAATATATATATATATAAAAAATAATTAAATTATTGCAATTAATTGTATCGTTGATTCGTTCGTTCGGTACATTCATAGAGAGAAAAATAATTAAAAAAAAAAAAAAACCAATAAAAAAACAGACAATCTGTTTTTTTTTTTAATCTACAAAATACAATACACGTGCATCGCACATAAAAAAAAAAAAAAAAAAAAAAAAGAAAAAGAAAGAAATATTTCATAAAAAAGAAAAAAAAAACAATTCATATTGAAATATTAAAACAATTCATAGACGATAGTAGTAACGCGTAATACAATTTTTAATGTGTAATAAAACAGTATGACGTATTTATTTAATATAGAAACAAATATTAAACGTGACTCAGAAAACTTAGTTTAAAATACGTGCACGTAAAATATTCAACGTTAACAACAATAAAAAAAATTAAAAATAAAACACGTATGCAAATACTTATGTTAAAAGAAATTAGAGATAAAATATTTTTATTACAATATAGTGTTAACAATTTTTTGTTTATATTATATTTTTATATATTACATTTTATATTTATTTTATATCATATTTATATTTATTTCATATTATATTTTTTAATATTAAATTTTATATTTATTTTATATTATATTTTTTAATATTAAATTTTATACTTATTTTATATTATATTTTTATATATTAAATTTTATACTTATTTTATATTATATTTTTATATATTACATTTTATATTTATTTTATATCATATTTATATTTATTTCATATTATATTTTTTAATAATTAACATTATATATATTATATTTATATTTATTTTATATTATATTTTTTAATATTAAATTTTATACTTATTTTATATTATATTTTTATATATTAAATTTTATACTTATTTTATATTATATTTTTATATATTAAATTTTATATATATATTATATTTATATTTTTCTATATTATATTTATATTTATTTTATATTAAATTTTTATATATTAAATTTTATCCATATATATATAAAATATCGAGAAGGTCAAATTGACAAATTTATGTTGAAAAAGTTTTGTAAAAAGAAAGTTGTTTGTTTGAAGGTCGGATAGTAAAAAGGATCATAAAAAAAAAGGTCGAGAACGTTTAGATATAGTACGAGAGTTAGACGGAAGATGACATAATCCTCTCTCTCTCTCTCTCTCTCTCATTCTCTCTCATTCTCTCTCTCTCTCTCTTACTCTCTCTCTCTCTCTCTCTCACTACCATTCGCTTTAGTGCAATTTGCCAAAGAGATTCGTGCCTAGTGCGTGGGACGAACGCAAACGCGCTTTGACGGCATTTATGATAATGTTCTCTTATAGTCAACGGTTTACTGAGATGCAATGACGCCCGAGAGAGATGCAACTACGAAAATTCAAGCTGCAAATCCTATTTAACTTTATTGTCCCTGATACATTACTTTTATACAACTGTATATGTCTCTATACATGTACATTAATACATTAATACTATAAACTGACAACTGAAACAAAACTTTAACCAACTCCTACAGAAATAGTAAGAACAAGTACTAAATTTTTATCAAACAGAAAGAGACGACAACTGTCATATGTGAACATATCTGTGAACATATCTACATATGTCTCTCTGCACATGTGTACGTGTGAATGTTGTGTGTGTGTGTACAAGAATAAACGTGTGTAAGAAAAAGAAACATAGAATAAATGTGTGTAAGAGAGGGTATAGGAGGTAAAGAGGGGCGGGGGGTGTTAAGGGGGGTGATGCTTACACATATATGTACATATATGTATACGTAAAATGCACGCGCGCATAGTCACCGGGATAATCGCGCAAGACGATTGGTAGCTTCCTGTCGGTCACGTGACCGGCCTGCATCGTCGAACACCTACCATGATATGCATGTGTGTATGTGTGTATTATGTGCATAGGCACTCATCAGATGAGAGTATGACATTCGTGTTGCATTCACCTACTGACATTATGTTTAATAGTGACGTGATACGATTTTTAGCATTGATAACTTTTTGTTTGATTTGTAAGGGGGATGATGATATTGTATTTTGAGGGTTTGTTTTTTTATTTTTATGGATGATTTATTAGGAAATAGTTTATGGGTTTATGGGATGTATGAAATGAGAGAGATAGGATAAGGGTTGATGTTGAAAATTTTGAAGGATGATTGCAATGATTATTGTTTCATTAGGTGGAGTATTTTGTGTTTGTTTTTTTTTTTGGTTTCATTAGGTTGGTTAAAGTAACATTTTACTTAAAAAAAAAGGAGTAAGGATTAGGTGAAATTGTTTTGATTGGATATTTGAGGAAATTATTGGAATGATAATTGTTTCATGTTTGTTTTTGAGTAGGGTATTTTGTATTTTGTATTTTTTTGGTTTGATTAGGTTGGTTGAAGTGACGTTTTAGTGTTCATTGTGCATAGCTCATGAACGACGTTGTCCGTGATCCGTATCACCCTAGATTGATAAACGAGCCACGAATCGTTTACGGTGTAACAGATCCTGTTGAGGTGTTACCAATTGAGATCTAACGCATCACCCTTTTCTAACTATTATGTGTACATTACATGTATAACATATATTATGGTAATACACATATTTACAAATTTACACATAATTATTTGAATAGTAATATTTTGCTTTTTTGTTTTCTCTTCATTTTAATTCATATTAAAATATATTAATATATAATAAAAAAAATGTAACAATAATTTCATTCAATATAAAGATTTATATACTTAACACTTTAATGGTCACACATTTACGCAGTCAAATGTTACCATGAGTTTGGCAATATTTTTCGAAGGGTTAATTCAAACTAATTTGATATAAAAATATTCATGTGTGAAATAAAATATACAATAGCAAATTAATAATAAATTTCATATTTTTCTTGTATGTTAATTTAATAAAACAATTAGTTACATGTAAAATCATAATTCATGACACACATGTTTTGTAAGCTGCCACTAAAGTGTTAATAATAATTATAATAATAATAATAATCATAATAATTAAATTAATAATAAGATAAAGAACGTATCAATCAATTTTGTTTCTTCATTTTAAATCATACCAATGTATAAATAAATAATTAAAAAACAAATCTAACAACTATTTTTGATTCAAAATAAAATATGAACTTAATATAATCATTTAATAAATTAATAATAACCATCATCATCATCATCATCATTATTTCATTTAATAATAATTAATATTATAAAACATGATCAAACGATCATCATTTTTCATTGAAATCGAAGTTTCATTCACATGCACATTTAAAAAAACCCCAAAGTCCCATCTTAAGGAACATGAGACACAAAAAAGGAGATTACAAAGATAACCAAAAAAAAAAAGGAATAAAAAATATAAAAACAAAATGGGAAGAAAAGTTAGGAAAGATTAGCTTTAGCGATGATGCTTCGCAATATCGTGCCATCTATTTTGTAATAGAAACAACGGAAGAGCCTAATTCCGCGAGGCTGCCTCATTCTCTCCTCTCTCTCTCTCTCTCTCTCTTACTCATCATCCTCACCATTAGATACTGAGAGACACACGACGGACGATTCTCTCGCATATACGAGTACATACACACACACAAATACTATTCCTATCTACCTATATACTTGTATATGTATACTTACTTACCTATCTACCTATCTACCTACCTAATTATACCGAGTAGAGTAGCCCACTCTAAGCGATAAGCGATTTACATGCCGAACCATGCGATGGATTTATATCATCCTCTAAGCTCCTACTTTAACATACATACCTATATATATATATGCACTGCATCTTTCATTCTCTCTCTCTTTATAAAGAAAAACACACACACAAACAGCATGCACATATGAGGATACTTGGATAGGAAGATTCTTCTTCTTCTTCTTCTTATTCATCATATATATATGCACTGCATCTCTCTCTCTCTCTCTCTTTCTCTCTCATTCTTTCTCTCTTTATAAAAAAACACACACTTGCACACATGTACATATGCACATATGCACATATGAATATACTTGGATTGGAATATTTTTCTTCTTCTTCTTCTTCATTTTCTTCATCTTCTTTTTCTTTATCTACGTCTACTCTTATTCATCATCATCATCATCATCATCATCATCATCATCATCATCATTTTCTTCTTCTTCATTTTCTTCTTCATCTACTATTTGGTTATATTGCCTTCTTATTCGTCTACTTTTCTCATTTTTGTTTTGTTTTTGGAATTTCTTCCTTTTTATTTCGTTTGTTTTTGGTTGTCCGACTTTTCGTATCTTTTGCTCCTATTCCCGGAAGAGAACCATCACTATGACGACACATGACTTGTTCTAGGGCCAAATTTGAATCACCCCATTTTACGACGTATTTCTTTCTCATTGTCAATCGTTTGACAACCATTTGACTCTTTGATCTTTTGTCAAACGTTATTTTATTATTTTCTTAATTATTTTCTACTGATATTATAGTCTACTAGGGGCGCCCTGTCACGCGTTGCTGTGTCTCACAATCAGTCCGATATAATAAAATAATATTGCGATTATAAGTTAAAATATAAACTATCCTATCTTTCAAGTTGAATGAAACTGCATACAGTGTGCAAAATTTGATTAAAATCGATTCAATAGTTTAAAAGTCCATTGCGGACAAACAACGTGACACGTAATTTATATATATATATATTACGATTTATTTCATGAATTTTGTTCAGATTAATTGTTCAATATTCTATTTGATTATTTTTTATTATTTGAATCAATTTATATTTTCTGATCTGCCCATCATCCATCCTTTCATAGTTGATGAACAAAGTCCTTTTACCATTCGGTAGGATTTGTGATAATATCATCAATCTATCGACAATGTTTCGTAGAGAATAATCCTTTCTTACTTGAAGTTAATGGCAAATATTGAAAATAGATCTCATCTTTCTTTAGTGAAACCCCGCTAAAAGCTTTTTGCTAATTAGACAAAATTTAACGCTTTCGATCGATAAGGTTGATCTATTTTTGACAATGAAAGAGTAGCCACCAGAGCCAATTGTTCTTGTTTTCCGTCATATTTATTATATTGCGTGGGTGGTAATAAAATATGCCTCGATTTTATTCTTTTATTATATTTTTTTTCTTTCTTTCTATTTTATATCATTTCATTTAAATAACAAAAAAAATATTCATTAATTATCTGTGAATTATCTATGAATTTTATTTTCATTGATAGGGTTAACAATAACATCACATGTGTGCGTAAATTTAAATATAATATAATCATATATAATATAATATAATAATAAATATATTTAATTTTAATATATATAAATTACGTTGTCACGTTGTTTGTCCGCAATGAACTCCTAAACCACTGAACCGATTTTAATCAAATTTTACACACTATATGCAGTTTTATCTAACTTGAAAGATAGGATTGTTTGTATCTCAATTTATAATCGCAATATTAGGTAATTTGTTGACTTAAAGACGTGTGTATCGGACTGATTGTGAGCCACAGCAACGCGTGACGGGGGACACCCCTAGTATAATATAATAATAAATATAATATAATTGTATATTAAATAATTGTCAGATTAGTGCATCGTTCATAAAATGAAACTTATCAAAATTATTACCAAAAAAAAAACCAAATTTATCCCTCACCCCCCCCCCCCAAAAAAAAGGCCATTGGTAGAGGTAATGGGTTAAGAACGTATTATTACTAATACATGAATAAACCTATTATATATTACACACATATGTGAAATATTGAATTGTGGTTGGTTGATGTTGATGTTACCAATGCTATGAAGAAGAAGAAGAAGAGTGGGAAGAAGTAGAGGGGAAAGAAGGAAAGGCTTGGGTTAGGGGGGTCAGGGAGAACTTGCTGGTTTCCTCTCTATTTTGGACAGTACTTATTCTTAGAATGGCGTAAATTTAATTGCGACAGGCGTACAGACGCATTGCCGCGAAACATGTATCGCTCGTGAAATATTACTTTCGGAATATAGTGCAACGACGTCGGTTAATTTAATTAAATATTTCTTCTTAGGACACACACTACTATCCCGATTCCGACACATTCGTATGGTCGTCGTCCTTACCTGCTTTACTTCTCGTTTTACTTTCGTTAAAAGATTGGAATCATTTTCATTGCAATATCCCATGCAATATTATAAGTAGTCATATAGACACGTGTGAGTATCAGTTTAGAAAAAAAATCACTAATCATTTAATGACAATGTTTAGAAGAGTTGATTGAATAAATCAAATGTTATCGTTTAATTCAATTATTTATAAATGATGATGATGATGATAATAATATTTTTATTAATGTTGGTATCGTGAATTATTATTTTTTTTTAAATAGTATGGGGTTCTTGTATAATAAAAAATATAATTAAAAAATATTGTGCACGATTTTTTAAATGAGATGTTTAAATAAATGCATATGCATATGTATATATGTAAGTGCATTTGGTTTATCATTAAAGTTGTTAGAAATATCTTCTTATTTTATTTCATCTTTTCTTTTTTTTTTGTTACATAATTTTTTTTTAATAATAAGAGTGTAATGTAGAATAAAAATTATGAATAAAAAATATTGTGCACGATTGTAAGTAAGATGTTTAAATAAATGCATTTGTAAATGCAAGTGCATTTGGTTTATCCATTCAAGTTATTAAGAATATCTTCTCATTGTATTTAGTTATTTTAATAATGGTAAGAGATTCTTTTATAATAAAAATAATATTAATATAAAATATTGTGCACGATTTTTTAAATGAGATGTTTAAATAAATGCATATGCAAATGCAAGTGCATTTGGTTTGTCATTCAAGTTGTTAATAATACGTTTGTTCATTTTTATTTTGTTTCCATTTTTTGTTACATTATTATTATTTATATTAAAATTATTGAGAATGTTGAATAAGAAAAAAAATTGTTTATTATAAAATTATGTTAAAAAATTGTTTGTGCATTTATTGAAATATTAAGAAATGCATTTGTTTCTATCTTTCTTTCTTTCTTTCTTTCGTTTTCATTTTGAAGTTAGTTAAAAAAAAAAGTAAGAGATGATTCTTCGAAGAATTTTATTACGATTCTTGGAAAATTTATTCGTCTATGAAAAAAGAAGGCAGTAAGTAAAGTAGGAAGGAAGGAAGGAAGGAAGGAAAGAAGGTAAAGTTAAAGAAAAAGAAAAAGAAAAAGAAATAGCACAGAGAGAAAGAGAGAGAAAGAGAGAGAAAGAGTAAGCGTAGCTAAGTTAGATAGAAGTTAATATTTTTCGTGGAATAATGAATTCCGTGGTCTCTCCTCGGACTCGCGGAAGCGGTCCCACGTAGTAGCCTTAAATCTTTTCTGTAAATAGATTATGTAGGAAGATAATGAAAAATTCGTTGGTATCGTTCGTTAACACACCGTGACCTAACCATTTCTCTATCTCTTTTTTTTTTAAACCAAAAAGAATACCCCCACCCCCACCACCACCACCACCACCACCACCAAAAATACAAAATAAATTTGAACAAAATCTATTATGTATTCACAATTACAATTTCAAAACAAATAATTTGCAAAATCTTACTATTACAAAATTAACCTTTTTTTTTATTCTGACCTAACCATTTCTCTATCTCTTTTCTATTAAAAAGAAAACCCAAAAAATACAAAATAAATTAGAACAAAATCTATGATTCGCATTTATTATTTTCAAATAAAATAATTTGCAATTTTACTATTACAAAATTAACCTTTTTTCTGACCTAACCATTTCTCTATCTCTTTTCTTTTAAAAATTAGAACAAAATCTATTATTCGCATTTATTATTTTCAAATAAAATAATTTGCAATTTTATTATTACAAAATTAACCTTTTTTCTGATCTAACCATTTCTATTTCTTTTCTATTAAAAAGAAAACCCAAAAAATACAAAATAAATTAGAACAAAATCTATTATTCGCATTTATTATTTTCAAATAAATAATTTGCAATTTTACTATTACAAAATTAACCTTTTTTCTGACCTAACCATTTCTATCTCTTTTCTATTAAAAAAAAAAAAAATTCCTAAAAAAAATTAGAATAAAATCTATTATTCACAATTATAATTTTAATACAAATAATTTGCAACATAAACTAACATTTTTATTTTAGTATTAAACAATAATATATATATATAATATTGTTATATAATAATAAATATAAATATAATAAAAATAATTAAAAACAATAATTTGCAAATGAACATAATTTTTTCTTTTTCTTTTTTTTTAAACAAGTAAGTTTAGTGTTTAACTTTTGTTAGTTAGTTTAAATTTAGTTGTTTAAATTTTCAATAAATTTTTAACAAAGTTGTGTTTGTGTGGCTCTATTTGAAATAAATATATTCACATGTCAGTCTTATTCTATCCTTGTTACTCGACGACGTGGAAATACGTAAGACGTTGCACGTAAAACGTGACGACGGCTAAGGAAGAGAGAACGAGAATGTGTATGCATACATGTATATATATATATGTGTGTGTGTGTAAGAGAGAGAGAGAGAGAAAGAGAGAGAGAAGATTAAGGGAAAGGAAGGAAAAGAGATGGTATTTGGAACACGACCTGGTGTACTCTTGAGACGAGATGATTCATATCTCACATTTTTCTTCTACCATAGAAAGAGAGAAATATATATTACATATATATATATATGACAAGGATGATGACGTTGATGAGGCGATAGAAACGCGACTATCTTGATCACTATTTCATTTAAAACGATCCTTTATTATCTTATCTGATTTTCTTATTTACACCTAATGATAATGTTTCAAAGCAATTTGCAACACTATGATTAACACGATGATTTGTCAAAAAAAAAAGAAAAAAAAAGCAAGATTGTATGGTACTTACATCGTTATTACTAAAATTACAATGATTACGTTTAAAAATGTTACGTATTTAATAAGAAAATAAAATGATTCGTTCATAGAAATGATTTTGTTTGTAAATTCTTTTTTTTTCTGTATGACTTACAAAAAACAAATTAGTAATCGTGTTAATTAGTAACCCTTTAAGCAGTAATGATTTTGAAAAAAAAAAACGGCAATACAAAATCTTTTTTTTGTTTTTTTTTTTGTATAAAAACATAGTTTGGAACATTGTTTTGACAACAACAACAAAAATACAGAAATTTTGTTTCACATTGCAGAGAAGAGTCGAATATTGCAATGTTACACGTACGTCGACATTTTAATCTTTTTTTTTTTGAATTTACTATTTTCGAAAAAAGAAAAAAAAACGATTCTTTATCTTTGCTTTTACATTCTTATTTTTCAATTTTCTATTATAGTTGAATGTAAAAAATCGTAGAAATATAAAATAATACGTCTGCTTAACTCTTTGTTGCACGGTGGGATTAAAAGTGTCCCCAACCTTTTTGATACACCGTAATGCATCATGGGACCCACCGTGTTTTTAGCCTCACTTCGAAATATTATTGCAATTTCAACACGTGCTCATAATATTATATTTCGTCTTATTTATGCAAAACAATTAGTTATTAACTAGTTTTTTTTCTTTTTTATGTTTTTACATTATTACATTATGTAAAATACCTTTATTAATAAAAAAATATACCAATTTAGTTTCATTTAAAACGTAATCAAATTTCAATACAACACAGGGCTATTTTATTATCAGAAATTCTATGCCTCAAAGAGTTAAGGGGTTAAAACAACACATTTAAATTTTATTTTATTTTTTTCTGTTGGTATATATTTATTAAATTATATATAAGTGTCATTTTGTTTTACAACCTTTCCACCATTTCAAAAGATAACTTAGAAAATTTTGTTTTTATTCAAAACTTTTCACGTTTTTTCCTATTTTCAGCAAAAGAACTTAATGCCATCTACCGTAAATCGGCACGAACTATTCGTAAACGTACGAATTGTATTTTGTAAGCAAAGAATTGCGACTATTTCGTTGTATAAAAGAAGTGAGATTAACGATCGTGAACGTGTCTTTTGGTTACACGAGGGCAATGAAGATTTATCGTAATAAAAATGGTGGTAGTTGAAGAGAGAGGGAGGGAGGAGGAGGGAGAGGGAGGGGAGGGGGTTAGAGTCGAAAAGGGAAGAGAAAACTTTAAGATTCGGGAACGATTTACAAGAAACACGAGCGACCTGTCACGAATATTGCCGAGTGCCTCTTTTAATGTTGCTCGAAGAATGTAATAAATATAGGAATAGAAAAAAGAAATAGAAAGTGACAGAATATATAGACTGAAGCATAGAAAGAGGAGTAATAGAAATAGACAAAATAGAAAAGTGATAGATAAATAGTACTCGTATGTATAAAAAAAAAAAAAGATAAAAAGATCGGAAGAAAGACAGAGGACAGATACATGGTTAACCCATTAACAGCCAATGATCTTTTTTTAGGATGCTTTTACAAATATTTCGTTTTTTTTGTGTGTGTAATAACTGCAATTTATTAAAATAAAATATTAAAAATTTTTTACTATTTTATTTGAAATCAATAATTAATATAAATATATAAATTTAATATAAATTGAATTCGTACAAGTATTGATATAAATAATTAATATAATTATTAATTATAATTATAATATATTTGTATTAATATAAATTAATATAATAAATATATAAAATACAATTAGGGATGCCTCGCCACGCTAAACGTTGCTGTTGCTCAAATAATTCGCAATAAAATAATATTGCAATTATAAATTAAGATATAAACTATTCTATCTTTGAAATTGAATGAAACTGCACAGAGTGTGAAAAATTTGATTAAAATTGGTTCAGTAGTTTATGAGTTCATTGCAGACAAACAAAAAAAACAACAACAATTATTACAAAAATACTTTTCTATTTGTTTAGTATAAATATCATTAATAGAATTAATTTAATTTACTTTCCTTTTGTTACATTTTCGTATTGTAGCAGGTAATGGGTTAAAGAATGCGTGACAGTAAATATAAACGTGTATGTATGCATGTGTATGTATGATAGAGAGAGAGAGAGAGAGAGAGAAAATAGGAAAATAAAAAGAGTAAATCTCTTTCTCCTTCGAAGTCGTTGATAAATCCATGTGTTTGAGCGTGTGTCTGCTGAATGCGCCATTGATGAGAGAGAAGTGGAAAAGGCTTGTGGTCAACGTCAGCCAAGAAACCTGCTCTCCTCCTGGCTGGCTCCGGAGTCTTGCTAGACATTAGTATTAATAGTTATGAATCTAGAATAGAACTTACCACCGGCAGGCTGTTATGTAGATATGCGAGGTGCCGACTCGGTCATCCGCGTGCACTTTACGACCGAAAGATATGAATGCAAATTGCAAAGAACGAACGAACACGAACACGAACGAACATACGAACGTATGAACGAAAGAACGAATGAAGAAACCAAAAGAAAAAGGGAAAGGGAAGTTTCTTCTTCTTCTTCTTCTTATTCTTATTCTTTGAAAAGATTTTCAAACTCGTTTTCATTTGAGAAACTGACCTTCCCTTCTTCCCTTTCACTTCATTTTACCCCATCCCCCGATTTGAAATCATTTCAATTGCATAGGTCGTTGATAACTATATTATAAACCATGCATTAACGAGAATGGTACAAAATGACAAAGACAAATATTTTTAAGTCTTAATGACTTGTTTGGATAAAATAAAAAGATTATAGATGATCATTGATACTTTTAATACTAATGATACTAGGCTAGCCTCGTTAACGATTCTCACGAAACATAAGAGATGATGATGATGATGATGATGATGAGTCTTATGGTTATAGGTATGGGTATATAAGGGTACCCTGATCGGATAAAATTAATATACGAGTTTGAAGTTTAACACTATTATGTTCTTATTACTTACCTAGTTTATTTGATCTCTTTGAAAACATTCAGTTTGAAATATCATCGAATAGGATTATAGTTTTGTTCATTATGTTACACGTTTCACGTTTTATTTTATTATCATCCTTAATTTATGTTATTTTATTTCTTTTTTTCTGGGTATGAAGTTGTATTGATATTAATTTTAATGAACTTTATTGTTTTTTTTATGAATTCACAAATTGTTTATAGGATTCTTCTTAGGATTATCTTATCTGTTACATGTTTTCTCAATTAAAGAAGTAAAAGTAGAAGTTGATGAATTAAACCAAATAATTCAGTTGATCATTCCAATGAACATTTTATGGTTGTTACATGTCATTTGATACTTGATTTGATGTTGGTCGTTTTAATTGCAATAGATTTTATTTTACAAATTTAGAAATTGGGTACAAGATTCTTATCTTATCTTTTATACATACAATTTATACACTTATGTTAAATTGATATATGTATATATATGTTATTGAAGAGGAAGAAGAAGAAGAAGAAGAAGCAAACCAAATTCCTAAGTCGATCATTCCGATGTCCGTTTTTTGGTTGTTAGTTGCCCTGTCTGAGTTTAGAGTCATCTATTTATAAACTCACAGTCCTCCTTTAAACCTAGCAAAGTTTCGAGAGAACACTGGATAGACTTCTTACTCCTTTCAACCTATCATCAAACCTTTCATTTACTTTGATAACCCCCATATGCATATATATAAATATATATATTGAAATGATTTATGAAAAATGATTTTCATTCATCAAAACATTCAACATTGACTATTGTTTTCCAAACATGTTCACACAAACACACAACAGACCTCTTACACCTTTCAAATTCTAATCAAACTTCAATCAAACCTTTCCTTTACATTAATAATCCCATATGTATGTGTATATTCACATATTAGTTTAAAATATCTTTCTATAATGAAAAATGATTTTCATTGTGCAACACATTCAACATTGACCATTCTATTTTCCAAACATATTCACACAATACACAACACACATGTACACACGTGTACGTTTACACAACACAACATATATTCATATTACTTAAAAATATGTTTCTATAATAAAAAATGATTTTAATTGTGCAACACATTCAACATTGACCATTCTATTTTCCAAACATATTCACACAATACACAATTCACATGTACACACGTGTACGTTTATACATCACAACATATAATCACATATTAGTTTAAAATATCATTCTATAATGAAAAATGATTTTCATTCATCAAAACATTCAACTTTGACTATTATTTTCCAAATATATTCATACAAACACATGAACACACGTGTACACGTGTGTACATTCGTAAACATAATTAAAAAAGAGAAAGTAGTTGGATAATAAACGATGTGTACATTTCTGATATAGATTAATATATAAGATGATATATAATAATAATAAAAATAGTAATAATAATAATAATAATAATAATTTCAAAAGAAAATCAAAGAGTAAGATAATATGGTCCTTTCATGTGTGAGTGTGTATATGTTAGTAATATGTAAGTATCATACGAGATGACGTATGCATATCGTGTCGTAACTATTCCAATTTCATGCGAGTCGCATTTAATTTAGTACGAAAGAGAGACAAAGACATTGATAAAGATAAAGACAGACAGACAGATAGACAGAGAAAGAGAAAGAGAGAGTGAGAAAGAGAGAGAGAAAGTGAATTTCTATATGAGAGAGTAGACATATCGTTAGCATTGTTGTCTCGTCGACTCAGATCATCTCAAACATGCGACACCTCACCTTTGATTCGTCCTACACGTCTACGTCCTACGCCCTAAACCCTACCACCCTAAAAACTCTTCTTCTCCTCTTCCTCTTCCTCCTCCTCCTCCTTCTCCTTCTCTTTTTTTTCTATCTTCGTCGTTATCATCAAGAGAACTAAAATAATAAATGAGAAGAATAATAATAATAATAAAAAAAAAAAAATAATAATAATAAAAAAAGGTTTAGCATGTATAATAACGATGGGCTAGAATTTTTGTACAGAATCGACGAACCGTAAATATGTGAAGTGGTATAAAGTGTTCGATAATGTGTATGTGTGTGTGTGTTAGATAGAGAAGGGAATGAGGAAAAAAAAAAGAGATGACGTGTAAAAAGTTGTGTGGGGAGAGGGGTGGTTAAAAGGGGGAAGAGTTGAACGGTGATGTGATAGGATTGGGGGTTGGGGGTTGGGTTGGGTTGGGTTGGGGGGTAAGGGGTAGAGATAGAAGGAAGTACCGATGGTGAACAGGGCTCTTAGGTGAAGCTTGAACAAGCAGTGTACTTTCTAGACGGCCCAATCGTAATTATTTTTTTCCCCGATGATTCCATTCCTTTTTCCCGATGATTCGTGATTGAATTGAAACTAAAGAACGAAAGAAACAAAAATGAGGAAATGTCAGAGGAATAGAAGGATTCTTTTCTTTTTTTTTTCTACTCTTTCTCACTCTTAAGTATTTTATACTATATATATATATATGTCATATAAATTATAATTTTGTAATATTTATAATAAAAGAGAAAGGTTACATATTATAGTTACATATATATCTATATATTAATATTTTATTATAATAATACTAATAATTTATTTAATATTATAATAAATGAGATAAAACAAATATATCAATAATTATTAATTAACAATTTTAATTATTTTCCAAAATATTATTATACTAATTTATTTCTAAATATTATTTATTATTATTTATTAATTAATTATTTCCAAAATATAGATCCAAAAAATAATATAATATATTATTATATATATATTATTATAATATAAAGAAATAAAAACAATCACAATTACAATCACATATAATATTTTCATTTCATTACCCAATTAATGATAAAACATTACCATTAATTTTTATAATCAAACGACCTTGATATAACCAGTTCATTGACCGGCCTTTGGCACCTGTCTTTCTATCACACACACATACACACACACACACACATGTCAAGGATTAGTCAACGTTTCTTTAAAACAATAGAAAAGTCTCTCTTTCCTACTAATTTCCCTCCTCCTCCTCCTCCTCCTTCACCTCCACCTTCCTTTTCCCTCTACTTCTGGGATCCTCCTCCTAGATGCTGTAGAAGGGCGGTATTTCATTCGACTTCGTGGTCCACACAGTTTTTTTCTTTCTTTTTCTTTTTTTTTTTTTGTCTCCCACTGGCCTCTGCTTTTGTTGGGCCAAATTCACCCCCCACCCCCCTCCCCCTCCACCCCTCCGTTGCCTTACAATTCCTCGATGAAAGGAAGGAAAAAGGGCGAAGAAAAGGGCTAACGAAAGGGCCGAATACTACGACGATGTGGAGAAACGTAGAGAAAGAGAGAGAAAAGAGAGAGAGAGAGAGAGTTTTTCTGTCGTTGCTGATTCTTTCCATTCCAATTCATTTTTCTCTTTTTTTTTTTTATATATATATATATATTCTTCTTCTTTGATTCTCCTTTTGATTATTTCTTTTTTTTTCTATTTTTTTTTGTTTTTTTTTTTGGTTTTTTCATTAGTTCAGTTTTCAGTCTTTTTCGTTACTTTGCTCATAATCATCTAACTAAACCCAAGTTAGGTTATTCATTCTCATTGGTAAAAATCTGAATTTTGGAAGATAATACGCGTCCGGTTAGAATCTACCAACACTATGGACAATTATATTATATCAATCTTCTATATTTCACATTCATATATGTATATGTATATTTGTATGTATGTGTATGTGTATAATTGTAGAGATTATATAATTAATATTATTTTCGTTAATTCTCTTGCTTTTTACTTTTTAATACTTTTCTTTTTTTTACTTTTTTTTTTTTTATCTTTCATTGTTTTTTTTTTTTATTTTTTTATTACTTTTTTACGTTTGATTTGTACTTTTTTTTATATTTCATATTGTTGATTGTAAATTTTTGTTTGTTCTCTTATTATATATATATACACATAATTAAAGTAACAATTTGTATTTGTATCTTTTAACAATTTGTAAGATCTTTTTTTTTATTATCAACTATTAGAAAAAACCAAACAAAAAACACAACAAAAATAAAATTAAATAAACATATTATAATATACACATATATTACTCAATCTAATTTGTGTTTCATAGTTCAATGATAACACTTATATTTTTTCTCATTAATTTTTAACTTTTTTATCTTTTATTTTATTTTTTTTAATGTAATTTTTATTATTAACCTTTTATCTATTATTTTTTCTTATTTTTATTTTTACTTGTATTATTTTTTAAACTATTATATATTTGTCGTTGTTGTTGTTGTTGTTGTTGTACATTTGTTCTCCTATTAATTAATAACAATTTGTATGACGTTTTTATTATCAGCTATTAGAAAGAAAAAAAAGAAAAAATACATACTCACACACTCATACATTACTCACGTTAATTTGTTTCGTTGAGTTACGTCGTGTTCCCTCTTTTTACGCGTCGAACCATAAACGAACATCTCTCTCTCTCTCTCTTTCTTTCTCTCTTTCACTCAGTCTCATTCTGTCATTCTCTTCCTCTTTCTCTTTCTCTTTCTCTTTCTTTCTGTTTTTCAAGACACGAGGGCTGGAATATGATTAGTATATCGTTATAGAGGCATCGCCTTGGATACTCGAATTAAGTTTATTGAGCAATTTTCATGGCATTACGTCTCCTCCTTGGCGAGTAGAGACCCTCGTGAAAGACGTGGGTATCGTTAGAGGAAGGGAAAAGTGGAAAGAAGGACGAGGTAAGAGGGACGAGGTAAGAACGATACGACCGTTTGCCCGTTTTGCCTTTTCAGAATGAACAGAGAAGGGTGAGTGTGGGTGGCAAAGAGGGAAATGGAAGTTGGAAAGGAAAGAAAAAGACGAAAAAAAAAAAGCAAAAAAAAATGGATCGATCCGTTCTCCTTGTCCTTTTGCGTATTCTCATAAATTCGAAATTCGATTATTTTAAAGGATCGTCGATGATCTGTGTGTTCATCCTAACATCATCCTGTTTTCCTTTCTTTTTTTTTTTTCTTTTTTACATATAAAATGAAATACAGAAATGATGACAATTTATGGAATAATCGAATTTTGGATTAAATTGTTGAAAAAAAAAAGAAAAATAATATTTAATAATATTAATTAATTAAATTGAAACATAAATAATATAAATAATAGGGTGGAATAGTAGGGTAAACTAATAAAAAAAAAAAATTAGATCTAATTTAAATTATACAATAAAAGGATAAGCAAATCTGAGAATTCTTCAAATATTAAAATCTAATAATAATATTAATAATAATAATAATTAATATAATTAATTGTATTTTTATTTGTTAATATTTTTTTTTTATACCACGTAGAAATTTTCTAATTTTTTTTTTTTAATACCACGTAGAAATTTTTAATTGTTTTTAATACTGTGTTGTAAGAATTTTCTAAATATTTTTAATACCGTGTAGAAATTTTTTTAATTATTTTTAATAACGTGTAAGAATTTTCGAATTATTTTTAATACCCTGTAGAAATTTTCTAATTAATTTTAATACCATGTAAAAATCTTCTAATTTCATTTTCATACGGTGTACAAATTTTCGAATATTTTTTTTAATACCGCGTAGAAATTTTTTAATTGTTTTTTTCTCTTGTCAAAGATAACAAAAAAAAAAAAAAAAAAAACAAAAAATTGTAACAAAAATGATTAATTTTCATTTCTCTTTCTCTCTTTCTCTCTCTCTCTCTCTCTTTTTCTCTCTTGAAAGAAAAAGGAACTCGACGAAGTATATCTGAAAAAAAAAAAAAAAATAAAAAAAAATAAAAAAAGGCCATGGGATATGCCGATGTAATTTCGTGGCACAACGCTACTTTTTTCCTTTGCGCACCTCTCACTAATTAGCTTCCGAGAGTAAGAAAGAAAGAAAGAAAGAAAGAAAGAAAAATAAAAAAAAAAAGCTTCACGAGATAGAAAGAGAGAGAGAGAGAGAGAGAGAGAGAGAGAGAGAGAAAAAGGCAAGTCGCTTCTTAATCCTCCATCGATTGGCAAAAGTTGTTCCGGCAAAAAACTTCTTTTGCCACGCCCTCCTCACAAAAATTCACTCCCCCCTCTCTCTCTCTCTCTCTTTCTTCTTACTATTCTCATTCCTTACCCCCCTCCCACCTCTTTTCCTCGTGGATGCTGTTCAGAAATCCGTGAAATCGTGAAAAATGCTTTAAATTCACAGTGATTTGATTGATCGTGTTAATAAGAAAGTTTTCATATCTTTTCTATCTTTCTTATTCTTTACTGTTTTTTTTTTTGGTTTTATTTTTTAATTTTTCTATTTTTTTTTTTTTCAACCATCATCCAGCACGCTTATCTTACAAGTCGTTTGAAAAAGTGTGTGTGCAAGGGTCCTCCTTCTACTTTTGAGAAGGTTGAGGTTCGAGCTATTGATTAGCCATGATTGATGAACATTCTCATTCTCTTTTTTCGTTTTTCTTTTTCTTTATTTTTATTTCTTTCTCTCTCATTTATCCCCGTTAAGAAGTATCGAAAATATAAACTGCCCTTCACCTCCCTTTCCCTTTCTCTTCTCATCCCAAAACTAATTGATTCCTACGTACCATTACTGTTCTCGTTCTCAACCCAAAAAGTAATTAATAAAAATGTCGACGTTCTCTCAATCTACCTCTCTCTCTCTCTCTCTCTTTCTCTTCTTGTTATTCATTATACCACTTTTTTAATTTTTTTTTTTTATTATTCATTTCTCTTCTTCATTTTTCTTTCTTTTTTTTTTTTTTTAACATAAAATGTATCGTAGACACCGCTTTGAAGTGTATAATTCTGATCGATGTTTTCTTCATGTTATTTTTCGTTGTTACCACCTTTCCTAATTTTTTTTATTTTTTTTATTATTTCTTTTTGTTTTTTAGAATGTGTAATACATCATACAAGCTCTCCTATTATTATTATTATTATTATTATTATTATTATTATTATTATTATTATTATTATTATTATTAGTTATTTAAATATACTCGTACGCGTGTATGAGTTGATCTCTTTTCATGTTGTACCACACATTTCTTCATTTTTTTCTTCAATTATTTATTTATTTACTTTTTATTTAAAACGTGAAACACATTGTATAATACTCTGTTATAATTATTATTATTATTTATTATTATTATTAATATTAGTTATTTAAATATACACACGTGTATAGGCTGATCTCTTTTCCTGTTGTTCGTTGGTGAGTACTTTTATTCATTTGTATTGTTTTTCTTTGCTAATTTATTATTATTATTATTATTATTATTATTGATTTGAATTTTAATAAAATATGAAAAATTATTGATTAAATAAATAATTAACGCGTATTTAAATTAATTTGTTTCAGGTAATGACAACTTTTATCTTTTCGTCGTGGCTGCAACATTTCGAGCTACTACGCAATCATAAATGGCATCAATTTCAGGTAGATATTTAAAAAACAAAAAAAACCATGTGTGCAGATCACACGTGTTAAAAGTGAAATTTTCAAAAAACTAAGTTTCGAGAGAATTAAACGAATACAAAATATCTGCTATAGGATAATTGTATTGTCTTCTTATTTAGTATCGCGGCCGTTTCATTATCTCCCACCGCTCCGTTTCATAGCCGCCTACCGCTCCGTTTCATAGCCGCCTACCGCTCCGTTACATTTTTTCAAATTACACCCAATCTAAAGTAGTTTCACTTAAAAAAAAAAAAAAAAAATAGGAACAACAAAACATCGTTTGAAAATCAAAATTATTATTATTTCGAATTCCGCGAGATTCCATGGGATTCGTTTGAATAAACTAGGAAAAATGATATGGTGTATTACACACCAGGATTATTCTCGTACTTTATTTTCATTTTTATGTTTCATTTTTATGTTTCATTTTTATTAGGATTCGTGATAATAAGTCTGTTGTTTTCTTTTTTTTGTTTCAATATTGTTTAAATTGTTTTTTGTATAATTCAATATTGCAAAGTCTAATTGGGTGATTGAATATACCCTTCAAATCGATTGATATAAAATTGAACAATAGTTTTTTGAAGCAAAAGAGGGAATACTTTGAAATATAAATGGAACATGGAAACAATGTAAGATTGAAAAGATATGAAAATGTCCGTTTTACTTCCCTTTTTTATTCTGGTGTATTAATAAATTCAATCACTCGATATTATTGTTAAAGAAAATCTTAAAACGGTTATATTATCTTTCTTACATCATAGTCAAGCATAATAATCGATTTCTACCTACAATAGTTTCATCATCTTCTTCTTATTCTTCTTATTTTCATTTTCATTATAATTGGCAATAATCGATTGATATTTCAAACCAATAAATTATCTTACAATGCATTATACAGATAATAATAATAATTATTATTATTATTATTATTATTCAGAAAGATTATTCAGATTCTGAGATCTTTCTTTTCTCATTCGTTGAAATTTCTGTAAAAGATTTATTCGATCATTGATTGGTAGATTCATTTTAACAAATTTATTTCTATGTTTAACATTACAAAATAAGGTATTATTTAAATTATATATAATTAAATTTTATATAATTAATAAATTATATTAATAAATAATATAAATTATTAATATATAATTATATATATATAATACTATAATATTTAATATTATATATTAATTTAAATTAATTAAAGTAATAATATTTATATGTATAATATATATATATATATATTATTATTAATATTTATATAATTATTAATATATAATAATAATATTCCAAATACATAATATAAATATAGTATTGATATATAATAATATAGAAATTATTTATACAAAAATAAAATAAAAAATATAAATAGAAAAAATAAATATTTCAAATATTAATAATTTAATTTTACCAAAAGAAAAGAAAAAAGAAATAAAAAAAAAAAAAAAAGAAAATGTTTCACGTATGATGTATAATAGTATATGTATGAAAGTATATTGATGTGTTGGTAGCTTTAGAAGTCGATTTAAAATTTAGGGTCGATTCGCGGGAATAGGGAACGCTTAAGGGCGGACCCTTTTACCGGGGGCAAACACTAAATGCATTATTTATTTGCCGTACCAGCGGCTGCCAATTCATCGAATTCTCCGAAAGCTAAAAGCGAAAGAGTTGAGTTGAGGTTTCTTAGTTGAGGGTAGGCACTTGGAATCTTTCGGTGCGAATCCAACCTCAACCAATGACGTAAAGCATTCCTCGTTCACAGAAGGGGTGAGGGGTTTCTCAAAAAGTCCCTTTTTTTATTTTTACTATTCTTCAACCTTAAGTGACTTATACTTTTTTTTCTTTCATTCATGCGTTCATTCGTGTACTCATATGTGGTGCTCATATGTGGCTCATGTGTAGGTGTATTTTTTGAACACCTTGTTAACAACAATTTCTGTTTCATTTTATTCTGTTGTTTACTTTGTTTATTCTTCTTTGTTATTATTATTGTTCTTTCATTTTATTTTTCTCATTCATTCATTCGTGTGCTCATGTGAGTATATGTGTGTGTTATTTTTTTAGACACCTCCTTAACAAACATTTTTATTTCACGCATTGTTTATTTCCTTTTTTTTTATTTATTTTTCTAATTAACTTAATTTTGTTGTTCAATCTGTCAAATTTGTAAATACATTTAGAAAACATTTAAGAAATTGAATTATTTTCTTGGATAAGACTGTTGTTGTTGTTATTTTGACAATGGTTTGTTTTATTCATCCTAATATTTCTAATCGAATAAAACGACAATTGACATCTTTTTCTATTCCATTAAATCATCTATTTTTATTACCATTTCGTACCTTGTTCTATTTATTTTGTTAATTAGATATTAGTGTCTAGCGTCTAAACGATTAACTAAGTCACCAGTCATCTTTATTTTGGCATAAGTTCATTCACCCTAATTATTCTAATCGAATAAAGAATAATAAGAGTTTTGTTCTAAATTGGTAAAGTGTTTTTTTTTTTTATGAGTGACACAATTGAACAATTAATATTATTCAAATGTAAATGTCTATTTAATAATATCACTAAAATGCTTGTATTATTTCTACATAATTAATCATAATAAGTGTCATCCCTTACCCCCGCCCCACACCCCTTATCTGTCTCTCTCAATCTATCTCTTTCTATCGAAAGACAATGTTCGTGAAAATAAATGAAGATAAGAAAAAAATTCAATGTGGGCAGATCACACGTGTTAGAAGTGAAACCTTCGAAAAACTAAGTTTTGAGAGAATGAGACTAATGCAGAATATCAGGTGTAGGATAATTATTGGGTTGTTACTTTATACAAATATTATTATTATATTGTTAACCCTTTCAAAAAATTAATTTACGTCTTAATAACATATAATACATAACATATTACACAATAGGTAAATTCTCAATTCAATGAAATGAGACAAATTGCTTCTGGTAACTAAAAAATGCATGGATAACTAAACACCTCTGTTAGTGTAGTAAACACCTCAGAAAAGTAGTCAGGTTTTTTTCCGAAAAGTAGTCAGGTTTTTGAAATTATTAATAGACAAACATATATTGCGACACTGAATTTTTATATTTAAAATTTAATTAATTAATTAATTAATTAATTAAATTATTTTTCTTTCATTAGTTTGACGGTTTCTTTCGTTTCACGGTTTCATCCGTTTCACGATTTTCAAATCATCCTAAATCTAAAGAATTTTTTAATTCAAAAAAAAAAAAAAAAGAGAAACCAAACGGAATGTTGGAATTATTGGAATTATCGGTACGTAATTTAAGTATAGTTAAGGAAGCATGACTAAGATAACTTAAGAAGATATACATTAAATCTTAGGCCCCTTCCCGCCCCCCCCCGACCCACCCCTTAAAGAAAAGTGAATCGAATAAACATTCGATCTTACCAACTTCTAAAACCTTATCTCTCTCTCTCTCTCTCTTTCTCTCTCTTTCTATTTCTGTGTCTTTCTTTCTCATGTTGGAAACCTTTACTTACTTTCCACCAACCTACTTCGTGATTTATGTTAATGTTTTGTCTCCAAGGCGAGATACACCAAAAGCCGATTCGATTTCTACGGGGTGCGATTTCACTGTGGAGGAGAAGTATTCTCTTTCTCTTGATCTTATTTTCTCTTTCTCTCTTTCTTTGTAAAGGTAACACTAACCACCCCACGTAAAGAGTCAGAGTTCTCCTTTCTCGATCCGGATTAACTTAACTGCTTTAAGACGGCAATAAAGGTCGTCGGCGCGATTTAACCGGTTCCCTTTTACAACTCTCAGCATCGATGCCTTTTGCGTCTTTTGAATTTACAAGGTAGAAAGAGAAAGAATGACAAAGAATCAGAGAGTGAAAGAGAGAGAGAGAGAGAGAGTAGTCGTTCCAATGCATATTGAGACTATAATGGGAAAAGTTCTACAAACCAAATTTAAAATAGGTTTTTCCCTATTTTCTAATCGATCAAATCGTTTCGTTTCGTTTCGTTTCGTTAGTACCAAAGTTTCTTTTTTCAAAAGAACAAACTCTTAACCCTTTTTTTTCTTACATTCATTATTACTTTTCATCAAGACACCCTTATTTTCTTGTTTTTTTTTTTTTTTGAAGTGAAAACTTCTTTAGAATGAGGATGATTTAAACAAAAGTGAACGAAAATCCATGGGTAACGGTAACGAAACGATGAAACGGTTACGTTACTAAAAAGATAAAACGAGACAACTACCCCGGAGGAGCTACAAAAGGTTTAAAATAAATTATTATTTCAAATATTGAATTATTACATGTAAATAATATAAAATAAATTATTGAATCAATGAAGTATATCAAAAACATTGATAAAAAAAAAAAACAATCATTTCTATCATTACTAATCTTATGTAAAATATTAATAACAAAAACCAAAATAATAATAATAATAATAATAATAATAAAAATAGATATATTATGAAAAATAATAACTAAAAAACCAATTTGCCGTAAGAAAATGATGAAAGTAAATAAAATGGACATATCGATCGGATGACTCGAAGAACGAATTGCCTTGTACGATCGAAGGTGGTTTGAAATAAGGGTGAGAGTGAGTGAGTGCTCTGTTGTTGGACTTTGCTCGAGTGGTCGAAAGAGAGAAAGTAGAAAAAAAGAAAAAATAAGCAAAGAAAGGAAGGGGAAAAAGAAAAGTTCTTAATAATGGCAGGAGGAGCCATCTCGAATGTACCTCCTTGATCCTTTTTTTTTTTTTTATTCACCCTTGTGGATCAAACTTTTTATTCTTTTTTTTTTACACATCGTTTTGCATCGAATCCCGTTTGTTTAATTGCTCGTCAAAGTTAAACAATTGAATTTTGTTCATTATTTTATTCAACAAAAAAATTCATATTTTTATTTTATTTACCCGTTATTATTATTATTTGTATATGGTCATTAGTCAAAATGCTAAAACAGTCGCAGCAGCAACTGACATGTGAAAATTGTGCCGCAGTCAAAGGTCTAAATACCTTGAAAAAAAAAAAAATAAATAAAAAGAAAATCATTAAACTAATCCGGTTTTGGTTAGAATTATGCATAATAATAAAGTATGGGATTCATGGTGAGTGGGGGTGGGAGGAAAGCACAGATATCGTTTTAAGGTTACGTATTTATCATTAAAAAAAAAAAAGAAAAAAAAATGGAATCGTAGAGTTAGGAAGGAAAAAACACCTATTTGCACAGGTAAAGTGTAGTATAATATGTACATGGTTTTTCTAGTGAGTGATAAAAAGGGAATAAAAAAAAAAAAGAAGAAAAAGCAAAAGAAGAAGAAGAAGAAGAAGAAATAGAGGGGGGAGGGAAGAGAGGGATGAGTAGTAGGGGGTGTGCTTTAAAGTCCGGCTGAATTTTCGAGGTTCCGGATTACCTTATCTACAAACTCTCACTCGCACGCTTGTGAGCCCAATTCCAAAAGGAAATCCATGCTATCCATATACACGACGAAGCATTTACGCGACGATTTAGCCCGAAAACCAACCAACCATGACCGTAAGCCCAAGGTCCACCACTCTCTTCTGAGAGAAGTGAGAAAGGTTTTGAGGAGGGGGGGGAGGGTGGGAATAGTTTTAGGGGAGGGTTTGAAAAGAGATGGACGAAGAATGTGAACTACACTCTTACATAAAATGGAAGAAAAGAGAGAAAGAGATGGAAGACGATGTATATATATATGTATATATGTGTGTGTGCATGTGTGTGTATGAGTGAAATTCAGTGAATTTCTCAGGTCGTGAAAACGATAGTGACCGAAGGCCCTTAAACGAGCAGTCCACGTGTTGTAAATATCTGTAATCCCGAGTGATTACGAGCCTTCAATGTCCATTTCCCGTCATTTCTTATTGTCATTGTTTTATCACGCCCATATTTAACAAACCTGAATCCATTTTGTATTTTAGTACTGTAGTACTGTTTTATCTTATTTTTTTTCCCCCCTAGTTTATTTTTTTACTTATAATTCATTCGTTTTCTTTTTATTTTTTTTTTAGATAGAAATTATTAATTAGGAGCCTAAAGTAATTTTATAATATAAAAATTATATTAAAAATATTTATATTATATTATAAATAATATTAATATTATCTTATTAAATATAAGAAACCTAAAAAAGAATTTATTTTATATTATATATAATTATTAAATATAATATAATATTAATATATATAATTACTATAAATTTACGAAATAACTAACTTTTATAATAATTAACTAAAATACTATTAAATATAATATAATATTAATATAATTACTATAAAATGTAATAATATATTATATAATATGTATTATTATAAATATATATTATATAGTATTATTATTTAATATAATATTTTATATATAATATAGTAAAAAAAAAAAGTAAATTATTATAATTACATGTGTTTACATTTTATATATTATAAAATAAATTATTTTACGTTCCTTAATATATACCTACAATAAAAACAATTATTATTACATTTTATATAAATAAACATTAGAAAATATATTTAATATATATATATTTATATTATAAAATAGTCAAATATCATTCACACATCTTATTATTTTTTATATGACTCAAACAAAGTTGCATTTCCAATACATGAAATAGTTATTACAACTAGATGTGTCATAAATGTTTCTACATTCTCCCTCTCTCTTTCTCTCACTCTCTCATCATCATCATGATCTTTTATTCTGTTTTTATTTATCGACAAAATAACAAGTTAACAATTATTTTTCTACATCGTTCGGGACTTCATATTTAACGAAAATCGATCGGTTGGGCTCGTTAACGTAATAGAATTTTCAACTAAACGTTCAAACGTTGTTATACGGAAATACGTACAATACATATGTATTATAGTTTGATGAAAAGTTATATACATAACATATATATATTATATATACACATATACATTTACACAATACATATCTACACACGTACACATATACATGTATACATAAAACGAGATAGTAGAAAGAACCAAAAAGAGATAGCAAGTTTTCTTTCTTTCTTTCTTTTTATATACATATATATATATATATGTTGGTGTTGGGAAAACCTGGAGTACGTACCTCCCCCCCCTCTCACCCCCTCTCTCTCTTTCTCTTTCTCTTTATCTCTCTTTCTTTTTCTCTATCTCTCTCTTACTTTCTATCTCTCTCATTCACTCTTGTTTTTCTTCCTGTTATTTTTTTCTTTTTTATTTTTTTTTTTTGTTCAAACGCATACCAACACAAAGTGACGGAAAACGGCTATTCTCCCCTTTATACCTGATGCAATTAACTTGCTATTAACGAAGCAGACTTCGAAGGTAGGCATACCGTGCGATTATGAGAACAGTGGGAGGAGGGAATCCGTTGTTCGAGAGGAGGAGGAGGAAGAGGAGGAGAAGGAGAAGAACACCACATAGGCCACCGTCGATAAAATTAATTGATAAATGGGTAAATCGATCGAAACTCGCGAACGAGAAACGATCTGGACAAAAAGAATGAAGGGAAAGGGACGAAGAAAGATAAACATCCGTATAGGTATCAGAGGGGATGGATGGTTGGGATGGGTGGTGGGGCGTTGGTATAACGATAATCAAGTTAACTTCGAGTACTCGTAACTTTTCGTTGATGAAAATGATCGTTGTTGAATTACGATTGATATATATCTATATATATATATAGATATAGATATATCGGTCAATTATCTATTGATAAACATTTGTATTAACATTTACTTTTTTTTTATTATTATTAGTTTAATATTTCGTTTTTTCTCGAAACTATATATATTTTTTTTTATGTATATATTATATGTTAATTTAGTAATGATATTAGTAAATAATAAAATATTACATATACAGTTACTATTATTATAATATATATAATATAATATAATATTATTAGTAATAAAGGTATTAGTAAATATGGTATTACACAGTTACTATAATTTATGTATATATATATAATATATAATATAATATAATATAATATTATATTTTTATATATAATATTATTAGTAGTAAAGATATTAGTAAATAAGGTATTACACAGTTACTATAATTTTTATATATATAATATAATATAATATTAAATAATATTATAATAATATTATTATATTATATATTTTAATTTTTTAATTAATTTATTTGATTTAATATTATATACTTGTATTTATATTCTATTTCTATATTTAATAAATAATAATTACAATTTCGAAACTAACATCTATCTCACTTTAAAAACAATAAATTTATTCGCGAGATATTACGTTTTCTTGACTATCAGCTAGAAATAGAACGTTATCGAAGTTTTAAAGGCAAGATCATCGATCCTAGAATAGAAGAAAAGAGAGAGACAAAAAGAGAGAAAGAGAGAGAGAGCTCTCACTCTTGAGAGAAGGAAGATAAGCCTGGAACGAGTTAAAACTCTTCGTATAAAACAAATTTGAATCGTAGTAGTAGTAATAGTAATATTAATCTTTGTATATGTATATTTATAAATTTACGTTAACCTTGGTGTGTGTGTGTGTGTGTGTGGGTGTAAGATATATATTAAAAATAAATATTATCTTATCACGTGAATGAAAATGATATAATTGGTTGACTATTTAAAACGAGTCTATAGATCGAATTCAACGACCGACTTTTCGTAAATGAACGATACTCGAAATCATATCGAGAGTTGTGACAAGATGATATCGATTATTATCAAAGATTTGTTTTATTTTTTTTTTAATTGTAAGCTTGCATGTTTGAACGACCTTTAAAAAGATCGTCGTTATTAAGGTCTCAGATTTCAACGAAACGTGACATAATTCATTTATCGTTTCAAACCAAGAAGATAAAACCACAGGTTTATGTTCACATATGTATGTATATGTTTGTGTGTCTATTTAAATGAATATAGGTGTGTGAGTTATTATATATGTGATTAATACATTAATAAATGTACAAAGTGATACAAGGATGCAAAGTAACAATAATCGTATTAAATACTGTCAAAAGTATGAACATTTGTATGTACATGCAAAACTCATACTAATACAAAGAACACTTCATCTTATTACTATATATATATATAGCATTTACTACTAACATGTATGACTTTAAACCGGCTTACAACTGGATTTACGTTTGACGTTTCACTTAACGATGATATCTTCGTCAAAGATCTTATTTTAACGACCGAAATTCATTCTTCCTTTGATCATCTTATTTTATAAACATTAGTAATAGATATATATATCTATCTATCTATCTATATATTATATTTATTTTATAATATAAAAATAATTAAAAAATTTCATTAATGAAACTACCAAAACAAAACAAAAAACCAGTAAATACAAATTTATTTGAAATTAGGCAAATAGATGTTAGTTTTAAATTGTAAATAATTTTCATTTAAATAAAAAAAAAAATAAAAATATATTAAATATAAAAATAATAGAATTTCATTAATAAACACTAAAAAAAAAAAAATAAAATAAATAAATAAATAAAAATTCATTCGAAATTAAAACATCAATTAATGACTGTTGTTTTTGTTTTCTTTTTCTTGATATCTTTTTTATTGTTTTATTTTCTTTTGTTGAGGTAGTCACGTGATTTCGTAATCCACCGATTTCGATATTAAATATATCATGGATTTGATGATAAGAAGAACGTAAATAACAAAGTTGATAATAAACTATTCTACGACTTTGTTTTCTTCTATGTATTTGTTATTTCTTTTCTTTCTCTCTCTCTCTCTCTCTCTCTCTTTCTCTCATTCTTTCTTTTTTTCCTATTCTATTTTTATATTTGTCTAATCTACTAACAAATGTCAAAGACTGTTCGAATACATTTTAACTTGGACAAGTATGATAGAATAATTTTTCATTACATCATTGTGGTACTTGATGACTGTGATGATACGAGTTTTAAACAGTGAAAATATTTGAAGATATACTTTTTGTTTTTTTTTTCAAATCATATATTTATTATTTTATTTTTGTATTTTTTTTTTTTTTTTCTACGAAGATTAGATAAGAAGAAATATTTTATGTTTTCAAATAAACATCGTTTAATCGATTTAACGATGTTCTAATCTTAGAAAAAAAATAAAAATAAAAAAAAACATGTCAATGCTAAGTATTTCAGTCATTTAATCGTTAGAATTTTATTGTTATTTTTTTTAAATGATTAAAAGGTAAATTTGATAACAATTTTATCCAGTACTTTCATATTAAATAATTCAAATGTACATTAAATTTCATTCTGAAGAAGAAAAAAATAAAAAAACACACACACACACACAGGCTCATTTTTATTGAACAATTTGATTAATAATTGAATGCAATGTATTGCAACTTGCAGTGAATTTCAATGAATTATATTTGGTAGATGTATATACATGTATGATTAATTATATCTATGTGTGTGTGTGTATGTAAGAATGATAGAGAAAGAGAGAGAAAAAAGAATTTAAAAAAAAATTGATAGAAGTTTTCAAGTAAATTCAATTTGTGATGTCGTCGAAGCGTATCAAGTTTGTCGGTGAAAGATGATTAAGAATAAAAGCAGGACGATGTAGTCCCAGTTTATATGATGCATGAGTCTGCTGCCAAAGAAATTTGTCCAACTCGTCGAAAGGTTCGGTCACATCTCGTCCAACTTGCCAGACGAATTTCATCGAGCAAAATGTTCCCTCTATCATCAGAATCAACCATGTTTTTATTAAAGTATCATTTACCTATATTACGTTGATCATTTTATTACAGAATAACATATATTATTTAATTCAAATATTCTTACTTTCATTTACATATACACATCTTAGATCAAATTTGATGTGTGTATTCACACATTCACACACTTAGATCAAAATTGTGTATGTGTGTATGTTTGAGTTTTTTTTTTTTTAATTCACACACATCTTAGATCAAATTTGATTAAATTTATTTAATTATGAAAAATAATTCTTTAATTTGAAGGATATTTAATGTGTGCGTGTTTTTGTGTGTGTCTATGTGGGATTTGATTTATTTTTTTATTTAATTTATTTAATTTATATATTAGTTTGTTTATTATATATTATATATTAATATATTTTAATTTATTTAATTTATATATTAATTTATTTATTATATATTACATATATAATTATATTTTAATTAATTTAATTCAATTTATATATTATTATATATTTTTATATTATTATATATTTATTATATATATATATATATTTTTAATAATGTATTTTTCTATTTAAATGATTTTTATTGATCGACTTCATTTTTCAATTCAAACAAAATTTCTTTTTGTTAAATTCTAACATGTGTTTACTCACGTCTTATATTTATACATATACATACGTTTGATATTTTTATCACACACACACACACACACACACACACAATACTATTTATTGCCATTTAAATTAAACTTGATTATTGATACTAATAAATAATAAATAATGATTTAAACATTACGATATGTTTCTAAGATGATCTCAAGGATGATATTAATTGTACGAACATGAGAAGAAACATGTGTTTTATCAGCATATCTTTTTTTTTGTTTTGTTTTATTTGACAGTATGCAAAATGTTTGAAAAGATAAATCTTGAAAGAAGATTTTTCGACAGGAAATCTAATCTCCCATAACGATGAATATTAAAGAAAAGATAAGAACGAAAGAGAGGAAGAAAGCGGAAAAATAAAGAACAAGAGAAATAATAATAATACGGGAAATTCAACAGGTGCAAAAATTAAATGCACTTTTAAAAAAAAAAAAAAACAAAAAAAAAAAGTAAAACAAACAACTACAAAACTACATTCTTGACGTATTACTCTTAATAAAAAAAATAAAAAAAAGAAAAAAAGAAATAAAATTACCTCATCGTTAATGTAGTCGTAAATATTAACAGATAAGAATTTTTCTTTCTTTTTTTTTCCTCTATTTTTTTTTTTTTCATTGCAATTATTTTCACAGATTAGAAATAAAAAAAAATGCAAATTACAGTTGTCTACGTTCGTCATCTTTCCAATACACACACACACAACACATACACACATACATATACATACATATATATATATATATATATATTTTCCATTAATCGAATGACACTTTTATTGTCACCGAAGATATAAAATTAAAAAAAAAAAAACACTTTTAAATTACATTTGTTTCTATGATAAAGAAAAATGACTGTGTCCTTGAAGAAGTCCAATTGGAGAAACGAAATTAGAAAGAAAGAAAGAAAGAAAGAGAGAGAGAGAGAGAGAGAGAAAGAAAGAAACATAATTGTGGGTATAATAATAAGAGAACATGTAGAAGAGAAAGCAGTTGCACAACACACACAGTAAAACCAGAAAGAAAGAGAGAGAGAGAGAGAAAGAGAGATAAATAGATAGAATGAAGAAAGAGAAGGTGCGTGTGTGGGGGGGGCTGGGGCGGGGGAGCGGGTGGGGTGGTGGTGTACGTGAGGAGGAAGAAGGGGAAAGAGTTTTAGTATCGTGGTGGATAGTGGGAGGGGACAGGGATAGTGACGGCTAGCTTGTTGGGGTGGGGGATGTTGGTATAAAGCTATGACGAGGGGGTGGGTGGGGTTGGGAGGTGGAGGTAGAGGATCTAAACGCGTAAACAGAGAGTCAACATGTAAACAGGCCACTCGCGAGAGACAAACAACGTGGGGGCCGTGCGCTCGCGCTCTGCTGCTGATCTGTTCCGCGAGAGTGAGAGAGAAAGAGAAAGAGAGTGAGTAAGAGAATGAAAGAGAGAGAGAGAAAGAGAGTATACACTCGTTCTCTCGCGGCTCTTCGTGAACGGTGCATACGTGAACGACGACCAACGACGAGGAGTGAACTGAACGTACGTGTAAACCACCTTCCTTCCCTCCTCTCATTTATTTATTTTTTTCTGTTTTCTTTCTTACTCTCTTCTAGTATTACTCTCTCTCTCTCTGTCTCTCACTCTGTTCGATTCGACTCGATTCGCCGCTTTTACCTCGTTCGCGACCTTTCTCGCGTGAGTCATCGATTTCAAGATACTAAGAGAAGTTAATCGTGTAACATAGTACAGTATAGTTGTATTTTAAACATCTATAAAGAAAGAAAGAGACAGAGAGATACATACACACGCATTAGTACACACGTGTGTAGGTAGGGTTTATGTGTGTACGCGTGTGCTTCAATGTATATGTTATATATATGGAAGAGGATAGGCATACATATTGGAATACATCGACTGACAACAACAACAACAACACATCAACAACAACAACACAATTAACAATAGCTCATGGACTTGTGTAGGACTTAGGGGAAACGATGATAACAATTATGTGTGTATGTAATTTGACTTATTAGTATATACGAACGTGTATGAGACTAAGCATCATTTTTACTTCTTCTTCTTCTCCTCTTCTTCTTCTCTGTTCACTTTGTTCTTCTCTTTTCTGTTATTCGCTAACCATCAGAATCAGTTTGGCGAGAGTGAAGTGTGCAACGCGAGATCGAAGCTCTCGTCGTACGCGTCTGCGCGCCAAACGGCGCGCGAGTTTTGTGCAAAAGTGACGTTTATGTTTTCTGCAACATGCGTGTTTGTTAATCAGTCAGTCAGTCAGTCAGTCAGTCAGTCAGTCAGTCAAGTTAAGTCAAGTCAAGTTAAGTCAAGTTAAACCAAGTTAAGTCAAGTCAGTTGAGTAAGTTGTTCGTGTTACTTATAACAGCATTTGTAATTATTATTAACATATTCATATATTATTTGAATACATGTGTGTAATTTTCATATGTGTGTAATATATGTAGGAAATATATATATATATATGTATTATTATTGTGTTTTTCTTTAGATGATAAATAGTGGTTTATTGTGTTCTTTTGTTTTCTCGTCTCTTGAAATATAATAAAACCATACAACTGAGAATGAATTATGTGTGTCGTGTGTGTGTGTGAAGAATATACGTGGAAAAGGGGGTGAGGAAGGAAAGGGGTAATGTGTCGAGTGCAGTTTTATAGTGTGATATTCGATAATTGATTATTTTATCGTGTGAAACTTTGGTGACAAGAGGAATAGAAGAGTAAAGGAAGGAATATCAAGAAGAAGAAGAAGAAGAGGAACAAAAAGTTTAATAAGGTTTGTGTGTGTGTTTTGTTTTTTATTTTTTTTAATGACAATAATTTTCTTATTCTTATTCATTACTTTTGAATGAATTATTCTGATTGGTTGAATTAAATTATGAAGAAACGTAAAACTTCACGTGTTATCTATCTAATGTTTTATTTATTTATTTATCGTCTTGATATATACGAGAATAGTAATAATAATAATAATAATAATAATAAAAAAAAGAAATAGAAAAACACTTATACGAAGGAAGGTAAAATAAGTTTAATTACTTGATATATAGTGAACGTTTAAAATAAAATTAAAAAATAATGCATTTTGTATGAACTTTATCTCGTCTAATTATAAGTCAGATAACACAACACAACACAACAACAACAACAACAACAACAACAACAAGAAATATATCAAACATACATATTTTAATGAAGTATTTCTAAACGAAACGTTTCATAGATTAAAACTTGTTTAGTAAAAATGAAAATGAAAGAATAGAAAATATTCTATACATACTTGTATGAATGAAACAAGTAATACACACTTTGTTTAGAGATTACACGTTCCGTAGATAGAAATAGCGATAAAGATTTGAAAAAAAGATAAAAATGAAATTAAAAAAAAAAAAAGAAACAAAGAGAAAGGAAAGAAATCAAGTAAGGTGTCTACAATGTGGTACACAGAAGAGGAGGTGTCTAACCGGCTCTTGTATGAATCATTATACTTCCGTAATCAATGTCCAATGATGACTATGACAATGATGACAGTGATAAAACGATGACGGAGACCCAAATATGTTCATCAAAATTATACGCAATAAAAAAAGACACGTGGTATTTTCATTCACTTTTATTCTAAACTTATTTTTATCATTTTTTTTTCTTTGATTTATTACTCAACACGAGATTGTATGTTTATTAATTTTTTTTTTTTAAGTACTTTAACATTTGGAATTTAATTAAACAGATTTTAACGTTTGCTTACCACACTTGGTACAAATGGACACAGACGACCTTTTTTGCAACTTGACACTCATTTTTCTTAATTATTCAACTTTGATCATTTTTTCAACATATTTACATTTAATTTTAAGCTTTTAAACTTATATAGTTTTTTTAAGTAAGTATTAAAGAAGTCTCAAGAAAAATGTTAAAGTAAATTTATGCAATAGTTAATTGTTTATAACAATTTTTCTCACCCGGGTCCAAAGGATCCAGGTGTGGTAAGCAAAGGTTGCATATTCATCTCGTGTTTTATTTTTTTTTTTTTTATTTATAACAAATACATATATTCATAAATAAATTGTGCTATTCCGATTGGTTTTCTTTATCGTTCATTTGATTTGATTTTATTTTATTCTCATTCGATTTCTCCGATGTGATTAATCATTTATGTATGTTCTTTCTTTATCCTTTTTTTTTTTTTTTAATGCTTTGTTTCTTATTGATATTATTATTATTATTATTATTATTATTATTATTATTATTGTTATTGCAGTTGTTAGTTAGATATTTTCGTATTTTATATGACGAGTTTTTTTTTTATTGTTCATACTTGATCCGGTCTATTGAAATAAATTAATTCCTTCTTTCTCTTTTGCAATACACGTATCTCTCTGTCTTTCTCTTCGTATTTATTTTTTTATTTGTTAATGATTTATTATTATTATTATTATTATTATTATTATTACGATCGGTAAATATATTTACATGTTATATGATGATTTCAATTTTCTTTATTTTACACTTCATTCAAACTATAATAATAAATTGTATTTTTAATCCTTTTCTTTCTTTGTGTCTTATATTTTTAATCTAATTATCATTTAATATTTATGATGATGATGATGATGATAATAATAATAATTATTATTATTATAATTAAAATCGTTAAATGTATTTTATGTTTAAACAGGACGATGATTTTTTCTTTATTTACACTTATTCGAATTCACACAACCATATCCAACCCTATAGAAATAAATTTGATTTCTTTCTTTAGTATTTTCTTTCTTTCTGTCTTTCTTTCTTGTTGTTGTTGTTGTTGTCTCTTTCTGATTTATGTTTCTTTCTTCGTTTATCTCATTGGAAGTAACGCGTGGGAAGAAAACCGACGCCAAGCTGATAATACACACTGATATTTTTTTTTCTTTCTTTTTATTTTGTTGTTGTTGTTTCTTCTTCTTCTACGCCCCCTTTACCCTTTCACAACACATACTTATACATATATATGTATATATATATATATATATATAGTTATATAGGCTCGTCATTCACTTCTAATCGTTTCTCTCGATCTTTCTTCTTCAAGAACAGTACTTTGTCGTAGTTATCATCTTCCTTGTTCATTTTATTATTCTTCGTATTTGTATTTTTCTTTTTTTTCGATTGAATTCGATTCGAGACGAGGTGAAAGTTAATTCGTAGAACGATGATAACGATAACGTCGATTCATTTCGACGATCTCGAAATCAGGACGCTCATTTATACGTGTCTCTCTCTCTCTATATATATATACATATGAGTATATGTATGGGTGTTTTTATGTTGTGTCTATAAATGAAGCACGTGCGTGCCATGTGACGAGTGTATAGAAGAAAACCAGTATCGATTTGTTACTGAATCGAGATCGTTAATTAACATATTTCTATTTTAAATACCATTTAATGAAACTTTGCATTTTTTAATAACAAATACTTCACTACCAATGATTTCAATCATTTTTTTTTTTTTTTTTTAAATATATGCATCTACTCGATTTTTGGTGTTCATTGTATATTTCATACACTTTGATTAATATTCTTGTACATTTGTGAGATTTAATTGAATCATTTTTTTATTTATTTTCATTTATTTATTTACGATCTTTTAATATAAGAAGTATTAAGGGTTTATTTGTTATTTAAATTAAAATAGAAATAATAATTATTTGTGTAATTATTTTCCATGATGATAATCAAGTTAAATTATTCTTATCTTATATATATATATATATATATATATATATATATATATATTTGTACAATATTGTAATATAGATATTACATGTTAAAACATATAATGTATAATACATATTAATGTATAAACAATTATATGTAATATATAAATTGTAATATATATATATATATATATATAGGATAATAATATTCACTTATATTCACTTATAAAAAAAAATATATACATATATATATATATAGAAAATACTCTTACACTTTTTCAATATAAAAATTCTAATTAAAAAAAAAAAAAAATATACATATATAATTCACATCGTAATGATAACAAAATCTACAACTACAATGAAATATTAATAAAAAAAATAAAAAAAGATGAAATAATAAAAAAAAAAAAATAATCTGCACATCTTTCTATATTGTACTTTTATACTTTTTCTTTTAATATTAATCAGAATTCATATTAATACAAATAAACCCATGCATAAAATTCTTTATACATATATACATATACATGAATATAAACGTAATAGTCAATTAGACTAATCGTAAGAAGGAAGAAAAGAAGGTTAGCCAATCAACGAGATCGAACGATTTAACGACTCGTATGTAATCCAGTGTTATATTCATTCGAGATCAACTTTTGCGCCTTCGACCAACCATTCTCTCTCTCTCTCTCTCTCTCTCCCATACACACATACACACATACACACACATAGAAAAATATATAACAAATACATTGATAGACGATATTCTATACTTCTATTTACATGAGTGTGTAACGCAAGGTATGCGTCGAGATAAAGAAATGCATGGATATACAATTTATACCATACACATTTACATATATTATAAACCATAAGTATAAACATATATACATACATACATACATACATACATACATATATAGAAAAATATACATATGCACATGTGGAAGGTACTTTACTACCAAGAGAACGATACTTTCACCGAGATGGGGAGATTATTACAGCGCTTTATCCACCGCGTGCGTGCGTTTATATTATTCTAGAGGTTGGGGGGGGGAGAGAAGTCGGGGGTGGTAAAGGGGGAAGAGGAGAAAATATATAAAATAAAAAAGAAAAAGGACGGCACGCAAGAGTAGCATTATCGTTGAGAAATTAAAATTCTCTCTTTCTCTCTTACTCTTATTCGTATTTATATTTATATTTATATATATGTGTGTGTGTGTTTGTGTGTATATCTTTATATATGCGAAAATTCGATAAAGAAGACGATATGTGATTTTTTTATGATCCTAAATGTACATAATACTTTTTTTTCTCTCTCTTCTTTTTACTCTTTAAATCCTTTCTTTTATAATATATACATATATATATATATATATATACTGAATGGTATAATAATTGATACAGACCATTTAAAAATAAAATAACTTAATAATAATAATAATAATTTAATAATAATAAGAATAATAAATAAATGATATCTATTAAAAATTGATATTAATTCGTTTTACGAGTAATAAATTTATTGTGTAAAAATAATACTTATAAATGTTAATAAGACTGATGTATTTTAATTGTATTTTTCAAATGGTCATCATTTTGTTCATCAAAAAACAATTATAGCACAATTTAACACCTCGTAGTATCCATTTATACAGGTACAATAAAATAATTACATTAGAATATGAAAGAATCCAAAATTACAACGTTATAATCATAAATTCGCTTTATTTGGAATATTATTACCGTTGTACGCATGCGTAACATTCGAAAAGTCATATACATCAACATTGAATAAAAGTATTTTGACAGATGTCAACGTATCAGTTTGAAGGTGAATTTCGAAGAGGACGGTACTCCGATCATATACTTGGTATTTTTAATTAACAATACACATTTATTTCGTTTATTTATCAATTATTTTTAAATTCTAATACACTCCACTTGTATTTTAGCAAAATTTGACTCGCGAATTCATTTTAAATTACAATACATATTTTTTAAAATTAATTAACAATAATTATAATATTTTAATACATTTTTATTATATTTCAAATTGTTTATATATTTTTGTTTTATTATTTTTTTCGTTTAATTAACAATTATTTTAATACTCTGACACACTTCACTTGCATTACAGCAAAATTTAAGCTACCAATTCATTTTAAATTGCAATACATATTTTTTTAATTTAATTAACAATTATTATAATACTCTGACACACTTTACTTGCATTACAGCAAAATTTAAGCTACAAATTCATTTTAAATTGTAATACATATTTTTTTTTAAATTAATTAACAATTATTTGAATATACTAATACACTTTTATTATATTTCAGATTGTTTATATACATTTGATTTAGTTGTATAATTTTTCATATAATATCTTTTTTCATTTTTATTTCATCGTACATCTTCCGTGTCTAAAAACAACACAACGTAAGAAGAGAAAAAAGGAAAAAAAGGATGTAAAAAGAGAGGGTCCATGCTCTTTAGGCCTTCACTCGCGAAATAAGGAGTATTAAAGAGAACGTTTGAGGGTAGAAACGAGTAAACAGTCGGTTATTTATAGACTACACTCTCTCTCTCTCTCTCACTCTCTTTCATTCTCTCTTACACACACACACATATGTATATATACACACTTTCTATCTTTCTCTCTCATACTTTGTCTTTAGATGAAGTATGCAGGGTGAAACGAATAACAGGAATAAAAAAACTCAACATTTTTGTCATAACTTTGTCTTCAAATTATTTTGTTTTTTTTTATTATTATTTATTAATATATTTTTTTAAATTAATTTTTAATTAGAACATATAACTCAAATTACTATATAATAAATATATTATGATTATTATAATATAATAAATATAATTGTTATTAAATAAATATATTAAATATTTTATAATACTAGGGGTGCCCCGTCACACGTTGCTGTGGATCCAATAATAGGCAATAAAATAATATTGCAATTATAAATTGAGATATAAACAATTCTATCTTTCAAGTTGAATGAAACTGCACACAGTGTGTAAAATTTGATTAAAATCGATTCAATAGTTTATGAGTCCATTGCGGACAAACAACGTGACACGTAATTTATATATATATTAAGATTTATAAATATTAGTTTATAATAATTATAATAAATATTATATAATAATTTGAACACAAATATATTTTATATTTAGAAAATTTGTTTAATTAGTTAACAAACATATTTATGAACAATTTTGTCCACTAATCATTTATTGTCATCAATCATTTAATTTCAATAATAATTTTATATTTGATTGTTTATTTTTATCATCAATAAAAATAATTTGAATATTATACAATTGGTTAGTGAGAAAGATTTAAAAAATACAATTGTTGTATCTTATCGATCAAGATCATTCGATCGATCTTCAAAGATTTTGATTAATGAATTGAATTATCGAAGACAATAAGTAATATATAACTTGTATATATATGTATATATATATATTGTATGTATTTTTCTTTGACACGCTTACTCGTTCATAATTCATAAGCTGATGTCACTTGGTTGTTTTGTGAACGATCCCAGAATACATCATCATTTGTAGGCGTGCGTTCGACAAATAGACATACGAGTGAGTATTTTATTACCGTAAGGAATTCGGCAAGATTTCAAGATTTTTATTCGTTCAAAAAAAAAAAAAAATATATAAAAAAAAAACATTTAAACGAATGACGTGTATTATCATTGAAAAAAGAAAAATTAAAAATGTGTATAAAGAATATAAATAAACAAAATATATATATATATATATATATATATATATATATATATATATACATGTATAATTATCATATTGACTGATAAATAAATTGTGTCATTATTTTTGAACGACTAACAAACGTTTAAATTTATTACTTTGAATATTTATTACATTGAACCTGTCTTATTAACATTGATAATTGATATTTGCAACAAAGATAATTAATCACCCGTGTTGCGCTATATGCGACAATCTACATAGTAACTATAATAATAATAATAATAATAATAATATAATAATGAGAATACGTGTAACAAGTGATGTGATTGAATCAAGTTATGCATAAAGGTTACAACAACCCTTTTCGATGATTTTAAATTAAGTACATTTAATTTTGACGAATATAATTTTCCCTTAAAATCAAAAAAAAAACTAACTTTGTTTCTATATAGCATTCACATTTTCATTTTGATTAATTTATTTGAATGAATAAGTGTGGTAGGATTAATTTAATTTTAATTGTATTACAAAAATTTAATAAATAAATAAATAATAAAATAATATTAATTGAATGTAATATGATATATAATTGAAAAATAATTTTACAGGTGAATAGAAGTGCATTTAATTTTGATGAATATAATTTCCCTTAAAATCAAAAAAAAAACTAACTTTGTTTCTATATAGCATTCACATTTTCATTTTGATTAATTTATTTGAATGAATAAGTGTGGTAGGATTAATTTAATTTTAATTGTATTACAATAATTTAATAAATAAATAAATAATAAAATAATATTAATTGAATGTAATATGATATATAATTGAAAAATAATTTTACAGGTGAATTTAATTTTGATGAATATAATTTCCCTTAAAATAAAAAAAAAAACTAACTTTTTGTTTCCATATTGTACAATATTTATTTTTATTTTAATTAAATTAAATAATTTGATTTATTTAAATAAATTAGTGTGGTAAAATTCTAATTAATTACATAAATAAATAAATAAATAAATAAATCATTGATATAATCAAAAAATAATCTTACAGTTGAATACAATTTTTGTTGAATAACCAATCACATGATTATCAAAACATTATTATATCTAATTAACATTTGATTATTTAAAATAATTAATAATTTAACAATTTGTTTAAAAAATTGTAACAAAATATTATACAAAAAAAAAAAAACAAAAAAAACAATTCTAATTAAAATACCAAATATAAAAATAGCATAAATAACATTGACATAAATAGCAACTTTGAAACAAACAACTGATACAAATGAAAATTATACATACAAACATATAATTATTATTATTATTATTATATTTACAAACATAAATAGAAAGAGAGAGAGAGAGAGAGAGAGAGAGAGAGAGAGAGAGAGAGAGTGGCGTGTCGTTGTGTTGAAAGATTTCATTGAACCGCCACCGATAATAGGACTTTCCTCGGTCCACTACGTAGATTAGCGAGAGGGGGGAAGTAAACGTGAAGGGGGTGGTTGAGTGGGAGAGAAAAAGAAAGAGAAAGAGTGAGAGAGAGAGAGAGAGAGAGAGAGAGAAAAGAAAGAGTTAAACGTTGACGTGCCAAGCGGCTTCGTATTATCAAAAGAAACTATTGTCGACTGTTGTTAACAATGCATTTGTTATTAAATATGTGTTGTGTGTCTCAGCACGTCGACAGTCATGGACATCTCGCGGCATCGTGCTGGTTGATTAGTATGACCCGTTCTTCTTCGTCCTTCGTACTTACATTTTTTATTGTTTATTTTTTATATATGTATATATATATATTTATTTTAAAACATATAATTTACAATTCGCAGTATTTGTTTTTTTTTATTTGTAATCCTAAGTGAAAGTTTCGAACGCGTTTTTATCTAAAATTGTTTTCTCCAAGTGTTTCATTGCAAATCATTGCAAATCATTCTGAGGAGGTTTTTTTTTTGGTTTTATTTGGATTTGTGATAATTATGAATAAAATAATTCTAGTGATTTAGTTTTGAATCAATTCAACATTTTTTTTGGTGAATAACATTTTGTGTATTTTTTTTTTTAATATAAGTGACGATGATAATTTAATTACTGTGATTTAGTGTTAAGTGAACTGAATTTCCTATGTGTTTTTTTCTTTTTGTTTTGTTGGATAAGTGATGACTATATTATAATTTGATTTATAGTGATTTTTAATTTTGAAATAAGTCAACATTTATTAAATAAGATTTTTTATTAAAGGAATACAAATTTGATTTGGTACGTAAATTCATTGTTGTTTTATTAAAAAAATTAGTTTGAGTTGTTGTTAACATAGTTGCATGATTGTCAACTTTGTTAAAAATGACTTAAGTATTGGTAGAATATTGAATTGTTGAAATAATTTCCGTTGTGTTCTTCTTTAAGTTTAGTTTTAACAGATTACCATGTATGTATGTCGTCGTTTGATTTATGTACAATTTCCAACAATTTTACGACGTACTTGGTATAAGTGACAGGTGCAATGATTCGTTGTAGAAACGGCGCTATTACAAGGACGTTCATGCGACACCCGCATACTACGTGTGTCATCGATTAGCAACTTTGACAATCACCAAGTATAATATAAAATTGAAATGTGTGATACTCAAACTGTAATAGTATCATAAATTATTTATAAATTATATTCATTATTATTCAAATTAATATTTATTCGTCTAATAAATTTTTTATTTTGTTTTACAATTTTTTAAGATACAATTATGATAAATTAATTGTTATTATTTTAATATGTGTAAAATATGTTTAAATATTATTTGTATTAAAAAAAATATATAGGGATATGTATACTCGAATTGCAGATGAAATATTTGACAACTATATATATATATATAATATATTAAATAATATATTTAATATATATTATATAATATAATAAATAATATATATTTTTAATATATATTATATAATTTAATAAATAATATATATAATATAATAAATAATATTTTAAATATATATTATATTATAATATAATAAATAATATTTTTATATTTTATATAGTATAATATTTTATATATATATATATATATAATAAATAATATATTTAATATATATAAAATATTTGACAAAAATATTTACTTGTATTTTATAAATAGTATCACACAAAATAAAATGCCAAAGTATTGCAACTGCAATTAAATTTGATAAATTGTTAAATGAAAGGTTTGAGATAGAAAGGAAAACCTGTAAAACGAAAAAATATGATTTCTGTATCTTTTTTTTTTCTTTTTATTTAGACTTTCGTGTATTACGTGAGATAGTTTTCTTTTTTTTTTTTTTATCAATGTGTTATTATTTATAAATAATTTACAAAAAAAAAAAACCTCTTATACACAGACTAGAAAAGAAAAGGAAAGTGTGGTAACATTGTTTGACGTTGCTAAGCTTTGAACACGAGTATCTCTCTCTCTCTCTCTCTCTTTTTCTGTTTTTTTTTTTAATTTTTTTTTTTTTTCATTTGATCTCTTTTTCTATCGTGTCTTTTGCGTGATTGTAAATGCATATAAGAGGTGCATTTAAATTACTGAAGTAAAATTGTGCATGCGACGACGTTCGATGTGTTCTTTCAAGTATTTCATTTTTTTTTTTTTTTATTTTTCCCTTGCATGTTTTTTTTTTTTTTTTTGTTCGTTTTCTACGGTGCGTTTTAAAGTAGAACAAAAATAAAAGGATAAAGTAAGAGAAGGAAATAAAAAAAAGGTGAGAAAGGGAAAGAATAAGTAAAAGAGAGAGAGAGATAGAGATAGATAGATAGAGAGAGAGAGAGAGAGAGAGGATTATGTTTTCCACAAGAGTTTCGTAATACCCTTCTTGAATAGAGTCACTCGGTATAACGATTTCTTATTTACCTGTTTCTTCTATACACGCATATTTCTATACTTAAATACTGGTTACCTTTGTCTGTGAACTCGTTCGACTGATTTCTGATTTATTGCGCCTAGTCTAATTATCAACTTTGTATAGTCATTCAAAAAGGGGAAAGTTTAAATACAGGAAAAATTTTATATTCATTAATTACATTGTAACTAACGTTTTAGAACAAAAATACGGTAAATAAATAATTAAAATTTTGTGATAAAAAAAAATAAAATGAAATAAAATAATATTGAAAAAAAAAAAAGTAAAAATCAAATAAAAAAGAAAGGTAGACCAATCGGTATAAAAAAAAAATTATTATTACAACGATGTTTTAACAATTATAATAATATAATAATAAACAAAAGAAAGGTACACTAATAGATATAATAAATTATTATTACAACGATATTATAACAATTATAATAATATAAGAATAAACAAAAGAAAGGTACACTAATAGGTATAATAAATTGTTATTGCAAAGATATTTTAATAATTACAATATTTTATAATAAAAACCTAAGAGGAAAATGCAAATTTCTCCTATTACAAAATCAAGTAATTTTTATATTTTTATTATTCATATTTTTATAAATTTATTACATAAAATATTTGATTAAATATTATATTTAAATTTATAATATTTAATATAAAATATTATATTATTAAATTTAATATTTAATATAAAATATTATATTTAAATGTAATATTTTATTTTAAATAAATATATTTTGTTATATTTTTTTTATACAATTATATTTTTTATATATTTTAAATATTATATTTAATATATATTTTTATAATAACATTTTATATATTTTAAATATTATATTTGATATATTTTTATATATAATTACATTTAATTATATTTTATCAATTTCTAATATTTAAATTTAATTATATTTTATCAATTTCTAATATTTAAATTTAATATTTATAATATAAATAATTATTAATTTCTAAATTTAATTATTATTATAACAAAGCATTAGAATATATATATTTTAAAATACTAACAACCTTTCAATTAAAATCTTAATAACCAAAAAAAAAAAAAAAAATAAAATAAATAAATATTCTCCCTTTCTCTTCTCTCTTTTACTATCATGAAATTTTCGATCAAATTCATTTCAAATTGTGTATGCACCCCTTTTTTGCACACCTGTGCAATTTTTTTTTCTCCTTTTTTCTCATTTTTTTTTCTTTTTTTACTTTATTTTCTTTTTTTCCTTTTCTGTTTACATCAGAGAGTATATAAAATAGAATATATGTGTAATAGAGTTACATATCACACACCCCCTTTTTCCGTTATCACTTTCGATGTATTATTATTGATCGGTCAAATGTTACCTCTATCAGATATACATACATACATGCATACATACATGTACACTTACACATTCGTTGTAAAATTACGTACTACCTGTGTACACATATACATATATAGATATCCCAAGAGTGATATATTTTCTAACACACACACACACATGTTCGAAGTCGTCAGTACGACTAGTATGACGAATATCGAATACTGGATTCATATTATTACCATGGTTTAAATTAGTTTTTCTCGCGTTGGATATCTGACGTTTGATGGTCAATAAAAAAAAATAAAAAAAATAAAATTCTTCTCCTGTTTTTTTTTTTTTTATTATTTTTTGTGTGTGGATATTTCGATATGAAAAATCTCTTGAGACTCTTTGTAAATTAGATTCATCTGTATTCCTCGTTACACATGATTTTTCACGTGTAACCTTTTTCCTTCTTTGTGTGTGTGTTTTTTTTTCTTTTTTTTTTTTTTTCTCATAGTTTGCATCATCCAAAATGTTCAAGTATATTTTTACCTGAACCTTTCTCTAACTTTTGTCAAGTAACAAAATTACAAATTTATCTTTTTACTTTTGTTTTTTTTTTCTTCATATTGACACTTCGAATTCATAAAATACATGATAAATGTTGTAATAATAAATTATTGTTTAAATTATAAATCTAACTTATGTTTAGAACAAACATATGAATAAAACATTTCTGATAAATGAAATAATAATAACAATAATAATAATAATAATAATAATAATAAATAAAAAGAGAAAGAAAAAAGAACTTTATCTATAAGCATATTCATACTTTTTTAGTATTTAATTATGCAATTGTAAAATGTTGCAAAAGGTTTAAAGTCTTGAACCATTCGACTATAGTTTGTTACGAACAATAGACGGCATACCAATAAGTTTCGTAATTTCTTAATATCAATCGAATATATTACATGTATATACATATGTATGTATATATGTATATATATATGTTTATACATTTATTTGTAAGAATAATCGTATAAAAGAAGAAACATCGTCACGTCGTAGTTATTATACCTAGACGGATTTATCTCCTAGACAATGACGTTGATGGGACGATTGTTTTCAACGTTATAACTTTGAAACAATATTCATTGCGATAATTCAACGTGATATCTCGTGTTTCCAATTACATTTCTAAACATTTAAACATCGTTCAAATACTATGACATATACAACATATATATGTTATGTTTTAATATCAAATTAAATATGAAAGGATAAAATACATCAATAATTTTTATTAGAAGTTTATTTTTATTTTTCATGTATACCCCTTTAGGGTGTTTACCCCGAAGGCCCCCTCTACATGAAATAATTTTTATTATATATATTTATAATTATATATTATAATTAATTATTATTCGTATATTTATATATATATATATATATTGTTTTATTTTATTTATTTTTTTAGTATATTAATTATTATAAATATAAAAATATATTTATTTATGATCTTAATATATATATATATATATATATAAAATTACGTGTCAAGTTGTTTGTGTGCAATGGATTCCTAAACTACTGAACCGATTTTAATCAAATTTTGCACACTGTATGCAATTTCATTCAACTTGAAAGATAGGATAGTTTATATTTCAATTTAAAATTGCAATATTATTTTATTAATCGCGAATTATGACTTAAAGACGTGTGTAATTGGCTGATTGTAAGCCACAGCAACGCCGGGCAAGGCACAGCTAGTTATATATAATAATTAATTATTATTCTTATATTTATATTATTTTATTTTATTTATTGTTTATTATACTATTACATTCATTAATATTATTTTTAATTATTATTATTATAATTTAAATCATTTTTTTCTAATGAAATAATAAATCTTGTAATCTGATTACAATTTTTCAAAGACACATATTATTGTTTGTTTCTTTTTTTTATTATTATTATTATTTTCATAATAAAATAATTAAATTATTTCAGACTTAAAAACTGATAAATTTAAGTTGTTTTTGTTTATAAATATAAATAATGTTGAAATGATAGAAAATATTTGTATAATATTACGTCCAAAGAATTGTGTCAACGATAAGATCTTAACTTATTATTTCTACGACAGTGTTTTACCGTCACGAAAATGGAATCTTAGGAAATATGTATTTATCTACACATGCGCACACACACACACACACACATACTAAAAAAACTCACACAATATGTATACCTTTTACGTCAAGGTTATACTCAGGATAGCACAATGCATAGATTTTTAGAACAATAGAAATAATGCGGTTTAATTCGGTTTTTCTTATTCTTAGAACCGGTTCGATGTATTTACCTATGATCATTAAGGTATCATTCACACACACAATACACAAATTTCTATTATAATTATTACTAATTCATTATTTAATAATAAATAGTCAATTTATTAAATTTAATATTAAAATTCAAATTTAAAATTTAATTCATAAATTAATTAAATTAATAAATCATAAATTAGCATAATAATCACGTGATTATTAATAACATTTTCATAATTTCATACGATAATAAATTAATTAAATTAAATGTAATAAAAAATTTAAATTTAAATTGGTAAATTAATTTAATTAATTAATTAATCGTAACTTAATAATCACGTGATGATTAATATCATATTTATAATTTCATAATTACAAAATAATTATTTTTATGTGAACTAACATAAAAACAATTAAATCTAATATAATATTAATTTGAAAATATCCCAGAAGAAATAAACAGAAAAATAAAAAGAAGAAGAAGAAGAAGAAGAATAAGAAAATTTGAATAGAAAATTGTGAAAATCTCAGTGGGACGAGTTTGTACTCTTCCTGAACCTCCTCCTCCTCCTCCTCCTCCTCCTCCTCCCTCTTAGAACAGTTCTCGGTGACAATCGTAATAACCGTCGTGAGTATAATTGATTAATTGAACTGCCGTTAGTCGTTTGCAGATTTAACCGAGTCATGCAATTACCTGAAAGGAGGATTTCCTGTTTAGGTCACGGGGGTATATCAAGTGGGTGGTGGTGGTAGTAGTAGTAGTAGTAGTAGTAGTAGTAGTAGAATATATGTTCGTAGAGTTCTATACGCGTTTAGAACGTGTTTCTGTCGGTCGTCGTATTATGCATGCTCCGCCCAAGTGCGATTGAGATTTAGATTTAGAAATGCGAACGTCGCTCGGTTACACACTGTTAGTAGAAACTAGACGGCGCGAACTCTCTATTACCGTCTATTGCTTCGATAATAGAAGAAGAACTAGCATGAACTAGACGAGAGATAGAAACAGAGGTGTAGGGGGAGGGACAGGGATAGAAAGAGGACAAACGTTTTAATATTACGAGTCGTGTTGTTACAACTTCTTCCGTTTGTTAGAAAGGAACAATATGTTTCTTCCTTTGATGAAAACCTGTCGTTGTTTTCACGACCTGTACGTAATAGGGTGACACCCCCTTCTCCCCGCCCCTTTCCTAATTTTTGTTGAAATTTTGATATTATTATTGTTTGTCCGCAATGTACTCCTAAACTATTAAATTGATTTTATACAAATTTTACACACTATGTGCTATTTCATTCAACTTGAAAGATAGGATAGCTTATATCTCAATTATATAATCGCAATATTATTTTATTTGCGAATTATTTGAGCCACAGTAACGCGTGGTATGGCATCCCTAGTATATAATAAAAATAAATAATTAAAAAACATAACCTAAAGATTGTAAAACTGCATTGCAGAATTAATGCGAGCTTATTTTATTTTTAAATTAATTGAAACAATAAAAAAAAAAAACAAAAAATAAATAATATATAAAACAATTGTAAAAATATTATAAGAACATTTAATTACAATTAAATTAATATTAATAATTGAAACTTGTGATCTTTAGAATATTAGAAACAAGTATGGTATTTAGTTGAAGCTTTGAGACAAGGACACGGTTTTGTGATTTTGACGACAATGCGAATAGGAAGTGAAGAGTTTCGAGACGTTTCGCAGTTAGTTGCCCTCAGGAGATGAAGGTGTAAGTAGGTAAGAAAGTTATTTCCCGACCGGACACGTTCTCAACCCTTTCACGGTACCCTTTCTCTTCAACCATCTTCCTGATGGTTCCTCTCTCATCCACCAACGAACACGAGCTTTGTACATGACCGTCTCGAAGGCAACGTCTGAATCCGTAACAACCCACCACCACCACCCCCTTCTTCTTCTTCTTCTTCTACTTCATCCCTTATTCCATTGGATTTTCCTTTCCAAATCTTCTCCGACCTCTTCTTAAAACGATTTAGACCAAAATAGCTTTAATCATTTTTAATAGAAATTTTTATCCAATTTATTATTTGTATAAATTAGGACGGGGCTGATGAGTTATTATTTTGTCGATTACAAAAAAAAAATAAAAAGATGGTTAATTAATTTTATTTATGAGATATATATACATGGTAATACTTTAAAATATCAACCCTTAATTTTTACATTCAATCTAATTTTAATATTATTCTTTTATTAATGTTATAAAATTGGTAAACGGGTGACATCACTGTTAGAAATTGACGAAGACCATATTAAATAAAAAATAATTATGACACATTATGAAATAAAATGGAGAAACATAGATCGAGTTAAAGATCATTTTTTTAAGATCTTTCTTCCCATCAGAAGGTTGTTAGTTACGTCGCATCATTTCCTTTCGCATTGAAAGGATAAATGATCACACACGCTAGGCGCGTATATCATAGAATTGTCGTCAACGTTCTAACGCAAAAGACTACCCTCAACCCTCGACCACCCCCTACCCCCTACCTCCCACTCTCAGTTGTATATCTGATTCTCATTCGTCATTTAACATAGCACTTGGTTGAAAGTACACAAAAAAAAAAAAAAAAGAAAAGAGAAAGAGAAATAGGAAATAAGAAATGTTTAAATGTCGACTGAAAAATATTCCTTATAAATGACAAACAAATAAAACTGAAAGAAAAAAAAACAAATAGGACAAACTACAAAGCAAATCGCAAGTAGCTACTATAATTGACTTGCACAAAAGAAAAGAAAAAAAAAAAGAAAAGAAAAAAAGTAATATCGTAATTTTTATTATTTTTCCTAATCGTATTTTTTTTTTTTTTAATCGAATCTCAAATTAATTGACAAATAAACAAATATATTTGACTAATAAGTAAACCTTAAATTTTATTTACTATTTACAAATATATATATTATAAAATATGATTATTTTTATTTAAAATTAATAAACATATAATTATATATTATATTATAAAAATAATTAACTGTTGTAGAAACCAAAAAACAAAAAAAAACAAAAAAAAAAAAAAAGATTTCAAACTAAATAAGAAAAAAAAACATGGGGGTTAGGTTAAAAGACTGTAAGAGCTTTTCTTTTCATGACACAAAGGAAGTATTTTATAAGGACAATTAGAATACAAGGGGGTAAAGATAAGGGCAGCACAAGGCACATTTCCGTGGTGCAAGGTGCTTGTCCGGTAAGGTCGCTTAAGTCGTTTTAAGTGGACGCTAATGTTGTTCGGGGAGAGTGGGGGATTAGGTGAGGTGAGTTTGTGGTAAAGTGAACGAGTGAATGAAAAAGAGAAAAAGAGAATGAGGGGTTGGTAATTCTTTTCTAAAAAAAAAAAAAAAAAAAAAAAAAACACGTACGCGCGGAAAAGTCGTAGTCACTTTGTCCGACGGATATACGTTGAGTGCACGCACGCATGCCTTTCGTTATTTAATATACACGCCGATCTATATCGACTGCAACAAGGCGCGAGTGACACGCAAACTTTACTATATACCTGGACTAAACTACACGCATACACCTACAAGCACGTGTATATATATATATGTATTTATACACTACCCATCAAAAGTTTCAACTATCCAAAATAAATTCCTACCAATACAAGATATAACATATATAACATATATATATGATAAAAATTACTGTAACGTCTTAATACGTCATTAGATTTGTCAATATTTGACATAACTATATGATAATTGTATAAAACTCATTTTTACGTACTAATTCGAAACTTTTGTCCGATAATGTATACACGTGTACGTATGAATATATGAATGCATGAACGTATGTAAGCATTGCGAATGGGTGCTTGTATTTGTGTCGTACTACGTGGTTGTAAACGAGTGCAATGCTAGCAAGAGAAAGAGAAAGCATGTATGTGTGTGTGTGTGTGTGAGAGAGAGAGAGAGAGAAAGAGAGAGAGAGAGAGTTGACGTTGACCAGAGCACAAAGACCCCGTATGACAGTTCGTCGCAAATGCCTTATTGTCCTATGCTGCGACTCGTGTTTGTACCTAATGTTAAACAAACTATTGTAAACGCAAACGCTGACAATATCCTGATTAACGTTCTAACTAACGACCGTTATTTCGCTACGGCCAAAGCATCCGCATAGAAGGTGCAAAACAATAAGCCGGAACGTGGCATCGGGTAGCTCTGGGTACCAGCTACCTCTAACAGCTTCGATAACCGACCATATTCGATATCTATATTGTTTTATGCTTCCCTTCAACAACACTTTACACTTTACACTTTAATATTATTCTTTCGATTGATTTTTATTATTTTTATTTTGTATTTTTTTTTTTTTTTTATTGGATTTCTAAACAATTGAACAAACAATCCTATTGTATTTGATTATTTGTATCTTTGTAAAGAAAAAATAATTGTAAGGATTTTATTTGTCTTATTTCTAAACACAACACTTTACACTTTACACTTTGCAGTATTCTTTGGATTGATTCTATTTTTATTTTATATTTTGTATTTTTTTCTTCTAATTTTTAAACGATTGACTAAAATATCGCGTTAGATATTTTTACATTGGTTCAATTATTACCTTTGCAAAAATTATTATTATTATATGAAATTTTACATTTGTTTTGTCTCTAAACACAGTTTGTTTAATTTCTACACTTTACACAATTGTAACAACCCCTATTGGATACTCGTATTTATTCCTGAGAATATTTGAAAGATTTCCTACATTTTTTTTCTTCTTCTTCTTCTTCTAAACATCATTAAAACAATTGTAATAAAATATCAATGCATTTGTATATGAAAGAAATGAAATCTTGAAAGAGGGTTAATCGTTAGGATGTGAAATTCGTATTATAGAATTTGACTAAAATTAGTAAACTAAAGAAGGGTGTAGGAAAACTCTAAAGGAAAGATTTGTGAAAAGGGAAGAAGAAGAAGAAGAAGAAGAAGAAGAAGAGAAACTCCTCATCGTTTTACCCCGAAAAGGAACAGCACAGCACACCCTTCGCAATAATTCTCTTTCTCATTCTCGTTTTTGAAGGGTTCGTTGAAGCACGTGCGCATCCTTATCGCTAACTTAAAGGAAATAAAAATAAAAAAATAAAAAAGGTATAAGATAAAAAGAAGAAGAGACATGAACGCGCGCGTGTGCCAAGAAGAAGGTTTGCTGTCTAAGAAAATGCGAGAAAGGGCTGGTACCTAGGACTTCCTGGAATTTTCTTCAATAAGAGAAAAAGAGACAGACATACAGAAGCTACACTAAAGTCGTCTACTTGCACGTACGTGACAACGTAAAAGTGAGAGAAAGAGTAAGATATATAAAGATAAAGAGAAAGAAATAAAGAAAGATAGATAATACAGAGAAAGAGTTAGAGAGAGAGAGAGAGAGAGAGAAATGCAAAAAGGGTTTGAGAGTTAAAGGCTAAACGGCCGGGATGCGCGCCATGCATAACAATTAGCCTGGGAAAATCATGAAAACGGGACCTCTTTTGACTCTGGGTACCCGTTACCGGGTCCTCCATCTCACTCTCTCTTCTTTCTATCCACCCTGCAACCCTCAGCATAGCGTACACCTCCCCCCCCCAACCCTTAGCTTTCCACCTCTGTCGGAAGCACGGCGAGATAACGGAGAGTTACAAGCCCTTCCTTTAACCCTTCCCTACAGATTCTCTTCTCAGTGACTCTCTCTCTCTCTCTCTCTCTCTCTCTTTATTTATTTTTTTTAATTCTCTCCCCCAGTACCATTCTTTTGATTCATTATATATATATATATATATATATGTATAAAGTCGAAAACTTTCAATAAATAGACCGGATGCTCGTCGAGTTCATTCATTGATATTTCAATCGAATAATCCCTTTTCGGGTTGAGTCAGGCATGCTTATTAGTTGTTTTAAAGGTACGATGTATAAGTATTGTCAACTTTTCATATGTTTAAATAATACTTGAAATGCGACAATACTTTTTCTATTATTTCTTTTATCATATATACATATATAGGATATATTAAAATTATCTTTATGTTACTAAGAACTAACTATAAATAACTATAGTATATAAAAATTTAATACTAATAATTAATTGGATATTTCTTATTTTTCTTTTTTTTTGTTTTTTTAATAACAAAATACGTTTCATCAGCACTCTGATAACTTCTTTACAGACATTTCGATATTTCTTACTGTGAGTAGAAGACGTACACGTTCGTTCGCTCATTCGAAGCAACGTTTCTTCTTTTGTAGAACAGTATCTCGTTAAACTAAAAAAACCATTTTCTTATTACGATACTCTGTTAAAGGCTTTGCTATAGCTATTTCTTCTTCTTCTTCTTCTTCTGCTTTTCATTCGTTTTACGATTATTTATCATTTCTTTGCCTCCTTTGTGTCCTTTGTGTCCTTGTATCGATTGTTCGATAGATCGATATATCGAAGTTCGATATATATCGATTTTTTGATAGATCGATATATCGAAGTTCGATAAATATCGATTGTTCGATAGATCGATATATCGAATTTCGATATATATCGATTGTTCCATAATCGATACATCGAAGTTCGATATATATCGATTGTTCGATAATCGATATATATCGATTGTTTAATAATCGATATATCGAAGTTCGATATATATCGATTGTTCGATAATCGATATATCGAAGTTCGATATATATCGATTGTTCGATATATCGATATATCGAAGTTCGATATATATCGATTGTTCGATATATCGATATATCTAAGTTCGATATATATCGATTGTTCGATAATCGATATATCGAAGTTCGATATATATCGATCGTATAATAATCGATATATCGAAGTTCGATATATATCGATTGTTCGATAATCGATATATCGAAGTTCGATATATATCGATTGTTCGATATATCGATATATCGAAGTTCGATATATATCGATTGTTCGATAGATCGATATATCGAAGTTCGATATATATCGATTGTTCGATAGATCGATATATCGAATTTCGATATATATCGATTGTTTCATAATCGATATATATCGATTGGTCGATAATCGATATATCGAAGTTCGATATATATCGATTGTTTAATAATCGATATATCGAAGTTCGATATATATCGATTGTTCGATAATCGATATATCGATTGTTCGATAATCGATATATCGAAGTTCGATATATATCGATTGTTCGATATATCGATATATCGAAGTTCGATATATATCGATTGTTCGATAATCGATATATCGAAGCTCGATATATATCGATTGTTCGATAATCGATATATCGAAGTTCGATATATATCGATTGTTCTATAATCGATATATCGAAGTTCGATATATATCGATTGTTCGATAATCGATATATCGAAGTTCGATATATCGATATATCGAAGTTCGATATATATCGATTGTTCGATATATCGATATATCGAAGTTCAATATATATCGATTGTTCGATAATCGATATATCGAAGTTCGATATATATCGATTGTTCGATAATCGATATATCGAAGTTCGATATATATCGATTGTTCGATAATCGATATATCGAAGTTCGATATATATCGATTGTTCGATAATCGATATATCGAAGTTCGATATATATCGATTGTTCGATAATCGATATATCGAAGTTCGATATATATCGATTGTATAATAATCGATATATCGAAGTTCGATATATATCGATTGTATAATAATCGATATATCAAAGTTCGATATATATCGATTGTTCGATAATCGATATATCGAAGTTCGATATATATCGATTGTTCGATAATCGATATATCGAAGTTCGATATATATCGATTGTATAATAATCGATATATCGAAGTTCGATATATATCGATTGTTCGATAACCGATATATCGAAGTTCGATATATATCGATTGTTCGATAGATCGATATATCGAAGTTCGATATATATCGATTGTTCGATAGATCGATATATCGAAGCTCGATATATATCGATTGTTCGATAATCGATATATCGAAGTTCGATATATATCGATTGTTCTATAATCGATATATCGAAGTTCGATATATATCGATTGTTCGATAATCGATATATCGAAGTTCGATATATATCGATTGTTCGATATATCGATATATCGAAGTTCGATATATATCGATTGTTCGATAATCGATATATCGTAGTTCGATATATATCGATTGTTCGATAATCGATATATCGAAGCTCGATATATATCGATTGTTCGATAATCGATATATCGAAGTTCGATATATATCGATTGTTCTATAATCGATATATCGAAGTTCGATATATATCGATTGTTCGATAATCGATATATCGAAGTTCGATATATATCGATTGTTCGATATATCGATATATCGAAGTTCGATATATATCGATTGTTCGATAATCGATATATCGAAGTTCGATATATATCGATTGTTCGATAATCGATATATCGAAGTTCGATATATATCGATTGTTCGATAATCGATATATCGTAGTTCGATATATATCGATTGTATAATAATCGATATATCGAAGTTCGATATATATCGAAGTTCGATATATATCGATTGTTCGATATATATCGATTGTTCGATATATCGATATATCGAAGTTCGATATATATCGATCGTTCGATAATCGATATATCGAAGCTCGATATATATCGATTTTCCGATAATCGATATATCGAGGTTCGATATATATCGATTGTTCGATAATCGATATATCGAGGTTCGATATATATCGATTGTTCGATAATCGATATATCGAGGTTCGATATATATCGATTGTTCGATAATCGATATATCGAAGTTCGATATATATCAATTGTTCGATAATCGATATATCGAAGTTCGATATATATCGATTGTTCGATATATCGATATATCGAAGTTCGATATATATCGATTGTTCTATAGATCGATATATCGAAGTTCGATATATATCGATTGTTCAATAATCGATATATCGAAGTTCGATATATATCGATTGTTCGATAGATCGATATATCGAAGTTCGATATATATCGATTGTTCGATAATCGATATATCAAAGTTCGATATATATCGATTGTTCGATAGATTGATATATCGGAGCTCGATACATCGACAGTTGGATAGTTTGATAGTTCGATATACCGATATATTGATTTCTATGCTTTTTATAGTAATGTAATTAGTATTTATTTATAATTTATAGAGTTAATATTTAATATATAAATATTAGTATAGTATGTATACAACTATTATATATACTATAGTATGTATACAATAACTAATATACTATAATAATATTATACTATCTAAGTAATATAGTAAGTATATGTACAATATTATATATATATATATATTTAATATTAGTATAGTATATACTATTATTTAAGGCTTATATGGTATATATGCTTAATTAACACAAAGGTAATTATAGCTAATCTTTATTTTTTTATTCCTAATTAAAAAAGTGATGGTATCATAAGAAAAAAAATTATTATTATTAATATTATTATTAATAATATTTTTTTTGTTTTTCCCCAACCCCTGTAAACTGTCATTTATGTCTTTTGGAATTTCTTAAGCTTTACTTGTAGCTTACATTAGTAGAAAGTTCTAAATTCGTAGTAAGGATTCGTAGACAGGAGTATATGACGGACATAAAGCGGAAATAAGCGTGCTATTGTGAAAGGTGGAGGTTAAAGTGGGGAGATGAAGGAAAGAGGGGAAGGGTTGATATCTTTAAGGAGAGTAAGAGAAGTCACCGTGTCGAGGGGATACACGCACGTACGACCATATTAAGTCCCAAGTAATATATGGGATTCCTTCTAGGCAAGATGCTCCTTAACATGATTTACGTAATCTTACAATACGCCGTGCCAGGTTAACTCTGGTCACCTATTATAATATATTACTTCGAATAAACCCTTAAAGGAAATTCTCCTGTTTCCTATCGTCTTTAGATATTACAGATAATTCGTTTATTAATTATCTATTTAAAATATTATTAAATATATAATATAATTATATAAATATAATAAAAATATATATATATATATATATATATACTAGGGGTGCCCCGCCACGCGTTGCTGTGGCTCACAATTAGTCCGATACACACGTCTTTAAGTCATAATTCGCGATTAATAAAATAATATTGCTATTATATATTGAGGTATAACCTATTCTATCTTTCAAGTTGGATGATACTGCACACAGTGTGCAAAATTTTATTTTAATCGGTTTAGTAGTTTAGGAGTCCATTGCGGACAAACAACGTGACACGTAATTTTTATATATTAAGGGGACCTTCTACTCTGAGCACCTAAAAAAAAGGCTATTTTCGCGAATTTTTTCCAAGAAAACTATAAAAGATATCGATCTAAAAGTTGTTGGGTTTGTTAAATTGAGTCTTAAACTATATAAATGAATTTTTATTTTTTCATTTTAATTAATTTTTTATTGCAAAAACAGTAGTATAAAAAAACACCTTCAAACTTTAGTGCTTTGGTAGCTCCATCAGAACTTGAGAATGGCTTACCTGAAACATAAAAAGTAAAATGGTTTTATATTCTGTATGACTTCAGCTACAAAGTGACAGTTTTATATAAAAATTTTATCAATAAATAAAAAAATGGTGGACAAATTACAAAAAAAACGTAAATTTGACCTTTTTTTTATTGTTTTTGACTAAAAATAAATAGTAAAAATTAAAATATAAGAAAAAACTCTCCGTCACTTTGTTACAGCTCATGTGTAGAATATGTGGATTAAATTTTATAAGAATCGGTTTACTGGTTCGTGAGATACGATGGAGCTAGTATTTCAAAACATAGTTTCGAGATAAACGCGTTTAAAGTTTTTTTTTTTCTACTCAAAATCGTTAAAAATTCTTACCTAAACTTAATCTGCGATGCCTGGACCGTACAATAGATCTTCTTGTTCATATTCTTCAATTTCTTCCAGTCTTGCCTTCTTCCACTTTGATCTGGTATCTTTTGAGCACTCAGAGCTTCGACGGTTCGCAGATTCGATACGTCGGTCGTCGCGTCTTTTAGCAAAGTCGATCGCTCCTGGCCCAAGTTTCATGCCCATCGTTTCCATTATCTTCATCACTGTTTGAAATCCTTCGTTAAAGATACATGCTGAAACTTTGCACGCAATTTCAACAACTTTTTTGCCGTTAAACAGGTGTTTAGGTGCCATGTTCCATACGCAGTTATTAAAGCTTTCATTATTATTCTGCGTATGTCTACCTAAACATCTTTCCAGCAGTTCTGTCTTAGTCAGATCCTCATAAATAGGCTTTAGCACTTTCTGTACATCTTTAGAAAGTGCCGGAGGATGCTTGTATTTTTGCTTCAGTGCCTTAGTTTTGAGGTACTTACACCAGTCGATGGAACACGTATGGTAATTATTATTATCTTTTTTTTTTTTTTTATGAATCTTGAGATATTATGATCCCTTTCTATTTGTAAGGAAAGATATAGTCTCCGTCGAAAGTGTACGAACAAGTTGAAATGAAAATAAATTAAAATGCAAACAAACTTTGAAAAGGGTTGAGAACATGGGAATCTGTTATTTTATAAAATTCAACTTCAATGATCAATTAAACATTTCTCATTTCTTTTTCTTTTTATGAAATAAAAATGTTTCCTTGTCGAAGATATTAGAATGAGAATTGAAATGAAAATAATAAGGGAAGTGTAAACACAACGCGGAAAAGAAAGAGGAAGAAGAAGAATATGAAGAAGAAGTTGGGGTAGGGGTTGGTAAAGGTGAAAAGTTGGGGTGGAGTTATTCTTTAATTTATTTATTTTTTTTTTTCAAGTCGAGTGATATTAATAATTCCCCATACAAAGTTTGAAAACAGGCCCTTGGATGGCCAATCGCCGGGCAAAGGATGACAACTAACGGCCGATCATTGACGTTTTCTAATACCCCATAGAGGGCTCAATATCCAAATGATAACCCCGGCCCATTAATGGTAATTGATCATTGGCCGATTAATAATAGTTGATCATCGGCCCATTACCGGCATTTATTATCGGCCCATTACCGGCATTAATTATCGGCCCATTACCGGCATTTATTATCGGTTCATTACCGGCATTTATTATCGGCCCAGTACCGGCATTTATTATCGGCCCAGTACCGGCATTTATTATCGGCCCAGTACCGGCATTTATTATCGGCCCAGTACCGGCATTTATTATCGGCCCAGTACCGGCATTTATTATCGGCCCAGTACCGGCATTTATTATCGGCCCATTACCGGCATTTATTATCGGCCCAGTACCGGCATTTATTATCGGCCCAGTACCGGCATTTATTATCGGCCCAGTACCGGCATTTATTATCGGCCCAGTACCGGCATTTATTATCGGCCCAGTACCGGCATTTATTATCGGCCCAGTACCGGCATTTATTATCGGCCCAGTACCGGCATTTATTATCGGCCCATTACCGGCATTTATTATCGGCCCATTACCGGCATTTATTATCGGCCCAGTACCGGCATTTATTATCGGCCCAGTACCGGCATTTATTATCGGCCCAGTACCGGCATTTATTATCGGCCCAGTACCGGCATTTATTATCGGCCCAGTACCGGCATTTATTATCGGCCCAGTACCGGCATTTATTATCGGCCCAGTACCGGCATTTATTATCGGCCCAGTACCGGCATTTATTATCGGCCCATTACCGGCATTTATTATCGGCCCATTACCGGCATTTATTATCGGCCCAGTACCGGCATTTATTATCGGCCCAGTACCGGCATTTATTATCGGCCCAGTACCGGCATTTATTATCGGCCCAGTACCGGCATTTATTATCGGCCCAGTACCGGCATTTATTATCGGCCCAGTACCGGCATTTATTATCGGCCCAGTACCGGCATTTATTATCGGCCCAGTACCGGCATTTATTATCGGCCCAGTACCGGCATTTATTATCGGCCCAGTACCGGCATTTATTATCGGCCCAGTACCGGCATTTATTATCGGCCCAGTACCGGCATTTATTATCGGCCCAGTACCGGCATTTATTATCGGCCCAGTACCGGCATTTATTATCGGCCCAGTACCGGCATTTATTATCGGCCCAGTACCGGCATTTATTATCGGCCCAGTACCGGCATTTATTATCGGCCCAGTACCGGCATTTATTATCGGCCCAGTACCGGCATTTATTATCGGCCCAGTACCGGCATTTATTATTGGCCCAGTACCGGCATTTATTATTGGCCCAGTACCGGCATTTATTATCGGCCCATTAATGGTAGTTGATCATTGGCCGATTAATGGGCCCAGCAATGGGCCACGTTTTATTCAAATTATTAGCCCATTAACATCATCATAATTTAATAATCTATATATCATCATCTTCAGACAGTTATATATTTCTCTATGTCTGATCCCCCGAAAAATTTACCTGACAATACGAAGGATTATACAGATTACAATAAAAAAAACTGCTTGAATAAACAATGAAAGAGAAAGGGATTGAACAAGATAAGATTCGTCCGTGCGCGCCGAACGTTTAGGAAAGCGGTCCGAGGTAGTTACGTTCAGGCACCAAAAATGTAGTTAGAGACATCGGATCTTTTTGAAATTTTAACACAATATTTCTACATATATATACATTCGAAAAATGTAAAAAAAAAAAATAAAATTTTTTTAAATTGCAGAGTAGAAGGTCCCCTTAAGATAAGATTTTTAAATCTTATTTATATATTTTTTTTTTTAAATATTAAAATAATATTATATTATAATTTATACTAAAGGACTTTATATAATAAATATATATATCATAAATTTATCTATCAAAAAAACTAAGTAAACTTTGCGTAAAACATTTTCTCATGTTAAATCAGAAATAAATAAATTCACATAAAAATGATGTAACGTATAATCATTAAAAGTTTATAATAGGATTAATACAGACATATTTAATTGATTGATTAATCACTTCTATAATATTTATCTATTATAATGATTACCTGTTTTTACAACAAAGTGTCTAGACTTCTCTAAGAAAAAAAATTAATATAAATTTATGTTCGTATAATTTGCAATTGTATTTTTAATTTTTTTTTTTTATTTTTATGTAAAACGAAGACTATTTGAATTTTACTATTTTTTTTTTTCTTTTCTCTTTTATATATATATATGTGTATGTATAGAAACGATACAAGTTGTAAACGTAACGCGTGTGTTTTGAGTTTGCATTGAATATGTGAGAATAATGAGACAGACGCGTGACATTGGTTCACACGCATACTTGCAAATCACGAGATCGGTGGATAAGTAAATTTACAAATGTCGCAATGCTTGGCAAGAAATCTTACTACAAGAGAAAAGAAGACAGAAATAGAATAAAGAAAGATAGAAAATAAAATAGAGGGAGGGAGAGAAAGAAAGAGAGAGATAGAATAGGATGACGGTGGGGGGGAGGAGGAGGAGGAGGAGGAGGAGGTGAAGGAGGTGAGGGAGGTGAGGTAGGTGGTTAGGTATCGTGCAATTAAAGAGCTGGTTGAGACTAGCTTACATCCTGCCTATGTGCATGACATCAGACTCGCCTTAATGTTTGCCATTATCGGAGTAACCGATACTCATTTCCCGTATCTTTACGTAAACAAAGCAATTAATAAAATATCCGGACAAATTTAAAGTGTCGATTGATACTTTCAATAAATGAAAACTATATAATTATTGTTAATTATTATTGTTAAAACAAATTGATAGAATAATTTTTGAGGAAGATGGTATATATATATAAGTACCTATATACATTTATTATTATATTATACAAATTCGAGAGTTATAAATACAGTTATGTTTAGTTTAATTATATATTAATTAAATAATTTTTCTTAATATTATGATGAAAAAATTATAATATGAAATTAATCTAATTTTTTTTTTTTTACATTTAATTTTATATATTTTTTGTTTATAGATTAGATCCATAAAGATGCAGATTTGTTTATAGATCAGATATGCACATGCACATATTAAATTATTACAAACAAAAAAAATGTTTTAAAACACTATAAAAAGAGAAAGATTTTAAACGGGGTTGTAATTTGTAACTTTCACACTTGCAAAGGTTTTAATCATCGACGATAGCAAGGTTGAAAGTGTAAGGTGCGTATCTATTCGTAGTTGCACACAACATAACATCGATGCACACGTGGGACAACTACCGGTTTCCACTTGCACGATATAGTCTCTCTCTCTCTCTCTCTCTCTCTCTCTTACTCTCTCACTCTCTCAAAAGGCGTGGAAAGGGCATTGAGAAAGGGAAAGAGAGAAAGAGAGAGAACAAGCTTCAAAGAAGCACGCGATCTTGTCAGTGTATTACCTCATTGTTTCTACACACTACATACATATTTCTACACAAATACATACACATAAATAGAAGTAAGTTTAATTTTAAGGTAATACAAAATTTCTATTTTATTTATAAACTAAAAAAAATAATAATAATAATAAAAATAAATTATAAAATTGAGTATGAAGAAAAGAAGTGAAGTGTACTGCTATTTTTTTTTTTATTAAAATATAAATTTTATTTACGTCCTTTAATTTTATTAAAATATAATTAAAAATATATAAATTTGTGTGTGTGTGTGTGTGTGATGTATTATTTTATTCTTATTTTATATTAAAATTATTTATTTCTTTGCATTTAATGCAAAATTGTATTTTTATGTACGTCCATTTATGTTGCATGTTAAATTATTTATTTAAAATAATCACAAAATAATATAATATAATATAAACAATCGATCCACACACACAAACACACACACACACAATAATATAGTTAACAATAATAATTAATAATAATAATCGATAGTATTGTGTTTAAAATAATGCACGAGTTATATTTGAGTAACATCTACATACGTGTGCATACGTAAATAAACGTTGTTCGTGTAAACAAGTTAAAACACAGAGAAAGAGAGAAAGAGAGAGGAGAAAGAGTGAGAGACATATATAGTTGTAAGAAAGGGTGCACCTGACAACATAAAACACGCACGAAGGAATAAACTCCGGGGTTAGAAGCAGGAAAGGCAATGTTGTGGCACCGTTAGAATCCACTGACAACGGCATTTAAATTTAGCTACGGATAGTCGACTACTAAACTTTACGTAAATCTATAAGAAGAACTAACTTCAAGTGTCTCAAATCATTTAAACAAAAAAAAAAAAAAATCTCTACAATTTTTTTCTTCTTCATATGTTAATATCAAATGAATGTGAATTGTGAAATTCACATGAAATTACATTGATTTGTAAATGCAAGATGATTCGAATGAAATTATTTTCAAAGATCTTTAAATATTTAATTTACGATAATTTTTGTATTATTATTATTATTATTATTATTATTATTATTATTATTATTATTATTATTATTTATTGATCATTTCCATTTGCTGGGATCAAAGAATAAATATATACACATATTATTATTTTTTTTTTTTTTATTAATCATAGTAGTCATACGTGCATATGTGCATCTACACATATACTCACATATATTAATATATATTACATATACGTAAGAAATGAATACGTAAAATCTATGAGTTCTTGAAGAAAGATATTATTGATAAAAAGACAGACATGAATGACTAACAATCTTGTAAATAAATATCTTCTTTTACACCCTTATTGGTAGTTGCATTTTATGCTTAAGTTTCTTCTTTGAAACATATACACATACGTTTTGTTAGAATTCACGTTTGCATGGTACTTCTAATCCGTAGCATTGCGTGTTTCGATAATGCTCCTTGTCTAACAGTCAGAACTTGTATATGTATATGTGTGTGTGTGTGTGTGTGAGAGAGAGAGAGAGAGAGAGAAAGGTATTTTATAGTCTTGCACCTTCTTCGATTCTTACCAGTCGTCTTCCTTTCAACGCGATATCTTTCGTATTTCGAGTTTTGCACTCAGGTACAAGTTTAAAACCCGCCTACGCTTGTTCACTAATACCTGTTTGCCATAGTTTCTTCACCAAAAGTATCTCTTTTACAAAGACACAACCCTAACTGGACAATCGTCTTTATGAATTTTATTATATCTTCGTTTTTCTTTTCTCTCTCTCTCTCTCTAACAAACCGTTCTTCGAAATTACCTTTTTTTTTTCTTTTTTCTTATGGAGAGAAAGAAATTGTACGATAATCGATCGGATAATGGCACAGGGGACATTTGTTGTAAACTTTTGTAAAATTGTATTTAATTTATTGATCAATTTGATGAAATTATGCGAACAATTTATTTACGCGTGAAAATGATAAGAAAATTAGTTGGATATGCAAAGAAGGGGGAAGAGGATTATTTTATGATTTTTATTTTGTGGAAAAAAAAAAAAAGAAATTATCGAATAATGTGTGTGGTTATTTTAGAATGTATTTTATCTTTGCTAAAAGTTAAAATTGAGAAAAGAAGTCAAGTGAGAAATCTTAGAAAATTTATTTTAATTAATGATACAATTTGATGCAATTATAATTATTTATATTTTTAAGAATTAAGATGCACAATTATTATATAATTTATTAATATATTAAATTTTATTTTAATTATTATATAAATTATTGATATATATTAATTATTATATAATATTACAAATTTGACAAAACCTATTCCAATGAATATAATAACTTAATACAATTTTAGTTATTTATTTTTAGGAATTAAGGTGTAATTATTATAACATTTATTAATATATTAATTATTAAATAATATAACAAATTTGTGACAAGACCTATTCCAATATAATAATATAACTTAATCCAATTACAATTATTTATCTCTATAAATAAAGATATAATTATTTTCAATTAATTAACTATTTTCAATCATCATATTTACCTTCATTAATTAAACACACAAATAAAAAGACAACAACAACAACACTACTACAAACTATAAAACCAAATTATAATCCATATATATAATCGATAGAATTTTAATCTTGAAACTTGAAAACAGAGAGAAGGTGGAAGTCAGGGTTTGAGGTGGGGAATCAGGGAGGGGTGGTGGTGGTGGTGGTGTAGGATAATACCAACGAATCGATTCTATTTGTCAACAGTTATTTGCCAGATCATTCTATTATGTCGTGAGAGATATAGTGACTAATGATAAATGATAAATTTGTAGGTACTACCTATCGATATCTAAATTACGATTCGATATTGCGTTACGTGTTCAACACCGGAGTAATCGAGTTAACGATCACACAGTTACACGTCCATTAGTTTTACGATAATTCGCCGATGATGACGTGAACTCGGATTGTTTACGTTGTTTACAGAATCGGGTTCGTGTTCGTTAATGAAGGTTAAATAATAAATAACCATGAGTTCGGTATTTTAAGGCGAGATTCTGTCGATCAGCCAATTGCATTTACGATTCGTCGTACTCTTCCCATCCCTTCCATATATCTACAACTACCTAAATGTTTTATTCAATCCAAATGGATAGCAATAACACATATTCATTTATATATACATATATATATGTATATTTCTCAATTTGGTAAAAGCACATTATTCTACGATCATTGATGCATTCTACATTCCTATCACCGTATCGATGAATTCCTAACATTGTAATCATTCTCTTGTTGAACTACGCAACATATATGTACATTTAAACACATGTTTGTGTGTGTGTTTGTATTGTGAATACGCGATTATACGAAGAATATGTTAATGAATTAATTACACGATGTTTTTCTCATGTAGTTAGTATCTTTTTTTTTTTAATAATTTTTTTATATTTTTTTCAAAATGTTTTTTATTATTTGTGTAATGAGTACTAATTAATGTTTATTATATCAATTTGTATACGTTAATTTGATATATCTACAATAATATTTTGAAATCATGATAAATCTTAATACTTAGTAATAACAATTATGATCTAAATCATTTTGTAAATCTTGTAAAGTATATACAGTAATATGCAAGTAGGTTTAAATAGTATTTTATAGGTAAGACTGGAATATAACGTTTTACGAAGAATTTATTTAATTAATTATTCGCTTGAATATTTTCCCATGTACTTGCTAATAATATTTCATTAGAATTTTTATCATAATTATAATAACATTTTTTTTTTTTTTTTTTTTTAACAAGAATTACTAATTTATAAATGATGAAGATTGCATTCTATAAATTGAATTGGTTATTTATATAGAAAAAGAAAAAAGAAAAGAAAAATTCTCAAAACAATTTAACAGAAGGCAACATAATTCACGTAATTAATTTACAAAGGTAGCATAATTTATATAAATATTTTACTCATAATTTTTTACCATATATATACCTATATACAGTAAATAATTTAATTAAATTATTTTTCTATTTAATAAATAATTTTAATATAAATATTTATATATTATCATAAATATAATAAAATTAAAATAAATAAATTAACAAATATAATATAATAAATAAATATTACAATACATAATTATAATAAATAAAAAATTATACGTTTTTTCGATTTATCATATTTTAAATTATTAACAAAAATTAATTTAAATAAATTATTAACTAATAACCGTTCATCCTATAATTGACGATTAATTACAAAACCATCAATAGAATAATCTACCTTTCTCTTAACAAATCAAACCAAATAAAAAAAAAATTATTGCAAAACAATTTAACATATAAAAAAAAAAAAAAAACAGAAAACATTTGAAATATATAATTGTTTACAAGACCAGCAGCTGGTATATAACAGCAGCGATACAATATGGGATTTAATGGGGGTATATATAACCGAGGCCAACGAGCCTCTCTCGACACTTGTTGCGTTTCGCGAAAGAAGAAGAGCGCACCGATATACACACTCTCTTTCTCTTTCTCTCTTTTTCAGTCCGAGTCTCTCTTATGAACGTGCTTTCTACCATCCCATCTCATCCCATCCCATCCCATACCATACCATTTCATCCAAGCTAGCTCGTATTATATCTGAGAGAGAGATAGAGAGAGATAGAGAGAGAGTAGCAAATAAGATTTGATAGAGCCGGTTGTATCGTTCCAAGTTTCTTGCTTTAATCGTTTGCTTCTGTTACTGTTACTGTTGTTAACTGATGTTACTGGTTATGTTTTGATGCTGTTGCTGATGCTGTTTCTATTGCTGCATCTCCTTCGATTACTCGTCCTGACCATTCTAATACCTGATACCTATACGGGAAGGCTATCGTATCGATCGTAAACTCCCCGTGCTTGATACCATAAACCCACATCATCGGGTTTGCTTCCTACGTTACGCTTACTATGTATGCTACCTATACACATACATACACACATATATATACACACACACAATCGTACTGTTTTCTATCTCCTATATCTATCTCTTTCTCACTTTAACATGTATACATGCATACGAATTACGATTACCCGCATATCAATTCGTATTTATAATTTAAGAAAACGTATCTTCTTTATTCCTAATGTCATCTATGCACACCTTTTATATCCTTTTTCACACATACATACATAAAGATTCTCTCTCTCACACACACACACACACACCTATGTAAACGTATTTTATTCAATGCACATATACTTTTTTGTTTGAAATACTTTGATAATCTGAATGAATATATTTTTGATCTTTATTAGGAACAAGAATTTTTACGTTAGAGAATTAGTTTGTGAAATAATTCTGTTTTTTTCTTTTTGTAATTTATTTCAATATACAAAAATAATTTGTGTTACCTGTATTTCCTGGGATAATATAATATACAATGATATTTTTTTAAAGAAATCAGTGATAGGAGGAGAAGGAGAAGAAGGAGAAGGAGGAGGATGGGGGAACGAAAAGAAAAAATGATTGTAAGTTTCTATCGTAAGAAAATCCCTAAGACGATGCAATACACACACACACACACCCTTACAACCCCCTAATGCCAATGACCTGCTCGGTTATAGGCACAAAGTCCTAGCTATATCTGACCGTCTGTATGTAACCTATTCTTAGCACGAGGAGCTCCATATGCATACTATATACATATGGCACTTAGGCGTGCGCATGTTCAAGTAACTATATGCATTTATACATGTGTCTCTTTGTGTAGATAAATATGTTTGTGTTTGTATTTGTGGATATATATATATATGTATGAATGTGAATGTGTTAGTTGAGATCTACGTATAAGCAATGTGAACGACGACGTCACTACTTCGAGAAACCAATAATGGAAGTAATACGCGTTTCTATACATCTATGTATATGTAGATGTATAAAATGTATGAATGTATGTATGTACAATGCAAGAGTTTTAATATGAGATTCGAAGAAATACGGATTAAAAAAAAGATTTCAATTTTTATCGATTAAAATGTTCATTTTGTTGTTTGTCAAATTGTGTTCGATAAATAATTGAGAATTTTTATATTATTATTTTTTAAATAAATTAGGTGAGTTATTAGTAATATTTTATAAATTTATTTAGTAAAATATATGATAGTGTACATAAAAATATATCCATAAAAAAAAAATAAGATTTAATAATATTTGCAATTTATTTATTTGTAATTTGAATCGTCATATTTGTTACGTAACGAATAAGGTGTGTTATTATTTATATTTATAATTATTATATTAATCATATTACAATTATTATAGTATTATTATTATAATTATTATATTATTAATATTTTAATTTAATTTAAAGTAAAAACTATGATAATATTGTTTCCATAAAAATTAACACAAAACCAGATTTTTACAAATTATCATCGTATTTTTACAAATTATATATAGGATAATATTAATATTTAATATTAATATAATTTAATAATTGTATTCTATTAATAATTTGAATTGTCATTAATTCAATTTCAAGTGAGATCGTCTATTTAAAAAGCATTTAATAATTTGTCTGCCATGAAGAATCATATTTCGCGCTTCGTAAAAGCCAATAGTCTCACGGATAACAAACGCGAAATCGACAGGAAGAGAATCGTCAGGGTCATTTGATAAGCAACCATGTTCGTTATTGCGGATTAGCCTGGTTATCATTCTCTCTCTCTCTCTCTTTCTAACTTTCTGTATCCTTCTTTATCACCGTGTTACTCTAACACGAGTATTCAGGGAGTTACACACCCACGTTTCAAAAAAAAAAAAAAAAAGAATAAAAAATCCTCAGGGCAAATTCTCGTTTGTTCGAAATAAAAAAGTGCCTGGTCATAATATATATTCTCCACTATAGTGGCGGAAACCACGGTTGGAATTAAGAAGAAAACCCTAACAAAGAATCTTTTCTTTACCCTTCCTTAGTTGTCGTCTTCTATCTTCGGACGACACTTCCGAGTCACCTAATCTTTTGCTTCTTCCTACCCTTGTTTTTTCTTTTTCTTTTATTTATTTCTTTGTATATTGTCTTCTTTTTCTTCTTCTTTTTATTATTATTATTATTATTGTAATTGTTTTCTTTCTTATTTTTTATTTTATAATCCATTTGTTCAGGTTTTCTTTAGATTTATTTTAACACTGTTCAACACATTTCGATTTAGTTGAATACAAATACTTCAAATACTTGACCAAAGTTTTAATTAATATTACATATTTATTACAATTATAATATTCATATATTACAATTATTATTTATCTTATCTTTTTATTTTAAAACCCAAGAATTTGTTCAGATTTTCTTTAGATTTATTTTAACACTGTTCAACACATTCCGGTTTAGTTGAATTCAAATACTTCAAATACTTGACCAAAGTATTCATACATTAATTTTGGGGGGGGGGGCAATGATTTTATGAGGTCTTACGAGGTTTGAGATTTTATTTGACATTTATATATTTTTTTTATAATTAATCAAATTTTTTATTTATACTTGTTTATGGTATTCGAGTTCTACAAGAAGTTTATGACTTTGTAATAACTCGTCAACTTTTTTTCTTTTAAAAGTATGGCACGTATAATAGAGTTACTAAAATCTTGGCAATGTTTTCTCTCTCTCTCTCTCTCTCTCTCTCTCTTTCTTTTTTATGCACCAACACGTATACAAAGGTTTTACTCTTTTGTAATGTAGAAACACGCGATCGTAGTTCGCATTCGGGACGTATTTAACTCGAAACTGTACTCGAGTTACGTGACGATATTGATCCTCGTCCGGTATACTATGTTTGCCAAATAGAAGATCTAAATATGAACTATAGAATCTAATGGAATATATATACATATATATACATATATATATATATATATATATATATATATATATATATATATACACCTATATACTATTATAAATATACATAAAAGGTATATTTGCTGATTCGTGGATAATTAGGGGGGAAAAAAAGAAAATTAAAAAATAGATTCTTTAACGTATGAACCATAAACCAAAATAACATTGAACAGATTAAACAAGTACACTCCTATGAGAAAGAAAAAGAAAGAAAATGAAAATAAGAAAGTGAGTGTGAAAGAGAGAGAGAGAGAGAGAGAGAGAGAGAGGGAGAGGGAGAGGGAGGTTCTGACTGTTACATCGTAAAAGGGTTGTACTTACAAGAAAAGGGATTGGGGTATATGAGTCTCTCGCGACAGTCAATAAGGTACACGTGCTTCTCTCATGAAAGGAGTAAGTACGACGATGAGAGGTAAGAAGAGGGTGGGAGGAGGAGGAGGAGGAGGACGGTGTTAGAGGGAGGGGAAGGGGGAGGAGGAGAGAAGGGAAGGGAAGGTAAGAAAAGCGAGTTTAATGAAAACAATCCTAGTTTATAATCCACAATAAGTCTTGTGGTGGCACCCTTGCCGCCACCGAATTCTCTCACCTCGATTTTCGTTGCTGTTAGATGAAAAGAGAAAGACAGAGAGAGAGAGAGAGAGAAAGAAGAGTGAGAGAGAGAGTAGGAGAGAAGAAGAGGAGAAAGAGGATGAGAGAAATTCTCGAACGAGAGGAGCAAAGTCACCTTCTTGGTTGTTCAGAATTCTCTCTGGAAGCTACGAATTGGTACGTTTTAAGGGTATGAGAGGTTAAAGGCATAACGTCGAGTCTTAGAAAGAGAGAGAGAGAGAGAGAGAGAGGTGAGAGAAAGAAAGAGAGATAGAGAGAGAGAGATAATGAAGGGGGAAAGAGAAAGGGGTGTTTAAGAAGACTGGGACAAGAGGTGGATGGGTGTAAGAGTGTCAGACGAAATGAGATGAAACTAGGAAGAGGAGAGAATAAGAGAGAAAGAGAGCTAGAGAGAGAGAGAGAGAGAGAGAGAGAGAGAGAGAGAGAGAGGTTTCCCTGTTCTCTTGCTAGACTATTAGCAGTTTAGCTTCTACAAAAGGCTTCTAATTGTACATGAAATTTGCTCGGTCTACTGTCGCTATTGCACGACAATTTACCTCGACTTTGATATGAAAAGAGAGAGAGAGAGAGAGAGAGAGAGATGGGGGAGAGAGATGGGGAGAGGGGGAGAAGGAAAAGTAGGAAGTATAGTAGACGTAAAAGGTACAGCAGTATCTTGGTTCATTCCCTTGGAAACGTTCGTTTATCTTCTTTAAGAAGATATTACTTTAGGATACTCTAGTTTAATGTCGTTCATATTGTAAATTGAAATGAGATAAGTCTTTTCATAAATTTTTATTAGGTTTGTATTTTCTTTTTGTACTTTATTGAAATATATTTTTGAATGTGTTGAAAAGGAAGTTTGATTGAGAGAGTGTTTTGATATTAATTTGAAATTTATTAGGTCAAATAATATTCAAATAATTTTTTTATTATATTATTTGTATATTTTTTTGTTTTTTAACACGTTTTGATTCAAATTAGGATTATAATATTAATAATAATTTTTTGTAAATTTAAATACCCAAGATAAAATAGTAGAGAGAGAGAGAGAGAGAGAGTGTGTGTTTTGATATTAATTTGAAATTTATACGTCAAATAATTTTTTAATTATAACATATATATTTTGTTAACAGAGTTTTAATTCAAATTTTGGTTACAATATTAATAATATAATTTTGTATAAATTTAAATACTAAATATAAAATCTAACATAAATTATTGTTACAAGTATTAATTGTAATTTCATTTTAATTTCTCACATACCAATAATAAAACATTTCAAATCACAAATTATAATAGAACGTATAAAAATAATAATAATAATAATAATAATAGTGTCTTATACATTAATTATCATGAAAAGAAAAAAAGAAGAAGAAAAAAAAAAAAAGAAAGAAATTAATAACTTTTACATTTCGTCGTAGATAGAATCGTTGAGATTCGAAGAGAAAGAAGAAAAAGAAAAAGAAAAAGAAAAAGACTAGGATGAGAAAGTGGGTAGAGAGTTTGGTTTGAGGGGGTGGTGGTAGTAGTTATGATGGTATGGTGTGGTGATGATGGTGGTTGGGTTTTGGGTGGATGATGGACGAAAGAAAAGGTACGAGCAGGATTCAGATTTTTCATTAAGAAGACGTTGACTCAGCTCTATCCTCTTTTAAGTTCCCCTCTTGGTGAGGTGTGTGCGAGAGAGAGGGAGGGACGCGCCGCATCCAAACGAGAGAGAACTGAAAGAAAGTGAGTAAAAAAAAAAAAAAAAAAGAAAAAAAAATGAAAGAAAAGAACTTCCTGCTTCAAACCGGTAAGAGGAAGCATGTCTGCAGACTCGCGGTATAATATGGTGGATTAATACGCGCAAAATCTGCCACCTAAAAGTTATTAATGACTGGCCTTGCCGTTTTACCTACCTCGCGTCAAAGATTTTATAAAGGAGGGTTCTTCTTTTCTTTCTCTCTTTCTTCCTCTCTCTCTCTCTCTCTCTCTCTTACTTTTACCCCCCCCCCCGTACACCTCCCTCTCCTAACCCCACTCTTCCCTTTTTCCATCTTCTTCTTCTTCTTCTTCTTTTACTCCGTTCAACCTCTCTCGGTTTTTCCAACATTTCTTCTTCACGACACTTTCTCTTACTTTCTGCTTTTTTATTTTCTAATTTTTTTTTTTATTTAACATTTTCTCGATTAAATTTCATTTAATACTAATCCACAGTCATCCATATTTTTTTTTAGATTTTTTTTTTTTATTTTACTTTCTTTGGTACAATTTTTCCAATCTTTCTTGAATACTTTCTCATGTTTGTTTTGTTCTTTCAATAATTTTGTTTCATTTTAATATTAATATTATTATTATTATTATTTCAAAACAATGATATTATTTTTTGTGTTAATTAATAATAATAATTAATCAAGGTTAACCCTTAAAGTGTACACTTGGTAAAAGTGCACTGTAGATGTTTGACACCCCCAACGTGTTTGAACGCATCTCCTGAAGCCGCTACTATTTAATATTTATACCTCGCAATAATTTTTTTCATAGTAATTTGATCACATCTTTTTTAAAATAGAATAGATTTTATATCCATCTGAATTAACACTAGAGATGGCACTAGACAAATAACCCCATTTTTTCGAATTCAGTACTACTCATTTCCAAAATTTGACATTGGGTTGTCAAACACCCCACATGTGCACTTTAAGAGTTAACTTAATTTTGTTTTCTTTTGTTTTGTTTTTTTCAGAAAGATAATTAATTTATTTCAATCTTATATAATTATTATTCTATCTTAAGCTAGATATACATAAATAATCATATCTTGAAATATATATCGAATAAAAAACTCACCGTAGCTTTGAATTAACCTCGTGAAACTAATTCTGGGTATAGGAACCATCGTGTGCTATTATTCGTTATTACGGAATCCATCGGTGTGCTGTCGTATTATACACGAAATGGACGAAAATACTACAATTCTGTGTATATTCATTTTTAATCTAACCGGTGACACACGGAAATTCTATCATCACTCCTTTTTCTATATTCCCTCATTTTTTTTTTTTTTTAGTACCAATCGGACGGTTCTCTCTCTCTCTCTCTCTCTCTCTCTCTCTCTCTCTCTCTCTCCAGGTATTTTCAACGTGCGCATTTCACTGCGTATATATGAATATAACCACATCCTCATACTTCACCCTCACACATATACACATTAGACATATATGTATATAAATATTTTGTAGGTGTATATATCACTCGAATGATATTTTCGTTTTAACAAATACGATGGCAGCAATGCGTTATTTCGAAACAAATTGACGATGGATAGAAAACCAAAATTCTCAAATAAATTTCGATTATTTTGATATATGTGTACACACACACACACACATATATATATACACATATATTTATAAACTGATATAAGTTCATCTTGGGAAGGTGGTACGCGTAACAGAATTGGACGTTAATACGTTAATATCAGGAGAGAGATATTTCAGTTGAGAACCTTTTTGTGCTGGAAAGGATTAGCGAAGGATCGCGACGATCGACTTTAAGGGATAAACGGGAAACACATCGACTGGTATAATAAAATCGACGAAGATAAAAAGATAACAAGAGAAAGAGAGTGAGAGAGACAAATGGTTAAGGGAAAAAAAAGAAAACGAAAAAAAAAAAAACGAAGTAAAAGAACAAGAGAAGAGTACGGAGGGATGATAAAAAGGGATGGAGAAGGGTTTAAAAGGGCGAAGTTATATCCTCTCGCTACGTTCTTGACGAGAAGATTGAACGTGGATGTGAGGGAACTAAAACAAAAAAAAAAGGACAAGGGGTAAAAAGAAGAAGAAGAAGAACAACAACAACAGAAGAAGATGGGAAATAGGAAGAATGGTGTAACAGAAATAGGGTGGAAGGTGGTATGGGGGTGGATGGGTGGTGAGTCCAACGACGACGACGACGACGACGACGACGACGAGGAGTCACGACGATCGGTAGTAGGATTTTGCAAAGGGGTTGCCAATGGGGTCGAACCTCGGTGGTAGTGATAGTGGTGCTGATGGTGGTGGTGGTGACGGTGGTGCAGATTTGAACAAGAGCTCGGTTGCTATGCAAATTGGAAAGATAATAATCGATTGTCGGAGGATGGTTGCGTTGATGGGCTCGTGGATGAGCAGAGCATACACCTCCCCCACCTGGAAAACATGAGGATCACCCTTGCTCCCATCTCACCACCACCACCAGTACCAGCACCACCAGCACCAGCACCACTACCTCAGCCCTGCCGAATCCACCTATCCGACCTTCCTCTCGCCCATCCCGCGATCTCCCTCAAGGGAAATTATATAGTCTGCCCTTCGACGTACCTCTCACTCACACTTTCTCTCACCTAAACTTCCCCACCCCTTTTTTTTTATTCCATCCTTCTGGACGATATCCATAGACCACTCTCGAATACCTTACCTGTCCCGTATGTGTTTCATTCTGTTTCCTGTCGACCACTACCCATCTCCCTTTCCTCCAAATTCCTCCCCCTCTTTCAGAATATATCAACTCCGAGAATTCGTTCTCTCTGGACGTTACTATCCCCCTCTCCCTCTCCCCCTCCCCCACTCTTCTTTTCTTTATTCTTTTTATATCTCATGTTTGCAGTCCTCTCGATCATATAGGAGGAGGATCGTTCGTTTTTTAACATAAGACAAATTTTATCTCTGAAATTGATTCGATAGAAATATATATGTATATTTGAATGACCAAGTGTGACCAACTCTGATCCATCAATCATTTCGAAAAAAAAATAAAATATATATTATAATATAAATATATTATATATTTAAATTACATTATATTATATTAAATTATAATTTGGGGAAAAAAATAAAATATATATTATAAAATAAATATATTATATTTATATTATGTTATATTAAGTTTTATATTATATTAAATATATATTATTTTATTTATACTCTTGTGAATGAAACCCATAAGATTATAGTAGATCAAAAATATCATAATTGTTTCATTATCGTATAATTATTTATTCACTAATACTAACAGGTGAGAAAAACACAAATAACAAAAAGTACCAAAGTATAGAACTACTGTATTCTCATTCTATCTCTTTTTGTTGTTCTCTATGCAAAGTCACTCACAGGCACCTTTAAAAACGACGCTCGTTTCTCAAACGGTTTGACGATAAACGAGAGAACAAAAAAAAAGAAGAAAAAGAGAGAAAATGAGAAAGAGAAAGAGAAAGAAAACAGGTTGGCATCCCTCGTTTCATGTGCGTAAAGGAGAGCTTTTAAAATAGCACGAGAAATAAGGGAAACAAGGGCAATGGTTAGGCAGCGATAAGTGGTTAATTCTTGATTCTCGATTTATGAATAAAAAACAAAAAAAAACAAAAAAAAACAAATAAAAATAAAAAACAAAAAAGAAAGAGGAAAGACACTCGAGAATTCAACGAGGGGTTTGGGATACAGAGGTAAAATCCTTAAACGAAACATCTCTGGGCATAAATTAAGCCCTCCCCCTATCCCAGCCCCCACCTACTCACCCGACCGGATATAACGTTGAAAAAGACAGACAAAAAAACAGAAAGAGAGAGAGAGAGAGAGAGAGAGAGAGAGAGAGGTGAACGAGCGCGAAAGTTGGAGTGGACTTAAAAAAAAAAAAAATACAGGAAAAAAGTTGGGTTGCGAAATGAGTGGCAAAGATGAGGAAAGATAAAAACAGTGAGAATGAAAAGAGGGACGACGGTGTTCTCGGCAAACACAACTGAAACGAAAAGTGTATAAAAGAGAGAGAGAGAGAGAGAGAGAGAAAGAGAGAGAGAGAGAGATAGTTGGATGGATAGGTGAGAGAGAAAGAGAGAATGAGAGAGAAAGAGAGTTTCGTGTTTGCGCATATTTCTCGCAATATTCTCTGTTTATCTCTATTGCCCCCCTCTTGTTTATCCAGTGTTCGTCTCTGTCCTTCTATTTTCATTTCTTTTTCTTTTTTTTTCCTTTTTTATTTCTTTTTCTTTGCCTTGGGCATAGACAGAGGGATGGGGACCTTCACGTTCTTCGTGTCAGTTCGATCGAATGGTCCTCACAGTTATAGCTCGTCATCCACTCTTTCTCTTACTCTTATTCATATTGTATGTGTGTGTGAATGAGTGTGTGTGTGTGTGTGTGTGTAATTGCTTGGTGTTTCATTCTTTCTTATTTTCTATGATACACCCTACGTTCTTTTCTCCATTTAGTTGTCACCAGTAGTGTATTTACGTTCGAGATAGAGTACGAAACAAACATTTGTCAAAAACTATGCTGTTTTCTGATAAGGTTTGTTTTTTTTATTATTTTATTTCTTCTCGTATTTATATAGTGATGTTATTTTTATTATTAATGAAGAATTAGAATTATATATTTTGGAAAGTATTTGAAATATTTTTAATTTCGTACATTCATATAATTATTTATTATATAATTTTTATATAATTTATTGTATATATATAATAGTAAAATAGCAAATACATATATAATAGTAATAGTAATAATATATAATAGTATAATGTCTTCTTTTATTATTAATAAAAATGATACTTTGGAAAGTATTTGAAATATTTTTAATTTCACAAATTTAATTAATTATTTATTATATAATTATTATATATAATAATAGCAAATATATATATATGTATATATATATATATATAATAGTAATAGTAATAATATATAATAGTATAATGTTTTTTATTATTAATGAAAAATTAGACTTTTTGAAAATTATTTAAAATATTTGTAATTTTACGAATTTTTCGTTTATTCATTTATAATAGAAAAATAATAATAATAATTATTTTTTTAATGTAAGTACAGTAAAAAAGTATTAACAAAAATTTATTAGAAAATTGTAACAAATATCTACACTGATAGTAGTACATATGATAGGAAAAAGTGATTTTATTCGTAAAAATAAATTCATATGAAAAAAATAGTACTCTGTTTACGTCGAGTCACTGTTCTCTCGATGAAATCGTATACAAAAATTCATATCTATATATATGTATATTTATTTATCTGTCGGATAACTTATAAACAACGAGCAGTTTCATTCGAGAATATTTTCGTTTATTCGTGTTCTACAAAATGTTTACAATATTTTGTCCTACATTCAGTTTGTCTTTGACGGTCGTATCGTTAAGAACGTTGTGTAGTAAAATCATATAACACTAACTACGAATATTTAATCATTTTTAAATATTATAGTTCTTTTCAAAATGATTATAAATCTGGTAAGAGTACTTTCTCAAATTGACCATTTTTTAACACAATTTTTATTTAAAAAAAAAAAAAAAAATCACCATTCCTATAACCATAAACAATTCAACTTTTATTTTCAAATTAATTTTATATGTTTAATTAAATTATTACATTTTAAATTCAGTGTAGTTTCATTCGTTTTTATTAATTAATTTTATTCTTATTAATTATAAAAAATAAATATTGGAACTAATTCAAAACCGTGTTCGTATTACCACATCACAAACAAACATCATTGATTAAACTGTATTAACTGTAAATTATATACAATAATATTAATTTATTATAAGAGAAAGTTTCATGATTGATTAAAATCCTTATCACTAGTTCGTTTACGAATTATCAATACAAACGTATAATTTAAAAGAAGAACTCGTGATTTATTATCGGTGAAAGTTACATTTAACTTTGTGATACATTTAGATATTAATATATATATTTATATTTTCTATTGCATTCTTCATATTTTTTCTATATATATATATATATATATATATATCTTTAATATTCATTCGTTCTTCCATAGTAATAATTCTTAAGATATTATATTGCATCTCACGCACGTAAACTTAAACTACACACACGTTTCATTTTAACGTTAACGAAATCTAATCTCTCTCATAGATTTTTGTTAGTGCCACGCGGAAACGATTCTAATCACCCACAGAGAAAATTCCGTTCCACTTTGTTGGTTGGCTTTTAAATAGAATTGATTACGATTTACGATATTAATAAAATAAAAGGAGGTATGGGGTTCGTCAATGGATTCTATATATATATGTATATATGTGTGTGTGTTATCTTTCTTGGTAAAACTCGTTAGACACTACTATATCTATTTGATTGTAAGTGTCTTTATTTTCTATCATTCTTCTAAACCTGATACAATATTATTATTATTATTATTATTATTATTATTATTATTATTATTTTTATATTTGTATTTTTAATATTGAATCGTAAAATGAATTTCTTCGATAAATAATAATAAACGTGTGCTGATTCGTACAAGTCGTTATTTCTAAACTCGTATTAGAATAAAAAAATATAAAAAAATAAAAAACTGATGCAAGTTGCATATACGAAATAGAGAATTATGTGTATTTTATACAGATGTTATATTTTCCTTGTATAAGTAAGGAAGAAGTAGTATATACCAAATCAAATGTAATTTTGCGTTCTAAGTGAAGTATATGTGTTTATGCATGTAATATGTACGACTATTGCTAGTATCGTGTTATGGTCATCTTGTTATTTTTAGTATTTCTATTCCTAGTTCTTTAGAATCATAGAAAATGATACCATATATAGTTGGTATACTGTATATTTATATACGGTGTTCTCATTTTGTATTTCTTTCGTTATTAATAAAGTGTGTCTCGTGTTACGTTTATCTTTGATTATTATATGTGTGTGTGTGTGTGTGTGTGTGTGTGGGTGTAAGATTTAATTTCATTAATATTATTTATATTTATTTGTAGTTATACATTTTTGTGATTATACAGTATGTCTCATCGTATTTCAATAATCTTCAAAATTACTTAGAACTGATTTTATTTACAGATATTTAATATAATTCATATTTATCATCATTCAAGTTTGTTTGATTTTCATTTTAATTTTATACAAGTAATCAGAATTTCAAACTTTCTCTAATATCCTTTATTGTATTCTATTTCACTTCGTATTACATTATTTTCATTTTCAACTGATCAGGTGTAGGTAGTACCCCTAGTACTATAAAATTTCTCTCATTCTCTTGTTCTCTTGTTCTCTCGTTTCTCGCATCGACGAGTACAGTCGGTCGGAGATACGTTCTTTAGATAGGATGAGGATGAGGATGAGGATGAGGATGAGGATGAGGATGAGGATGAGGATGAAGAGTAGGAGGAGAAATGTTGAGCGAGAAACAGTGGCTCGCGGGGGAGTCGCGAAAAAACGAAGACACAAAAATATATATATATAGTTAGTACAACGTGGCCACGTTACAACGATTGTTTCTATCCTTTCTTTCTCTCTGTGTGTTTCCTCTCGTAAAGCAAGAAATAAAGAAAACGAAAACGTTACAGTACAAAAAGAGATAGAAAAAGAAAGAAAGAAAGAAAGAATGAAATAAAGAAATAAAGAAATAAAGAAAGAAAGAAAGAGGAAATGGTGAACACAATACGATCAAATCGATTCCCTCCGATCGGACTATCGATCTCGTAAACAACGAGAGACCCAGGCCGCAGGGCGTATCGTGAAGAAAAGCCGCCTATGAAGCCCTGCAGCATGTTGATCCAATGCATTTACAATAACGACGTTGTTTATCTGTTGGACGACAACAGACTGCTTGTTCCATATCCCCTACCACCTCCTCCCCAACTCTCCCCCAACCACCCTGTTCGAAGTATCTCTCTCTTTCTCTTTCAGTGTTAGTTCTCTCTTTAGCACGATATCAACCGTTAGCTTCATTCTACCTTCTTCGATAACTCTCGAGCACCTTTATTCGTCTTCTTCGTTTATGTTACATCCATCTGTCAATGTTTGTATGAGAGAGAGAGAGAGAGAGAGAGAGAGAGAGAGAGAGAAAAGAGAGACAGAAAGAGAAAGAGTTAGTGTGTATGTCTGTGTTGATGCAATTGTTTCTTTAAATTTTTTTTTCTCTCTCTCTCTCTCTCTCTTTCTCTCTCGTATCCTGTATTTCTTCCTATTCGTTCTTTTTTTTATTTAACTGTCTGTGTGTGTATATTATACGGATAGGTATGAAAAGGTAGAACAGTTTATATATGAGATATGATATTTGATGATATATTATTTTATTGTATATTTATTGTTGGATAATATTGGATAAAATAATATATAAATATTTTATTAGGTATTATTATATTTAATTTGATATATATTATATTTTTATATTTAATTATTTTTATTATTTAATTAAATTAATAAAAATATATATTATTATTATTATTATATATATATATATTGATAAGAGGGTTGAATACATCAAATTATTTAATATCAATATCAAATTCTTCTTACTGATAATAAAATTAATAAATTTTGAACAACTTTTACCAAAATTTCAAATGTTCTCAAAATAATCAAAAATTCCATTGAAAAATACCATACCCCTTTAGGATTTAGAAATGTTACACAAACCAGCAATGGAATGACCTAAAAAAGAAGATCGTTTGTCGGGGAAAAAAAAAAACTATAAAAAATAAAAAAAGAAAATAAAAATAAACAAAAAGAAAAAGAGAGTCATCGTCATCGTCGTTGTAGAAGATCGGAGACTAGGGTAGAGGAGGTTTACTTGCAGTCAACGTGAGGGGGGAGAGTGACGTGGTAGAAGGTGTAGGGTGACTCGACGGTTGCACAGAAACATGCTTGACACATACACACACACACACACAAATATATACACAAATGACTTGGTAAACAATACATGCTCGTGGTCGGTGCAAGAGATGAGGCTAGCAAAGAGAGAGAGAGAGAGAGAGAAAGAGACAGAAAGCTGTAGGGTGGAAGGCACGTTGTGAGGAAGGGGGTGGTAGTTGGGGTGGAAGTTTAGTAAGGTAACGCTTACGCGCGAGTTCCCTAGCGTCGTCGTCGTCGTCGTCGTCGTCTCATACTCTGGGGCAAGTATCGTCTGGCTAATGTAAAAAACATGGCTGCACACAACGTGTTGTGTGTTGCTTACATTGCGACTCTTCTTATTCCCGTAGGGTTAAAGCGGCGGTGCTGTTACGACCTGTCGTCGTCGTCGTCGTCAACGTCGTCTCGTCATTCGTGGCTACTGCTTGTAGGAAAGGATAGGGTGAAAGGGGGACGTAAGGTTTGACGTCAGGGTTAACCCGTTCCTGTGGATACTAAGAAGAGTATGAGTATGAGAGAGAAAGAGACAGGGTTACTGCTTTTCGTATTGTTTTGCGTAAAGACCACTCAGACTCCCTCGTCAAAAGGGCCACTAATGTCGGTGTGCCCATCCCATCCTACCCTACCAACCACGTCAATAACGCATGAGCCCAAATTGAAAAATTATCACACCAAAGCGGGTCACCGTGAAAGATCGTTGTTTGGAAAGAGGGTTCTTCGTTTCAACCTAAGGAGGAGAAGGAGAAGGAGAAGGAGGGGGAGGACAAGGTTGTGGGTGGAGGAAAGGGAGTTCCAAATTTCTATCGTCCAGTCCCTTTCCTCTTCATTTCTTTTTTTATCTTACTCATGACAATACGTATGTGTTTCTTATTTTGTTTCTTAATTCTAATCTTTTTCTTAGTTTCATAGAATATAGACGATATGTGTGATAATCACGCATGCGCTAGTCTATTTGTTTGCGAATACGTTTCGGTGAAGGAGTATCCGTGCTTCTATATGCATTGACGTTCCTCGCACTCCCATCAGATCGGAACGGATCCGCGAACCGTCCGATATACAAGACCTGCTTTGCTTACATTATTAATACCTCCTGCTAACGTGATCAATTGAGCTCTTGCACGGCAAACTACTAGCAACGCGTATCTCTCTACGACATTCCACCATACACACATACACACAGACACACATATTCACTCTGTTATCGTTGATGATTTCCATCGTGAAATCCTGATTCTATCTATCTATCTATCTATCCATCTATCTATCTATCTCTCTCTGTCATCTACTTTAACGTATATTGAAGTTTAAGAATCTTTCAGCTTAAGAAATTGATCGTTCGATTAAGATTTATCGACCTTCTTGTAATTAAACCTGAAATTATAATTAGAATTCCTAATGAAATCATTTTTTTTATATTTCTACTATCTTCATATATATATAAATTACGTGTTACGTTGTTTGTCCGCAATGGACTTTTAAACTACTGAACCGATCTTAATCAAATTTTGCACACTGTGTGCAGTTTCATTCAACTTGAAAGATACGATAGTTTATATCTCTATTTATAATCGCAATATTATTTGTTTATTAACAAAGAGTCATTATTATCTCTGTTAGTTCGATAAGATTCTAACAGATAGCGGTATAAGGTAATTCGTTGACTTAAAAGACGTGTGTATCGGACTGATTGTGAGCCACAGCAATGCGTGGCGGGGCATACCTAGCTAATTATAAACATTAATCTAAATTGTTCTTCCATTACTTCAACCAAAATAATAAACATTTGTTTATTATTGTAATAAAAATAACTTGTTATCATAAATAATAAAAGATTGTATTACGATGCATCGTAGAAAGGCCACTTTGAGAGAAGGTGAACAGAAACCCCCCCATAAACACACACACACACACACAAACAACACACACATAGAAAGAGAGAAGGGTAGCAGGCGTGATCGTCGGGGTATGGCCGGTTTTCTTGCGGGGGCGAATAATTAGAGCCGATAAGTCACAGAGCAACACCCCGTTCGAAGGTAAAAGGGAAAGAGGGTGAGATGTGAAAGTACGATGGTTAGGAAAAGAAAGAGAAAGAGAAAGACAGACGGACAGACAGACAGACAGACAGACAGACGAAGTCGACCGTGAGCAAAGTTGAAAGTTAGAAACGCGAAAGGGATGCTATAGAAAGAGAGAGAAGTGATGGTGGTGGTAGTAGTTTTAGGGATGGGGGATTCGAAGAGAACGATAGGAAGGGTGAGAAGGGGAGGAGGGAGGAGGGGATAGGGGGTAGGGGGTAGGGTATGAACGAGCTTGCGAAATCGCGTGCCGATGCCCCATTACACGGGGAACAGACTTAGCTTCTCCCATAGTCACGGTTCCTACTTTCGAGTCGCTGCCCGGCTTTTGCAAAAAGGGGTGGGGGGATGAAACGTTCCCCACGAGACCACACCATCAACCAACCCTCCTTCTTCTACCATTCCCTTCGTATACTCCCCGATCCATCGTTTCGCAAGCTAACTCCAATGTTCTATTGCTGTTTACTACCTGCTGATTTCTACTATTAATGGATAGAACGTTTCTTTGAACATTTTTTTCATTAATTTGCGATTATTTTATTGTAATTTTTGTTATTTAATATTTTAAGCTTTGTCTATTTAAATTTGAAGTTTTGTATAGGATACTCAAATTTAATTGTATTATTATTTTAATGTGGTTTGTTTTGTTAATACAATATTTAAATTAATATCGTATAATATCTAGTTGATTATATTTGTCTATTTTAATTTGAATCTAAGGTAAGGTAAAATTTGTTCGATCTATTGAATTATTTTCCTATGAATATTTTGTTCTTTACTTTTTTTTTTATTTTTATTTTTTATTTAAAATCTATGCCAAATAAATACACACACACACACACACAAATTGATCGTATTATTTTGTCCATTTAAATTTAGATTCGGTCACATTTATAATTCATCAAGGTGTAAATTTTGTTCTTTAAAATTGCATTTTGCAAATTGATTAAAATTTATTTAGTATTTTATCGATTGATATGATATTGATCTAATTATAAACAAACCGAAAAATATATAATACATTTACAATACGATTTTCCAAATCGTACGTGTGTACCTAAGAAATGACAAATATTATTTAAGATGTATCATCCCTTGTATTTTTATATAATTTTAATCGAACCTGTCTTTGTGTGATTTATTTCAAGCACATTCTAGTATTGGCTTTTTAAAAATGTACACTTATTATTCCACGCTATTTTCTTGATCAATAAATACATTTTTTAAATTGTTTCTTTTTATACGATGACAAAAATAATTTTTACAAACAATTATCATTGATTGTATTAATTTTATTAATTATTTATTATATTTATTAGATTTTATTAAAATGGTAAATAAATTGTCTAACAATTTAGGATAACTTTGATTATATGAAATACTATTTTGATTTGATGGTTTTTCAAATAATTATTATTAACATTATTAAATGAAATAATTATTTTCTATTATATGTGTTTTATAATTTATATATTATATATATATTTTATTATATAAATAAATATATATATATATATTACCATTTTATTAGAATTCTAAATAAATTTCTATTTCCAAGTTAAAATACTTTGAAAAATAGAATACAATTTTTATAATTAATTTTAATAATAATTTATAATTTATAATCATTAATATATTATTATTTTAAATAATTATTTTCTATAATATTTATTATATTACATTTTATTAAAATTCTAAATAAATTTCAACAACCAAGTTAACTTTCAAATATAGTATACAATTTTTTTATCACATTTTCGTGAGAGTTTGAAAAAACAATAGAATTAGAAAGAATTTTTATCAAGTAATTTTGTGATGTGTAAACGCATAGGGAAAGAAATAAAGAAAGAATGAAGAAAAAGAGAAAGAGAAAAAGAAATAGAAAGAAAGTTGAACAATCAAGTTGACCACGTGTCGGATACGGATGAGTTGTTTTGGTATCTGGACTTTATACCCCATTAGTTCCACAGGACGATTATTTCGAAACGGAGAATGGACAATACCTTGACAATACATTGAAAGGTAGTCTGATTTTCGTTTTTACCCTTCACTCAATTCATCTTTCTTTCTCTTTTTCATCTTTTTCTTTCTCTCTCTCTCTCTCTCCTATATAACAACGTTTATTCACTCGACATTTTCTACACCACCCACTCCTGTCGTTTCACCGAATCACCCGAACCGAACAAAGTCCGATTTCTCTATATTCATTTGATTCGATCCTGACTGATATCGATGACGCTCAAATTAGCTCTATCAGGTTCCTCATACTAGCAAGAAACGATTAAAATCACGTTGTTCTTTATAAATACTCTCTCTCTCTCTCTCTTACTATTGACACGAGAGTAAAAGAATTCATGCGTTTGTAAAATGATCGAATTTATCTTTTCCAAGTGAATTAACAGCAACCGAAGAGAAAGACGAATAGAAAAAAAAATCATAAAAAAAACCTGACAATTTAAATAGTCTCTAGAAAGACAGAGAGAGAGAGAGAGAGAGACACATATACACATATACATACACAGTTTGTAATCCATCGAAAGAATCTTGGATATACGTTAACGATATTATGAAAGGTGGACTCGAGATGGTAATTGAATATCCGTCGTATTTGATGGAGTATACAATTTTTATATTTTTTCTTTTTCTACATTTTACATGTTCAGTCATAAATGTTACAGCACACATATATATATGTACACATACATATGATACTTACCATAGATTTGTTTTTTTTTTTTTTGAACACATAAATGCTCGACGATTTATCATTGTTAACGAGAAACTTTATAACATAAACGTATGCACCATTACACCACCACCATCATTACTATTACCACTTATGTATATATATATATAGCATGATTCGTTGCAATGTTTTTTCCCTCGCTTATATTGCTATAATCCTCTTTCCTGGAACTATATAATAAACGGCAATTGCAATGAAAGCATTGCCTCAGGATGAAAGAACTTTGGTACGAGATGTCCTACAGTTTTGTTGCATTAGCCTAGCTTGTAAATTGTGTTTTTTATTTTTTATTTTTTTTTTTTTTTGAAAGAGAGAGAGAGAGAGAGAGAGGCAGGCGTTGAAGCGAATTGAACTAACAAGGTCCCCGAGGGCAGTTTACGCCCGATGTCTCAGTAAATCCCAAACTGCCGGGGGATGATCGTTTGACAGCTTGTAGCATACAAACAGCTGTCTATAAATCCGTTTTCATGCTTGAATTCATTCGTAATCACTTAAAACATCTTACTAGACTAAAATCATAGAAATCCTTTAGAAAATATCACTTGTTTTTTTTTATGTCCATCTACGAATAAAAATATGAAACAGAATAAATTTTTTGATCCAACCATTTGGTCCTTTCTTTTCCTTTTTTTTTTTCTATTCATATAGCGTTATTTCATTAAGGTTACAACAACAACAGATTTAATTCGATGCTTGAATAGAGTAGTAAAATTTACGTTTTGGGATATTTTTTCTTTTTTTTTTTTTTTTCTGCATCCCGATAGCAATTTTCGAGATATGAATATTGAAAGATTGGATTATTGGAATTTCTCATAAAATCGTGTTATTTTTGAAAATTCATATCTATGAATATATCCTTCGTAAACGATGGATTTATTTATCTTCTTGGGGGAGGAGGGGGGGGGGGGAGGTGAACAAAAATAAAATAATAAAAATAAAAAATAAAATAAAACTAGGAAATTGGAATTTGATATAACAATTATTTCACTTATTTTGTTTTATTATTAATTATCATACTCGTTCAAAGTGTCTGACATGAAAACAAATTTGAAATTCTTCTTAGTATTAGTGAGAAATATTCTTAACCCCCTCTCTCTCTTTTTCTCTTTCTATTATTAAGAATCAAAATTAAAGTCCAATAATGGGGTTGTACAAGACCTGTCTTGAGTCGTTCTTGCGGTGTGACTTTGATCAACTCGCTTGAGAGAATCTTTGTAAGGGATAGGACCAACACTTACAGTAGTAAGTTCTTACATGCTTAGTTTAGGATATTGTTTGCCCAGAAAATGGTCGATGAGAAATGGCAAACATACATTTTGCCACCGCATCAGTATTAGATACGTCCCATACTGCCGACCAAAGGTCATTTATTTAAGTCTACTTCCAACCACCACCTGTCCCCTTTTGCTATCTCTCCTAGGCTAGTTCATCTCTCATAAACGAAAATTATACTACTACACGTAAATGTTTTTTTTTTTTTATATATTTTTTCTCAATTCTAATTTAATTTGATTCAATATTTATTTTATTGTTTATTTTTGTAGTCAGATGTTTAATTTAATCTTTGAAATTTGAAACTCATTTATTTTTTGTATTGGCAAGCATTTCTTGTAAGGTTTGTTTGAGAAATATTTTCAATAAGGATTGATTGGTATTTTTATAATTATTTAATTAATATTAAATAATTTATTTTACATTTTGTTATTTAAAATAAAACACGTGGTAGTTGAGTGGTTTCCTTTTGGCAACCATTTTTTTAATTGAACAAATATTTTTCTAACACTGGATATAATTTTTACACTATGTTTACTAATCAACAAATGTTTTTCCTTATCTTCAAATTTCTACAAATATTTTATATCATTTACAAATTTATATAAATTATATATAATATTTCTATATATAAAATATGTTAATCACTTATTAAATATATAATTAAAAAAAAACAACATGTGTGCAGATCACACGTGTTAGAAGTGAAACCTACAATTATCCTACACCTGATAATCTACATTCGTCTCATTTTTTCGAAACTTAATTTTTTTGAAGGTTTCACGTGTAGCACGTGTGATCTGTACACATGTTGTTTATTTTATTCTCTTCTTATTTAGTATCGTGGCCGTTTCATAGACGCCCGCCGCTCCGTTACATAGCCGCCTACCGCTCCGTTACATTTTTGCAAATCACACCCATTCTAAAGAAGTTTTCACTTGAAAAAAAATCTATTTTCATCAAATTCAACCCCTGTAAATAAATAAATTAAATATTTCAATACTTAACCGTTCCTAGTTTAAAGAAAACAAATAAGAAGAAGAATTTGATGAAATCACTATACATGAATTAAAAACAAAAAAAAACCCTATACAATTTTTTCGAACAAAAAAAAAAATACAATTATTATTTGTATTTTATAGAATACCAAATGGGGGATCCTGTTTTTATTGAAAAAGTATTCTACGAAGCGCGACACAACGAAACGAAACGAACGAAATATCGTTTATACATCTATCGACATCAGGGTAGTAGCTCTTCGTATTGGGCTTGTTGAGGTCGGTTGCATTCCTGCCATGCTATGCAACGTAACATGAATTTGCAGGAATTCAGCGGTATAATCACATATTAATTACTACGGCTTTATTGAAGTTCGTAGAGATTTTTGAACGTTTTGGGAAAATTATCGAAGATCGATGCGAAATTGGAATTCGTGATACGCGCGTTGTTCGTCACTGGGCTTAATTCATCGTCTCACTTTGTTCAGTTCTTTGTATGTATGCATTATACGTATGTATGTGTGTATAAACTTATATTATATACTTTTGTATTATAAACTTTTATACAATTTTGAATTCTTCGATGACGATTAATAAAGCATGAGTTAAGTTAGATCAAAGTTCTAACAAAAGGTTTCAATTAAAAAGGATTTTGATAAGAGCAACAAATATTAGCGTGTGACATAGTTGTCTATAGTATATTGATATGCAAGATATATCTTGGGTTTATGGGGTTATCAAGGACTTCATCCGTGTCTCATGGTAGGATTACTACGTTATTATCCTTCGGTAAGTGGCAGGCAGGTTAGTCGGTTGGTCTACCGCCCCTTGTAAGGCAGTCCAAACATCGTCTTCTCCTTACTCGGGACCCTCTTTGCTCGGCTAGCAACGTAACCGTTCAAGATACTCCTACTACAACCCTTACCTCCATCGAAAACCTTCGACCTAACGTAGAATGGTTAAGATCTGCTTTGTGAATTTGACCTCCGTAATTAATTTATAACCGTATGTTCTTATTGTAAAGTTACTCAACCGAACGAACCAACAACCTTCTACCGAATAGATTGACCCACAAGATGGAAGAAAGCTGTTTCAATTGTGGCTCAACTATGAACCAAACTATGCTAATTTTACCAAGACACGCACACATGATATTAATTGATAAATTTCATTCAACTAAAACTGATAGATAAGTGACTTTGAAAAAAAAAAAAGGTTTAATAGAAACGATTAGAAAAGGATGTTCTTTTGGAAAATCATCGGCATTCCGGTTGGTAGGTTCGGTACACGTCTTGGCTTATCGTGAAGCTAACACAAATTCGGTATAACAGGGGTGAGATGTTAGGAAGGCACTCTGTGGGGAATACGAAGGAATCCATAGATCGCGTGGCTAACAATCAGCCGTAAATTATGGTCTCAATATCCATTGTATACCCTCGTTGGTGGTGTTCTCTCGAACGAACGAGCCTATCCCTTGTAAGAGAGAAGTCTAAGGCCAAGACTACTCACCCTCTCTCATCGCGACTGTGAGCGAGAAAAGCTGGTGGGGATGGTTCTTCCTCGGGGGTGGCTTTACTCTCTCTCTCTCTCTCTCTCTCTCTCTCTCTCTCTCTCATTCTCTGTCTATCTTTCTCTGTCTCTCATAGCTCGACTGAACCAAGAGATATGTATATTAATGGGGCAATCTTACATAGTTTTGTTTACCTTGCCATTCTCCCAGTACGGTATACAATTACTATCCCTAGCCCCCTACAACGAAGACGGTACGAGGGCTGTTTATTCTCTCTCTCTTTCTCTTATTCCCTTTCTCTATCTCTCTACATGCTCTTACACTTGGTAAGCGACCCCTTGGACAACCATCAGACGTTTCAACTAATCTCTACCCAAGATATATGTATACCTAAGCTATTCTATAATCAGACTCCTTCATTGTTAGCAAGTTAATCGATTAACAGATGCATCCAAAATAAAATACTGTTCCTTTCGTAGCTAACCACACATACATACATACATACATGCATACATACATTTCTATAGATCAGAATTGATAGAAAGGGATACAGAAAGTATCTGGAAAGGTTTTTCGTCTCGGGGAAACGATATCGTCGGAAGTTAAACGTTCTTTCAGGGGTCAAAAGGATGGTTCTGGCACCTCTTCCCTACTACCATCTACCTAGTAGGTACTCTGTAAGCGGCGTAAGCTGGGAATCGATGGGATTCCATTGTACTCGAGGCGAGCTTTCGGTAAAGAAAATATTGTCCTCTACGAACGATCGCGAAAACTTCACTTTTCACGTTGATTTTTTCTCTCTCTTTCTCTCATGTGTTATCTTTTTGTCCTTTGGTTTTTCCTCCCCCTTTACTCTTTCTCATTCTACCACCCGCCCTCCCGCTGCCCCCCATTCTGTCATCATCTTTTTTCTTTGTGTCTTCTTGTTTTTATTAATTCCGTAGGTGACTTGGCGCGAGCCGCTTTGTAGCGAAAATGTGTATTCCCTTTCTCTCTCTCTCTCTCTCTCTCTCTCTCTCTCTCTCTCTCTCTGTCTCATCGAGCGAGCAACCTCATTTGTGTAATCCCCGAAGCTTCGACAACAAACCAACCCAACGGGTCTGCTGTTGGGGTACACACGAATGGGTGGTGCCATTCGAATACGACTGTCCCGGGGTTTGTTTGTGTGCACGCGAGTGTGAGCACGACATTAACGTACTTTGTAGTTTCGCGGCCTCCTCCTCCTCCTCCTCTTCCTCCTCCTCTTTACTCACCCCTTTTTTCCACCAAACAACCAACTTCCCCTTTTTCCTCGTCCCTTCTTTACCCCTCTCGCTAGTCCCCACATCCGTCCTCGGATGGAAATTGCGATTGTAATAGCAATTATCTTATTTCTACTATTGCTTCTTTGTACTTCGATTCTCATACGTGTATATATTCGTACATATGTACATACATACACACATACACACAACACGAGTGAATATGAATATATTTAAATGTATGTATAGGAAGTTTGGCGCTGATGCGAACCCAAAGAGAAAATGACGAGAACATTGCTCGCTTAGTGGCTGGTTGGTTGGCTTAGTTGGTTGCTTGCTTGCTTGCTTGCTAGCTTGCTTCCATGCTTGTGTGGTGACTCAGCTTGGAAACGTTAGTTGGTTGGCTGGTTGGTTGGTTGGTTGGTTGGTTGGTTGGTTGGAAGGCTCGCGAATGGAATTAAACGTTCGGTAAAAAACGGTCGCAATTTAAGTCGTGTGCCGTTCGTCGACGCGTAACAACGCGTCTCCTTTCATAGTCGCATCTTTTTTCACTCGTTATTACGTTTTTAATTTCTTCTCTTGTCCTTCCCCACTTCTCTCTTTCAACTCTTATCCTTTATTTTATTCCCTTTCTCTCTCTTTATATTTTTTTTCTTTTTGTTGTTTTTACTTGGACAACGTTTTCTAACGACGTACAATCGAAATGTTTCTGACGAAACTTGACAAATACTTTTTCAATGATATTATATTTGTCTGATTTTAAATTTAAATAAATAATATAATTAATATAATAACATTTGTTATTTCATTTAATAATCCAACGAGTTAGGTTCAAATAACATTTTAAAAAATTATGATAAGATTAAGGGACAATTTCAAACCAGTTATTTCTTCAAGACAAACAATAAGACTCTGACGAAGATCCGAGATGAGAGAAGAAGAAGAAGAAGAAGCGTGGAAAAATGTAGATGGTAGTCTCAGGGAGTTAGTTGGGGTGGGTTAAGGGTGGGGGTAAGTTGAGATCCAAATTGGTCGAATATAAAAGCGAAAAGTCTGCATTGCGACTGCAGACACGGAACGACGTAGTAGTAGGTGGTGGGATGTTGGAGGAGGGTGGTAGGTTTCCTCTGCCCAACCCCAACCCCTGGCCGTTCGAAGTGTGGAACTCTCTGTGAGAGAGAAAGACAGAAAGAGAATGGTATAGTCGCAGAAACGGTCTCAGAGCTCTAACGGCTCAGCTTGAAATTCGCTCGAAGTAATCAATATTATAGCTCGCGAAGATATATGCGAGAGGATGTGGGCAAACAGTGTACACACGTGCATTGTTACACGAAAGAGAGAGAGAGAGAGAGAGAGAGAGAGAGTGAGAAGGGGGTTTGATGGGGTTAGGGGAGGGGAATTCGAAGAGATGGAAGGGACGAACGAACGTTGGTGTAAGGAAGAGGGTGTAGTAGAAACCGGGAAAAGACAGTTAGATGGAAAGAGAGAAAAAGAGAGTGGTCTGGAGCCCGCGGGGGTGGACCGGCGGAAGGAAAGGGGTGGACAGCCGGACAAACAAAACCCTTGCTGCTTCATTTCTGCCCGTCTGGCCAGACACCGACCCTTTATACGTGCGCGCTTCCGTTCTACGCTCGGGCTTCGTCTCCATTCCCTTTCCTTTCCCTTCTATCACCATCACCACCCACTCACTCCTCATCCCTCTACCCCTCTTGCGACCGTCCCCTAACCAACTCCTCCCCCTCCTCCTCCTCTTACTCTTCTTCTTTCCTACTATCATCAAATATACCCAACGCGAGTCGTACTTTCAACGCGTTACTTTTCGAGTTCGTTAATTAACGTTACCAACCTGCCTCATATCGAAGACAAAACAGATTGGCCCTTTGCAATACCCTTTTCTATCTCTTTAGAAACTCTTTTCTTTACTTATGGTATTATTATTATTGTCATGGTACATTATATTCGTTTAATTATTGGTTTTTTTTTTTCATTGCTAATATTTTACATTGTTCAATTGTATTTTGTTTACAACATGGTACAAAAGATTAGACTTATTTCGTCAACTTGAACAATTCTTACATTTTTTTTTTTTTTTTTTTTACTATTTTTAGAATTTGTTTAATTAATTCAATTTCTGTATTATACGATTTGATTGAATCAACTTGATTATCAAATTTATTTGTCTAATGTTTTTTTATATGAATAAAAATTTGGGTCGTTGGTTCGTTTTTTAGGATTAAATTTTCAGTATGAAGAAGATGGCTCGAAATGATAGACCTAAGTTAGAAAAATCGATAATCGTATTAGTTTGTACGAGCTTGTATAGAAACGTCGATGAATGTTATAGTTACGAGGCAAGGTTTACGACTTGAGAAGTGCCACGTCGTCGTTGAAATATTCGCTGAAGCTTACACCGTGTCCCTTATATCATTGAACTATTGAACTTCTCCCTTTTTTTTTTTTTTTTTCTTTATTACGATCTTCGATCTATGAGGATTCTTGTATTCCCGTATTCACATTCTTGTAAAAAAAAAAAAAAAAAAACGGATGTTCAACTTCATTACCTTTTTATCTTTACCTTTTATATTCTACAAATTACAGATATTAATTAATTCAATTAATTAATACAATATCCTCTTTATACAGACACTCTTTCAATTCTATTATAAATTAATTTTATATTATATAATTGTCGAGGATAGTTAGGATAGGAATGGAACTGGTAATTAAATAAAATCATCGTCATCGTTCATTGATTTAGCATGCATGTGAAAATCGTGAAAAGAACAATCTCAGTGTAGATAAATAAAAAATAAAAAAACCAAAGAGTATCTTTAGTAGATATAATTATAATTTAATAGAGACGAGATAGTTGAAGGGGGTAATCGTGAAAGCGCCATTTTTTTTTTCGCTGGGGAAATGTGGTCGGCCGAACAACGCGAGAACAGGAGCCAAAAATGTGGAACGTAGCTTTTTCACACCCACGAGTAAAACCCTCTGCAACCATTCCAACTCTACCTCCTCATTTTCTACCTCATCCTCATCCTCTGTTTCTCTTCGTGCACCCTTTAGCCCTCCACCCTTGGTATCGTAGGTTCGGTCAGTATAGTATAAGCTGCGAACGTGGAATATGAGGATCGCGTTGCCGAAGAGGGTGAGTTGCTGCTGCTGCTGCTGCTGCTGGCGGTTTCAGGATGAGAAAGAGAGAGTTGGTGTATGAGGGGAAGGGGAGGAGATTTTCAGTGAAGCAAACGACAAAAAGGAAAGAGATGGTAAACCAAAGAGAAAAATAGAACGAGAAAGAGAGAGAGAGAGTGAGAGAGAGAGTATGGTTGGACTCGGTTGAAGTCAACTTTGCTCTCATTGGCTACTTGCCTAGCGACCAGTGGCTTTCGCGAAACATTAGTATTCTCTGCTAATTAAAATGTAACTGAAATTGTAATGGTCTACAATATCGACGACAGCAAGTAGGGAGGAATAGGAGATAGTAGTAGCTGGAAGGAACGTTTTATCGAAAGTAAAGCTTACTTTAGTTTCCATTTTTATTTCTCTTTGTGACTAATGAACCTATCGTATCTTTCTCTCTCTTTAATTTTCTTTTTGTTTTCTTTCGTATATTTCTCTTATATAAATTTTCCTTTTCTTTTATTTTTTTTTCTTTTCTTTTAATATCAGTGCGTTCCTTTTAAAAGGATCGTTTATTTTTTTTTTTTTGTTGGTATTCATAGACGGTGAAAGAATACAAAATTATAATTAGTAGATGATATTGGAAAAGAACGTATAAAGAACTTTCGTTCTAGTTTTTTTTTTTTTTTTTTTTTTTTTTTTTTACTTAAGATTGATCATCTTTTATTTATTATTTATTTATTTTTGTTGAAATTTTGATATTATTATTTTTTGTCCGCAATGTACTCCTAAATTACTGAATCGATTTTATACAAATTTTACACATTATGTGCAATTTTATTCAACTTGAAAGATAGGATAGTTTATATCTCAATTTATAATTGCAATATTATTTTATTGCGAATTATTTGAACCACAGCAACGCGTGGCGGAGCACCCCTAGTATAAATATATATATATATGTGTATTCATAAATGATGGAAGGTCTGTTTTAGTTTTCTTTTTGCTTAAAATTGGTCATTTTTCATATATTATTTATTTTTATTAAAATTATCATTGGTTCTTTCTTTTGTAAAAAAAATATTTCAATCCTTTCCTCTTTTATATATATATATATACATATATGTATATGTGTATTCATAAATGGTGGTGGAAGAATAAAAATTATAATTAGGAAATATTGCAAAGGTTTATCGGTATCGTTCGATATTACTAAAAATGTTATTCGTTATTTGGGAAGAAAAAAAGAGAGTGAGAGAGTGAGAGAGTTAGTGAGTGAGAGAGAGAGACAGAGAGAGAGAGAGAGGAAGTTTCGTTCTTGCTTTTTTGCGTAGGATCGAGTATATCGCGCTTCGTTAACCCGCGCACTAACCGCACACGATGGGGTGGCTTCGAACGCACGCCTGGGATATTGCCTGTGTTATTGGGCGTGTTAATTGATTTTTTCCTCGTTCGAAGTTATATGTAAAAGCGGCTGGCCCACCTCCCTTCCACCCTTGTACCGCGTTCCTGTCGCTAAAATATATATCTAGAAGCTGCAGCTTTTTTTTTTATTCTTTTTTTTTTGTTTTTTTTTTTTACCCTCCAATAGAAGGCGTTGATTTTTGTGTTGTGTTTTTTCTTTTTGTTTTTTTTTGTTTTTTTTTTTACTACCTAATTGCTTTCGTGTTTACCCAAAGTAGTTTCAGGTATTACAAGTTTAATTTTATGATTTATATAATATGTTGAGTATTGAATTGTAGAATAATTTTTACTTTATTAATTATTATGTTTAATTTTGTATATTTTATATTTTTATATTTTATATTTTATATTTTATTTTCAATTATATTTTTTCAAACATTTGAAAAAGATCACTCGAATTATTGTATTTTTGTTTGAGTATCATGTTTAATTGATTAATAATTTTTTATTTAACATTTCAAGATACTTTCTACGTTTTTTTTTTTATTTTTTATTTACTTTTTCAAGATTTTCAGTATCTTTCAGATTTGTATTATTTTTTTTATTGAAATTTTTGTCTCATTCGTATTTATTGGCACACTAATTCACCCCTCGAAGAAACGTTTATAGTCTTCCACAACCATTCTCGCACTTTTCCCTCCCATACCTTGAGTCAACCGAAACAAGCTATCGGGAATAAGGCCGCTTGCCTTTTTCTCTCACGTGCCGCAAAGTCGTTCTTGTTAAACGACTAAGCTAAGTCTTCAACTCTCTCTCTCTCTCTCTCTCTCTCTCTCTCTCTCTATTTCTCTCCCGTTCTTCTCGAGAAACGAGCCTGTAAATTCATTGACCGACGAAAATTGCTACTCGAGTCGTTTATTTCTACTACTGCTAACTATATACACATTATATACAGTATATATACTTATAAATATATATATACGTATAAGATGAGTTCCAATTTGGTCTGACCATTACTTAAAATCATTTTAATTCGATAATACTCGGAAGATTCCATTTTTGAAACATCAATTGCACAAATTTTAATCTTATCGTCATAAAATAAAAATACTTTTTATTCTACTTACCATAATTTGATCGTATAATAAATTGACACAAAAAAAGAAATGAAATCTTTTTTATAAATAAATATTTTCTGCCCCCTTTAAATATATACAAGGTGATTCTTGAATTATCCTATTAATCAATTTCAATGAATATTATTTACAAATATTTTCAAGTTCTAAGAAAAAAAATAATTTGATCAACTATAAAGTCACATCTTACAATGATTAAATTGATTTGAATAAAAATAGTCAAAATATTTTCAGCTTCCATAAAAATACAAAAAGGAATAAGAAAGAAAACGTAGGTCGTGCATTCCCAAAATACCACAGTTGGGAGAATATTTTCCATCATAAACAAGCATTACGATATAATTTTCTGTCACAACAATGGATGCCAGGAGTTACAAAAGATTTAGTCTGGAGAAGACCCAACAGAGTGGTGGTCGCGCGAGGGTGGTGTTGGGGGAGGGTGCAAGGGTTGGGTTATGGTCTCGCGGACAATGAGAAAGTCCGCGTTACGCCATAAATTGATTTGCGAAAGCGTTCCTGAAAAAGCTCTTGCTCGCGGGAAAGCGCAAGCTCCTCTTTTGGATAGGAAGGAAGGAAGGAAGGCAGGAAGGAAGGCAGGAAGGGAATAGGTAAAGGTGGCTGAGAGGGTTTCAGAGGAGGGGGGTAGAGATCTGGCTTTTGAGCTTATACCGCAAAAATTACGTCGTGAGAGGGATTGTATTTATGTTACATAATTACGGCACGCGCGACCAACGAATAAGAGGAACACTGGATACCTGGGGGAGGTTTGGGGTGAGAGAAAGGGAGGGAATTTTCGAAGGGGTAGATTCAGAGAGAGAGAGAGAGAGAGAGAGAGGGAGACGGAAGAGAACGGCCCTGGCTGGCTGAGGAAAAGTTTTTCGGCTGCTGGCTCGACTAGCTGGCTAATGAATAGAAATAATTCTCGCACAATTGTGCTTTTCGGTAGTTTTCAATTAACAGCTTCGCCGATTCCTACGTTTCTCTCTCTCTCTCTCTCTCACACACACACTCTTACACTTTTGCACCCCTTACTTTTGCCATCGGCTATAAATTCACGTGGTTGCATTCGGTATTTTTTAAGTTTTTCTGATTGTTATCGAAACTCTGAAACTACCAGATCAACTTTATCAATCGTTTTAATATTATAATATCTCTCTCTCTCTCTCTCAAAAAAAAAAAATATAATCGTATTGAATAATATTTTCTTATCGAAAGAGGATTGGGGGTTGGGGGTTGAATTGAAATTAGACAAAACCACTGTTGAAATATTTTTTCACGTTCGAATGCCTCGTACAACTTAATTCAATAAATGAGAAACTTAATTGAACGAGAGTTACTACTGCTGTTACTATTATTATTATTATTATTATTATTACCACTACAAGCAAAAATGAAAATGGTAAAATCTATATCCATGGAATACTCTCCTTTGGTCGTACAAAATCCCAGGAAATAAATCGCGCTTCAACAACGGTGATCTACCCCCGTTAATATTTGTCTCTCGACAGACCCATTTTACAAGATGTCCTATCAGAGCTGCTGTTCCTAGGGGTTTATACGGAAAGACAGAAAGCGAAAGAGAAGAAGAAAAAAACGAAAAGCAAAAAGAGAGAAAGAGAGAGAGAGAGAGAGAGAGAGGAATAATCGGACAAAAGTAAAAAAAAAAAAAAGAGAAAGAAGAGAGAAACGCTGGCTCGGACAAGGCCAACCACCATCGGCTGTTGATAATAGTACCAGGGGTCGAAGGGGAAAAGAAATGGGGGGGGGTTGGAGTGTAAGTGGGGGCGGCGTTGATGTCCACGTTCAGAAGAGACTTAAAAAACGAGCCGAAAGAGAAAAAGAGACAACACGAAAGGTGGTAAAGGGTGGGGAGAGTGGGGTGTACCGATTTCAACAGCAACCTTGAGTAAGAGTGCATGAGTCAGGAAAGAGAGAGATAGAAATAGAAGGAGTAGAAAGAGGAGTAGGAGGAGGAGGAGGATATGGAGGGTGGGAGGGAGGGATAGACCCGGGTCTTTCTCCCGTGGGATAAAACGTGCTATCAGATGCGAAAGCCAGTGCGTCGAAATGTAAAGGCTTCCTCTGACAAATCGCTTTCTATTACCGTCACCGCCGTCGTCCGCACTTCGTTGTCGGCCCTTTTTTCTTTTTTCTTTTTTTTTTTTATATCGACGACATTATTTCTCGTGCTGGGACTACCCGGAGAAACACCCCCGTAGGATATTTTTCGAGTATTCACCCCCTATATCTTTTCTGCCTTTCTTTCTCTGTTGGTGTGTTCTTCAACTTTGGGCAAAATGTGAAATAAAATATTTGGGAATAAATTGACTTCTTTTTTTAAGACAATTTTTAAGAGGAGGGGGGGGGATTAAATATGATAAGGAGTTTAGTATTTTCCTTTTTTTTTTTTTGTATCGGTCAGTAAATAAAATGTCCCTTCATTTCCACGCAATACATTAAGTTCACTTTCATTCTAAATTCGTTGTAGAAAAGGTTAGAGAAAACATTCTTTATCCTTTTCTTGTTTTTTTTTTATTTTATAGTTGCATTCTCTTTTTCTTTTATAAGAATATGTCACTTTTATCACGTACGTCTACACACTTATACGTTTTCTTTTCCAAGTATCACGATAGAAATCCACAAGAATTGCAAGCAAAGTATTTGCACAAAGGGAGGTCCGATGTCCCGAGGATTTTTAGTTGGCGTGTGTCGAGATAGAGAAAAAAGGGCGTTAAGAGAGAGAGAGAGAGAAATAAAGAGAACAGGACCACTAAGTATTATACACCGATATAATACATACACACATACATAGATAAATGCAAAGGATCGTGCATCGTCATTGTAAAGTAGAAGTGGGAACGGTAGAAGGTAGGGGAAGAAGAGAACTTGGGAGAGGAGTCGTTGTCGAGGGTGAACGCGAAAAACATCTGAAAAAAAAAAAGGAAAAAAAAGATTAAAAAAGAAAAAAGAAAATATAGAAGAAAAAGAAAAAGGAGTAAAGAAAAAGAATTCTGCGGGCTTTCGCGAAATGGCCGCGAGAGAAGGTGGTGTGTGCAGTGCACGTTTGGGGTGGATAGACAGGGAGAGAGAGAGAGAGAGAGAGGAAGAACAGTTGGTCGGACAGACAGACAGACAGACAGAGGAGACGACAGGAGAGACAGGCAGACATACGAGAAGGAATGAAAATAATAATACCGTGGTGTGGCCCAGGGCCATAGGTGTCAGGCCATCCGTTCACCGGATGAGGAAAGGAAAGGAAGGACAGGAGGAGAAGGAACACGTTGAATTTGTCATATGTAAGTTTTTTCCCCTCTTTTCGGGTAACGCACACGCAACCCACCTCTCAAGTTCCCCACTCAGTCCACCCATGAAAGCCGTTCCTCAAGCTCGTCTCTCAACCACCCCACTCAACCCTCTTTCCCTCATCGCTAAACCAGTGCATCGTCGTCGTCGTCGTCGTCGTCGTCGTAGTCCTCCTCCTCCTCCTACTCTTCGTGCGAGGATTATTTCAGAAAGGTGTTAGAGATCGGCGAAACGCGGACGAGATTCGGGGTTCTTTATCTTCCTACAACTCACCCTTCCCTTTTTCTCGCTTACCCTACCCTTTCCCTCCCCCTTTAACCAGTCCACCCATTCGGTTGTTGGATTTCTCGCACCCCCCGTTAGAAAACGTCTCCCGGGTATATTGAGATACTGTCACCGAATTTTCTCTTCTCCTCTATCTTTCTCTTTTTTCGTATCACGTTCAAAAAAAACCCCCCTCTTGAAAACGTACCTTGGGCTACACGGATCCTCAGCCACGTGGCTCAACACTCGCCCTTTCTCCTCCTCCTCCTACTCCTCCTCCTCCTTCTTTTCCTTTCATTTACAACAGGGGGGGAACGACAACGACGACGACGACGACGTTTGTTCAACTTTGCGTTAGGATCGTTTCGGTTGTTTTACGATTGGCAGGATTCGTATGATGAAAGAAACAAAAAATAATACACTCGTCCAACGTGAATTTGTTCTTTTTCTGCTAAACCCATATAATGTTTTCAACATTTGTTAACTAAATTTCATGGTAACATTCGATTGCGATTAATGCAAATTGCGGCTTGACTCGGGTCATAAACAAGTACTCTAGTTAGAATATTATTATTTATCGTCTGGCATAATTGGTAACAGGAGAAGCCTTTAGTGGCAGCATGTGATGGGCCTGTGTGATGGTAGTGGTGGTGGTGGTGGTACAAGGCACTTAATCAAAAATATATTAACGTTGTACGCGGCGTCATTCGGACGGACAGTCTGACATTTTCGATGTCGGAACCCGTAACAGCGCGAATGATTTCATCAGTGCAATATTAAGTGGGCTTTGATTTTCGATCCTCATTTTGCAAATCGTGCTCTTTGTTGCGGAACAAGCGCGCAATACTCTCGTTTTGTCCGTGCAGAAGGGAATAGAAGAAGAACAGGGGGTGGTGGTGGTGCTGGTGGTGCTGCTGCTGGTGTAGGAGTAGCATGATCTGGGGTGGCTAGGGAAACAGGGGGGACAGGGTAGGAATGGATGGAACACATACCACGTAAATGAAAATATTCTGTAACCGAAACTATCTCCCTGTCTCTCTTTCAAATTGAATGGTAGTTGTAATTTTAAACGACGAGATTTGACCACTTTCGACTATACCACTCGTTCCTATTAGTATTATATCCATCGTTGTATTAATTAACATCCACGATTTTATTAGATATCGTTTATCGTTCATTTACTTTTTTTTTGTTCTTCTTCTGTCCTTTCATTTGTTTCAAGCACTATTCTTTTTGAACGAAAGAAAATAATTGCAAACGATGACAAAGGGGATCATCGTACACGGGTTAAGGTTTCAATTCTGACGTACGGTTACAAATCCTTTTGGAAATGTCGAGTAAGCGTAAGGTCGGATATGCGATCGATATCGATAACGTATGGTCAAACGAATACACGAGTGAAGTAAAAAGAGAGAAAAAAAAAAAAGAAAAAAAAACGAAAAAAAGAAAGTTCTGAGGTTCGGTTAGGACAATAACTTGCGTTCAATACGATTTATTAATTCAATTAATTACGGTTCTCTTCTCATTTTTATTTAATAATAGCGGCATGCAGGCATGCAGGCACACACATGCTGCTTTTTAGTGGGTAGAACTGCTATAAAAGTGGAGGGGGTGGAGTGAGAAGAAAGAGTAGGAGTAGGAGGTGGTTGATAGGGTTAAGGGGTGAATGTGGGTGGGAAAGGGTGACCGCGGGAAGTCCTTTGTATTTTCGCCTCGTTGTTTAGCGAGAGGAGGAAAAAAGTGGAAAAAAAAAAAAAAAACAAAAAGCCCTGGCCCGAGAGAGCGAACGGATGCCTGTAGGTTCCGTTCAATGGGGTTAGCAACGCAAGTGCACATGCACTTGCACGCGCGCAGCCGGATACGCACAATGGGGTTGGACAAATGAAGTGGATATGACATAATGATTTCGAGTGGCCGCGCGAGGAAGCTCGTTACCAGCCGACCGGACCGCGCCACCCACCCAACTCACCTTGTTCTTCGTCATCGTCATATACATTTCGAACATTCAGTTAGTTCTGATACAAAGAGTTCAAGTTTTTGCCTTAATCAACATCGTTATTATTATTATTATTATTATTTCATATCTCATTATCTTATTTTTTTTAATTGTTTTATTTATATTCAAATTTTAATCATACTTTTTAAAACATCAAGATGCCATGCATTTGTTTTATTTTTTTTGGGGGGGGGTTACTTTTAAGGGTAAATTATTCTAAACGTATTTTGATTATTTCTGTTTGATTTTGTATATTGTCAAATGAATGATACTATGTCGTAAGTTAAAATATGTGGATAAAAAATGATATCATGTATGCACACACACACACACACACACACTCACTGTCAGACTACCGTAATTGCACGACCTTGCTCAATAAGCCTCGTTATGCACGTAGCACCGTATCAATCAAAGCACCGCTTGGAATGAGCGCGCAACGATATAAATTGTAAGCTAGAACGAACGGACTATGACAACGATTATGACAACTACGACGATGACGAGATTTCACGTAATTTATTCTACGGTTAAACGTTAAACGCGAGTATCAATTTTTTGATCATCCAGTACTTACCAACTAGTTGTGTCGTTGGTAACAAACGTCGAATAAAAATAAAACAATGTAATATCTTTTTAAAAACTAAACCAAATTTTATTTCTATATAAACAAATGAACAATCATACTCGTTACGAGTATCGAACAAGTATTAGCGACTTTTGAAGTGCTACGATAGCTACCATCACCTCTCGCATCCCCACTTCTCACATCCCTAGCACATACGCCCTGCTGGGCCAGTACAAAAGGACATTCTTTCTATTTCATCATCGAGCACCTACGAAGACACATATTCAGCACCCCAAGAACATAGAAACCACAAGGAATAAAGGACTTAAGGACCACAAAGGGAACGCCCAAACCTTTACGATTGCAACCTTAAGAGAAGTATACAACCTTTCTGGTTGTGATCGCTAGATGTGAGGCATTCGAGAGGAGAGGTTCCATTATATATTTTTCTCGCGAACTATAGTTTCCCATAGTTTCCCGCGTGGCATCGCCACGTGGTAGATTTTCATTATTGTATTACACAAGTATCTCTCATTCAGGATTTTTATACCACAAGGCTTTTCCCTGACAAGCCAATAAACCTTCGCATCCTTTAATTGGCTCAACCACGTGTTTTATTTTACATCTGAACTTAAACTTTTATTCTCCCCATCATAGCATATACTTAATTGTGAGAGGACTCTTAACTGAGGAATTTAGGCTCCAACAAAGGGTGTAGTATCATGTAAAGGATAACGAAGTTTCGTTACGTTTCGTTCATGGGAGTCGCGTCGATCAGGTGTTGTCGGACGGTTTTTGAAACGAGAGGAGAGCAGACGTTTCCTTCAGTAAAAGCGAAACGCTAATAGCAACCCTTTCTCCTGACGTAGGAGGAACCGATACGTTTGCCGTGCAAGAAGAGTGTAGAGAAACGTGAAGGGAAGTAGCAGCTATCATGGTGGTGGTGGTGGTGGTGGTGTAGGGCACGAACGAGAAGGTTGTAGAAGGAGGGGTGTTGGTTGGTAGTTGGAAGAGGGTGGTATCGCGTTGTACAGACGGTACACAGAGCTATTATAACGGTATCGCGTCTTTTCCTTCTTTTTCCTCCCTTCGACGGTAAACAACAGACACACAAGCTCTCACCCCACACCCCCTAGAACACCCACTAACTCTTCTCCCACCTTCTAGCACACCCCTTGAAACAGAGCCTATATATATATATATATACGTTGAAGTTGCCGACCCAGACTCGTTTCTCCACCCACATTTTGCAAGGCATACCACCCCTCATCAGTCGCTCTGTACAAATATACTATTGTATTGATCCTATACCTTTTCCACCACCATCACCACCCACCCCTCTTCTTCCGCCACCTCCTCCTCCTTCTTCTACACTCTCTCTTTCTCTTTCTCTTTCTCTATTTTGCAGCAACGTTCCTTTTGTTTCCAGGCTATCCTCGTTTTACATTTTAGCCGCTTCCGCGAAACAACTAATGTGCACCGAGTGTGTTGACAGTAACTGTCTCGCTATTGTTGCACTTCGCTCGTGGCTCGACGTGCCGCACATACTCTCCTCTCTCACTCTCTCTCGTTTGTTCATTCGTTCATTCTTTCTTTTTTCAACTCATTCTACTTTTCTTCATTTCTCACACGCGTTCTCTCTTTTTCTCACGTTCAAAAGCCATGAGGCTCTTCCGTTCGATTCTTTTCTCATCCTCCTACGTATTTCACCCTCTCTCACTCCCACTCTCACTACTCTCACTACCGATATAAACCGATTCTCGATCGTTCGTCATTCTCCTAGTCGTCATAAACAAACTCGATGGCTCTTTTGTAGGTCGATCCTCTTGAAATTCCACAATAACCAACAGTTCGTGCTTTTAATATTCCCTACGTGATTTTTTTCTTTTTTTTTTGTTTTTTTTTTCTTATACTCGTCACTATGTTTGAAAATAATTACAAATCGTTAATTAATTAATACTCAACACGATTAATATTCTCATTTTAACAGCTTTATTTGCATGAAGTTTATTATATTTTATATGTCTATAATGTGTACATATATACACAAGTATTTGCATTTAATTGTCTTTGAATTTGATTTAAAAATGAAATTAATTAATATATAAATTTAAGAATACAAATATTTACAAATAAAATGTAGATTTAATAAATAATTAATAGAGTTAAATAATTAATAGTAAACATAAATTAATTATAAAAAAAAATATATAATTAATAAATTAAATTAAATATTTAATCTTATTAAAACATAATACTTATTATTTATATTTAAATAATGAGGTAACTAATACAGGTGTTAATACGTATTGGATTGATGAGAGAAGTAAATCGTTTAGTACTTGCATTTCATACACCTTTCCTCATCTTCCTCCTCTAACTTCTCCTCCACCTCTACCTGGTAGAGGTTGGCCAAGGCACGCGATGACGTGATTCTATCGATTATTAAACGAATAATATGCGGCTCCCTAGCACTGGCCCGTACCATGTTCATCGTCAAGCGCAACACATAGGAGCCAATTTCGGTATGCTTCGTATGCGGGAGTTTATGATCGCGCGATAATCCCAGAATGTTCGGCACCGAGTGATACGATGGTGAAACTAACGAAATATAGAGTTGTTCCTACGTCCTGAAACTAATTTCATAAAACATTTCACACTAGTAGTAGTTTCAGGATGACTAATTGTCTAAGAGGATGAGAAACGTCGTTGTCTCATATTCGTCTAAATTTTACTAAATATTTCAAGGATTTATTATTCGTTCGTCCATTAAATATTTCTATAGTTTTTAATTTATTCGAAATATTCCATATACCGCACACATGATTTTAACAAATTATTTCTTATTTGTATTTCTTATTAATATTTTTTTATTAATTTTATTAATTATTATTTTACGTGTGTACTTTAGGAATTACTATATTTCAATTTATTTAATTGACACTTTAATTAAATTTATGATACACCTAAATCCTTTTTTGCAATACTAAGTAAAAATTTTTAAACACATAGACCCACATCAAGTAACAATCATTACACAAAATATTATTTAATAAAAAATTGTCTTTTCTAAACCACAAGATTCCAATCATCTATTTAAAAAAAAAAAAGAAACTAACACACAAAACTATAAACCAACTCAATATATTTTCTCTTAACGTCATTGAAATTTATTTCGATCGTTTAATCGGCCATCTCACGTAGTACCACCTAAAAAATTCCCAAGTAAGCAAGCAAGCAAGCATCGAATTAAAAGAGAATATCCAACCTTCTTCATTCTGAGAGTAAAATTATCAAGACTGTGAAATCTCATTGAGGATTTATAGGCATGCAATAATAGTGTTTGGTTTTACCGACTAAATCCTTTTCAGTACCGGCAAATAGATATCGTAACGATCGTGACACATCGTGAAAGGTCGAAGTAACCAACGATGCATAACGAGAAAAAAGGATCGAACTAACGAAGTAGCTAACTTTGCCACCCGCTGCATCAACTCAGGGGCCAATGATGTCCACCCCATCTTTCTCTCTCTCTCACTCTCTCTCTCTCTTGTTCTCTAACACAACCACACACACATAGAAAGATACATACATAGTAAAATGGTGTTTGCACAACTCTTTGTTTCTGAAGTATAGATGAGAATGCGTTAGCATGTATGGGAAAACGAACGGTCAGCAACGATTCTCTTTTTCTCTATTTCCCTCTCTCCCTCTCTCTCTCTCTCTTTCTCATTCACTCACTCTTTTGTACTCCCTCACGAGCAATTCAGACCTAAGCTTTTTTTACGCTTGTGTTGTATGCATAATAGCGTTAGGATTCATTAGCAATCAGAGATGGACAGTAGGTCCGGTCCCGGATTGTTTACCAGACCTGGTCTGTTCTCTTTCTCTTTCTAACTATCTATCTATCTATCTATCTATCTCTATACCTTTTTACTCTCCCTATGAACTACTCTTGTCCCTTTATATCCCTTTATCCTCTACTTTTGCTTGCCATTTCTAACTAGGAACATCAGCACACGTCGTCTTGTCGACAAACGTTTCTGATCCTCCTTCAACAACGATTTGGTAAGCAACCAACCAATCAAACGAGGCGTGTGCTTGGATTTCGTAAGAAATTTAAATCATCTAAATTTCAATTGGTTATAGAGGATAATTTATTACATTCTACTAAACGTTTGTGATTTGAAAAGGAAGAGAAAGGTGAGTGGGAGGGTTAGTGGTGGGTGTCAAACGTGTAAACCACCAGTATGGGTGGTGAATTTCGTTCCATTCGAAAAAAAAAAAATAAAATAAAAATGAAAAATTGGCAAAGTGAGAGAGAGAGATAGATAGAGAGAGAGGGTGAGGAGAAGGGATGAGGGAGGGAGGGGGGAGGTGGGAGGGGTAAAGTGTATTCGAGTTATAGCAAAGGCGGACAATCGCAAATCGGATGCAATGCCGTATAAGGCCAAAATAAATACTGCGATAACCCATTTTCGCGCAACGCAACCCGAACGATGGCTTGTTTGCTTTATCATTTTTTCAGGAGATTTCTGCAAAGTGTAAATAACCCTGGAAAATGTAGGGAATAGAAGCGATTAAACATAGCGAGCATAAGCGCTTCCGGCAATGCTCTTTCGGTCTGTGTTTTCAACGCATCCAGTCACCATCCTCCTCCCCTTCCCCTTTCCCCTTTTCCCCAGCCCCAACTTCTACTACCACGAAAAACTCTCGTTGTGTCGTGTTAAATGCCGGGACCGTTGTTTTGTCCTTTTCTCTTTCGATATCGTGAAAATATTTTGTACGATAATCAATAAAGAAAAAAAAAAAAAAAACGGAAAACGAGATGATTATTAAAAATTTGGTAACGAATTTAGAATTTTTTGGAGTTAATTAGAAATTTTGATTGGTGTTACAATCCCTTTAATCTTGGAATATTTGAGAAATTGATTTGTAAAATTTGAAAAAATTTATTTCTATTTTTATTTTGTTATTTATTTTTTTTGACATCGAATATTTTTCGACCAATCGTCATCGGGGTGACAGGAAAATCTATGCAATTTTCGACGTTTTTATCAAAAAAATATGGAAAAAAAAAGATGTCGTTCATAAAATTCTATTGCAAAACGATTTATTTCGACAATTTTTTTTTTTTTTTTTTTTTTGAAAGAGAAAGAAAAAGAAGATGAATGAATAGATGACTGACACACATTTTTAATCGTAATACGAAGGAGTAACGTGAAATAGAACGATTTAACATGGAACACTTTTTAATAATCTCGAAAAAAAACGAGACTTCTATCCTTTGAAATGGTTCCGTTTCTCTTTTACCCTCTCATACACGTACCTCGTGTCTTCTTTGATCTTCCAGAATGTTGTTTTTTTTTTTTTCTTTATTTATCTTTTCATATGTGAGAGAGACGACTACTCGGAAATGCGACGATTTTAGCTTTCGAGTTAGTACCGAAAGAGAGCCCCCACACAAAATCCAAAATGTGGACTTGTTGGTTATGCCAGTGTATTACTGCAATTTATATTTTTATCCCTTACATATTATTTATAATCTATAAATTACTTAACAAATTATTTCATTTGATCTGAATGATGCAAAAATAAAAAATAAGAAATATAATAATAATATAATATAAATGAAAATATATAATATATATATATATATATATATATATATTTATAATATTTATTATATAAAAATATATATAATAATATATAATATAAATATTATAAAAATAATTAATTAATAATTAATAATATAAAAATATTAAACATATTATATAATATTAAAATATAAAAAATATTAAATTATTTATAAATATAAATATAAATATATATATATACAATAATATAAATATAGTTTAAATAAAATAATAAAAAAATATAATAATAAAAATAATACAAAATAATAGCATATCATATCTCAAAAAGAATTGTAATAAATTTTTTTATTATTACACATAAGTAGATACAAGGTGAAATGATTATAAATACTATATATACATATATATATATATATATATATATATATATATATATATATATATATATATATATATATATATATAATGTATTGTGAAACAAATAAAAGTATAAAAAAAAAAAGGAAAGAAAAAGAAAAGGAAAAAGAAGAAAATTAGCTAAATGAAAAAATCGCGTTGAACAAACGTATTAATAAACGTACAACACACAGTGGCGTGTCTTCGAGCAGTCAGGCAAGGTTTTTTTGATGTCACAAGGTTATTACAGTTAAGCTTGTAGCTTTTAATACGCGAATATACTTACACAGAATAGTAACCGGTTAGTACAAAGAGCAAAGAATAAGCGAGAAGTATAGGAAAGCTTGAACGAAGAAGAGATGAGACGTAAACCACCATATTTCTCGTCGTTAGTTTTCGTTTTCGTTGTCGTCGTCGTCGTCGTCGTCGTCGTCGTCGTTGTAAAAGCTTCAGAGAAAGAGAAAGAGAATTAGAGAAGGTCAGGTCAGGTGAGATGGAATGAGAATGGGATGAGAAAAGGAGTAGGGAAAAGGGATGCTTGAGATATGCAAGAATGGGTTTGGGGTGGGGGTTGTAGGAGAGGTGGGGTTAATTTGAGGTAGGAAAGTAGACGCGGTTTAGTAGACAAGAGAAGCAACGGGTGAGAGATAATTTCGTGACATTAAAAATGATATCAGAGAGAGAGAGAGAGAGGACTACTGCCCCAGGATAAGAATGGTTAGGTTAGGTGGGGGTTTATACCTTTAGTAGGGTGAGGTAGGTGTATACTACGGATGAACAACGACGAAGGGGATGAAAACGGGGACGAGCACGAGTTGTGGAAGAAATAAACGAGAAAGGAGAACGAACACTCGTTTGCTTGCTTGTTCGAAGAAGAGAAAGAGTGAAAAGCTTTACCTATATAAACAAAACTTATGTAAGTACATTAGAAAGTGTTATGGTGTGGGTTACGTGTTACCAAAACTCATCTTTGGTGTTTAAGTAAAAATATTCTGAAAGAAAGTGAGAGAGAGAGAGAGAGATGTACGAAGTAATTTTTTGTTCTTTTTATCAACACCACCAGATTGAAAGTAAATTTTGTCAAGGTTTATTATGTCATGGTGTACCATTGAGAAAATTAGGGTTAGGTTGAGATTAACTAACGACTATAATTCAGATTAAAGTGTTTGTTAATTATTTTATTTTATATTTTGTTATTTGTTTATTCATTTGCCACAAGTCTAATCTTAACGATATTAAATTGTTTCGTTTTATTATTTTATTCTTATTTTATTTTTTATTATATGTTTATTCATTTGTTTATTTCTTTTTATTTATTTAGGGTGTTGATTTTTATCTATAAGGGGGTGGTTTTTATAGTAGAAATCATATTTTGCAGTAATGAATTTGAAATTGTAGTTAGTTCTGAATTATACGAGAGGTTTATATTTTATGGGAGTTGCGACAGGGACACCGTAAAATTCATTGTCGGACAATTAGAAGGGACTCTTCTCTCTCTCTCTCTCTCTCTTTTTTCAAACCCTTCTCATCAACATCTTCACTAGGTTGGGTGATGAGCTTTTATCTGTACAATGTGTTACGTGTTATGAACTGTATCATTCAGAGTTCACTCAGAAAAGTTAAAGTGTAATAGAAAGAGATAGATAAATTAATAAAAAAAGAAAGAGAGAGAAAGAAATAGAAAATTGATTACAGCTAGAAATATAAAAATCCTGTGATGTTATCCTGTGATAAACACTGAAACCAGTAATCGAGATGAAGATAAAATGTGTACAACGATAATAACGAATAATTAAAGTACGATTGTTTATATAATTAAAAAATAAATGAATGAAAAAGAGAGAGAAAGACAGAAATCCAAGTGAAAGGAATTTAAAGAATAAAAAAAAAAATACACACCCATAAAAAATATATATATATATATAATAGCTTACAGTTTTAAACCGAACAACCAATTAAAACTCAAACTCAAATCTAAAATCTACTCTCACGTTTGAGATAAAATCACTGACAAGTTTCTGCACTGCTGCCATGTTTCAAATTAAGATTCCTTTTTCTTGTTGTATTTTCTTTTTCTTTTTTTTTTATTAAACTAAAGAACATTTGATTTTGAAGAAGAAGAAGTAGGGGAAAAGTTAGGCTTTTAATATGGGGGGTGGTGGTGGTGGTGGTGGTGGTTGAAAGTTTTCTTAGATCACCAACTTCTATCTCTTACTGTCTTTCTCTTTTTCTCTTATATATATATATATATATATATATATATATATATATATATATTTATTTTTTTTTTTTATTGGAGGGTTGAAAAAGAAAGATAAGAAGAAACAAGTAGAAAGAGAGAGAGAGAGAGAGAGAGAGAGAGAGAGAGAGAGAGTGAACATGTGGGTGAACTTTTTAGCAGCATGTTGCACGATCGTAAACACTTTGCATATTTCCCCCATTCCATTGGCGAACCCTTCGACCAACACAACCACTTTCCCCGTTCCTCTTTTCTCACTCACACTCGGTTATTTTCGAACCAACCTCACTCACCCCCCCCCTCCACTCCCCTCCCCTCCTCCTCCTTCCCCACAATCCTCCCTCTAGGATCATCTCACTCTCGCTCTTTCATTATTTCATTCTTTCTCTATCTTTCTTTCTTTGTGCGTAGAGACCGTTTAGCAATTAGCTAAAATCGATCGTAGGAAATCCACTACCACCACCACCACCATATCACCACCATCACCACCAACCAATGGAGAAGAGTAGAGAAGAACGTTCTCTCGATAATCGTGGTAGAGTTTTAGGGCTGACGACGCCTGTATAATAATATCGGAGAATTTTATTCGTTGGTTATTATTTTACCTTGTCAAGTATCGATAGGTGTAAAAGTGTACGTCGATAATTAGCCACATATTTTTTTTCTTTTGGCCAAACGAAAATGCCATTCTTCGATCATTTTTACCAAAAAAAAAAAAAAAGAAAAAAATAATCGTACAGCCTTTAGCTTGATTTTAATAAATTTATTATTCATTATTATAATTAATAAAATATGTTATTATTGATACAATATTATTTGTTATTTATAAAATTGGGTTGTGTTTAATCTTTGCTTAGCACAATTCCTGGAGTAACACGCTTACCACACTCGGGTCCTTTGGACCCGGGCGAGAAAAATTGTTATAAAAAATTAACTATTGCATAGATTTACTTGAAAATATTTTTTTGACACTTCTTTAATACTTACTTCAAAAGATGATATAGGTTTTATAGATTTAAATTAAATTTCAATGTGTTTAAAAAATTACCAAAGTTGAACAAATGAGAAAAATGATTCAAGTTGCAAAAAAGATCTGGATCGTCTTTTAGATCAAGTGTCGTAAGCAAAGGTTAAGGTTTATGAAGGTTCTAATTTATTATTCCATATTATAATTAATAAAATATATTATTTTAAATTGATCAAATATTATTTGTTATTTTTAAGATTTTGGGTTATTCAATGGTTTATGAAAGTTCTACCAATTTAACGTAATAAAGTAACTTAATATACAAAACACCACAAGCATGTCGTAGGGGGATGATGTGTAGACGATGAAAAAAAAAAAAGAAACTACTATGAGATTTTTAAAAAAAAGAAAAAAAAAGAAAAGAAAAGTTAAATTATGATAAAAAGAATAAACGAATAATCGGCTCACACAAATGAAAACGGGACTAAACTGACAATAATAATTCCATTAATTTTCGTAGTAGTCGTCGTGAAAGTTCGTCGGAGCCACTTCAGAAATTGTGCGGTGAGAAAGCTTGACTTGGTAAAACGAAAATGTAGAAGGTAAAAGAGAGAAGGGGATTGTGGTAGAGACGACGACTGAGACAAAAAAGACAGAGAGAGAGAGAGAAAGAGAGAGAGAGAGAAAAAGAACTCACCCCCTACCCCATAGTGGTAAAGTTTAGGCTCGACCAGTCCTGGGTTCATTAAGAAAGAAAATCTCGTTGTTTTTTTTTCCAAAAGAAGAATAATACTACCCCTTACATATTATTTTTTGTTGTTGCTATACTTATACAATATTATTTATTTATAAATATAATATAATTATTTAATAATATTATAATTTATATATTTAAAATATTTAAATAAATATATTAATATTTTATTTATATTTATATTAATAATTATTTAATATTATTTTGCTTTCTAAATTATTTCTTTTTAATATACAATTAATAATATTCAATTGATTAAATATCTAATTAATTAATGGAATCAAATAAATATTTCTTCACGCTGGCAAATCAGAAAAGAGTGAGTGAGTGAGTGAGTGAGGTTGGGTAAAGGAATAGAATGAGGGGTTGGAGGGGTGGTTTAAGTTGGTTCGAAAAACACGAAAGGAATATTCGCGATATTAGTCGGGGTTATACATTCTGCCCGTTATATTTGATCGGGTTGTTCGTGCAAGAACACACCCTTCTTCTTCTTCTTCTTCTTCTTCTTCTTCTTCTTCTTCACTACTACTACTACTACTACTATTTCCACCCTTCTATACGAAATACTGGTTTCTCATCCTGTTTTCTCATCCTGGTTTCTCCCTTCCTAAGCAAGTCTCTGCAACGAAATGTTGGTTAAATAATATCCACGCTTCCCAACCGTAATTATCTCGCTCTCAGATTTTCTGCCTTGCGGGTTTAGAAAGAGACGGATTTACCCAAAACCTAAACCAAAGAGAAAGATAAAGATAGAATGATAGAGAAAGTAAGAAAGATACAGATAGATATAGCAAGTAAAAAAGAGAAAGACAGAAAGATATATATATATAGAAAGAGTAAATGAAAAAGAGAAACAGAGAAACACAGAGAGTGTGTGTAAGAGAGATAGAGAGAGAGAAAGTGTGGTTTGGTTGGTATTGCTACTTACCGTAACTGTTCCTAGTATGGAAAAAGGGACTTCGTAAGTGAGAGAAAGATAAAGAAAATAACGTTGATAAAAGGGGAGAATGGTTGGGGAATGGGGATGAAGGTTTTGAGAAGAAGGGGGTGGATGGTAAAAGGAAAGACGAAGAGAAGATTCCTTGAAGATTGAAGGCAAATGCGAGAGTTCGCAGGGATTAGGAAGATAGCACCACCTTGATATTCCAACGTTACGGATATATTCAGACCTTTCGAAGGTCGGACGACTCGTAACATTTATTATTCAGATTATCGGCTGTACATCGTGTTCGAGCGAGGCCATGATTTATAAGCCATCGCATGTCTTCCTCTTCTTCTTCTTCTTCTTCTTCTATCATGTCGTTGGTTTTTAGAATGATTTTCATTATTTTGAGAAAGAATTAAAGAAAGGTTTTTTTTTCTAGATTGTTTCTAGATTGTATGTATTTATGGTTGTGTTAGAATTATTTTGTTTTGTTATTTAAAATCATTTTGAATTCGAACTCGAGTGTTCTCCTATGGAGACAATTAAAAAAGAAATACTTCAACACATTTGCTTGTTGACGATAATATACGGTCAGTTGTAAATATATGTACTTTCAAATAAAAAATAAAAAAATAAAAAGAAATAAAATTGAAGCAAATTTAATTTAATTTACAATACATCAATTATAACTATTTTTTTTTTTTTTTTTAATGGGCATATTTTATTTATTTGTAATATGTGTTTATAACTTTTCTACATGCAATGTGAAGCAAAAATTATTTGCTTAGAGTTGCTGATAAAATAAATTAGTTTAGTAAGTGTTCGAATGCAAATGGTTAATATATTTTAACAGAAAATATTCTTTAAATTTTCTATTAATTATTTTTAACATTCTATTGATTTTCTATTAAATAATTTACTTTGAATAATTATAAATAATTATTTGAAGAAAATTAATTGTCATAACTTAGAGTCTATTGTAAATAATATTAAAACAAAGATAATATTTATCGATATAATATTTGTTTAAATATTTATTTGATATTTTATTGCATTGTAAATAAATTCAAATGTCTGTTGTATTATACTACATGGAATTTACAATAACAAAAAAAAATGCAATGATAATGAATAAGTCAATATGAATAATTAATTAAAAAAAAAAAAATTAGCGTGACGTTATCAAACTGTTTTCATACATAAAAAAAAATTGTTAATTACGTATTCAATAAAAAAAAAAAAAAAATACTTGAATATATATGCAAAGAAAATGTAAAGAGAGTTTCATTGGTAAATTATAAACGAGATGGATCATTTCACATCTTTATCTTGTGTTATCTTAAAAAATAAAATACCCCATGAAAGAACTTTTTCTTTCTCATCGAACGAAGTAGTAAAAAGAAAAGTAATTAGAAAAAAAAAAAAAATATTAAAAACATAAATAAAAAGAAAAGAAAAGAAAACTAAAGAGTTCAGAAGACAGAGAGAGAGAGTAAAAAAAAAAAAAAATTAAAAAAGAGGAAAAAAAAGAAGTGGGGATCCTGGAATGGTTATCCTGTCGTTTGTAACATGGCGAATTGAAGAAAATAAGAAAAAGAAGAAGAAGAAGAAGAAAAAAAAATTGCTTACAATAAGTCGAAACATAGTGAAAGGAAGAAGAAGAGCCGTATATTTGATGAATATTTCATCGATCGTGAAGGATATTAGCGAGAAAGAGAAGAACAGAGTATATGTGTATGTGTATTTGTGTATAACGTGTATCTAACCGAGTAATAGTAGTAGTAGTAGTAATAGTAGTAGTAGTAGTAACATGTAAATGAAGCGATAAATTTTGCATGGACAGCTTGCGAAGAGTTTGGGCCGATAACCCCAATTTGACCGACGTCCTCCATTTTGTCCAATTCTCATCCCTTTTTTTGTTCTCTCTCTCTCTCTCTCTGTCACTCTCACTCTTACTCTCTTTATATATACATTTTATTCATTTTTATTATATTTTTACTAAAAAAAAAAAAAGAAAAAAAAGAAAGAGACAAATATTTTTTAGTTTTGTTTATTTTCTTTCTTTTTTTTTTTTTTGTAATCTGTCTTTTTTTTTCTTCTTTCTCTCTTTCTCTCGCTTATTCTTTATCGTTTTATTCTTTTATATTTCTGTCGTGACCAACCAACTTGGATGCTCGTTAGTTCTTTGTATCCTTTGATCGTAACTTCGTATATGTAAAATATTTTGCCTTTTTATATATATATATATATATATTAAAGTAGCAGAATAATAAAAAAATGAATGTGAATATAAAATTGCGATACAACGTGTGAAGGATTTTATATAAAAAATTATTATTTGTAATAATGATTGATTGTATTTGTTTATTTATTATTTAAAAACAATGCACTCTGAGATTTATTGGTCAATTTAATATTTGTAATTTTGCAAATTTTATTTACCAAAATGAAAATATTTAAATATAAATGATTTAAAATTCATCTACATAATTACAATTTTATTTAATATATTAATAATTATATTAAAATATTAAATTAAAATATTTTAAATATTATTATTTTATATTGTAATAAATAAAATTAATTTGTAATAATTTATAAAATACTATAAATATATTATAAATATATAAATTAGAATAATATATAAAATATATAAAAATTTAAATAATAAATTAAAATATTTAAAATATTATTATTTTATATAATAAATAAAAATTAATTTATAATAATATATAAATAAAGAAAAATATTTTAATTCATAAAAATAATTTATCAAACATACTTTAAAGTATATCGAATAATAATAATAATTATTATTATTATTATTATTAAAATATAAATAAGAGAGTTAGGGGTATCTTAAAGGTTTATCTTTACAAACTGTATTCATTCGTTGGTGACAATAAGGTTGGAATAAGAGTAAGAAAAGACGAGGAGAAGAATTTCCGCTTTACGATCGCACGAAAATGGGGGATACTTTTCCTCGTGATTTGGCCGTTTAAAGTCCGTTCACTCGAGTTTCAGGGAAAGTTTTCATTCCTGGCTTGAGGCTTATCCGGCGAGAAGATCGAGAATGAACGAAGGAAGGAAGGAACGAACGAACGAACGGTTCGTTCAGCGGCCCTTCTCGAGATCCTAGCCCTTTTTCGGAAAGCAAAAGAGAAAGGTTCTTCGAACGGCCCTCAACGCCCATCCACCAACCCCTTTTTCTCTCTTAGCGAGCCTCGATTCACGTTTTAAAGTAGGGTGCTTTTCAGGGGGAGTTTTTCAGGGGGGAGTTGACTGGGGGGTGGTAGTGGTGCTGATGGTGAAGGTGGTGGTGGTGGTGGTGGTGGAAAAAGAGCTACAGGGGTGGGGGTAATGGCACCGCGTTGCGGTTTTAAGCTTTTACGACCGAATTACGACTTTTCAACTATTTTTACGAGAGTTGTTTCAATTATTTCACCAATTTGCAATTAAGACCGGCCGACACTGCCGCCGTCTCGATACTTTCTACCCCTTTCTGCCTGCTACCCCCTTTCTATGTATATATATATAGATCATCCCCTTTGGCTAACCCGGTAAGAGCATAGTCGGTGAAGTTGGAGGTTCCTAAGGGTTGGCATCTATCCGTTGCTTTATGAGCATGATAATTTCGTGATTAGTCAATTATACAGGCAAAACATTTGATTTTACGTTCTTGGATTTTAATAATATTGCATTAGGTATAATAACAGTATTTTTAATATATACATATAAAGTTATAGCTTTAATACTATTTTTATTCTTTTAATATATAATATAATAATTATTTATTAGTGTATAAAATATAACATTTCATTGATCAATTTTATCTAAAATGAACCATTAACAATATTGAATAATTGGTATTGTAAAAATACTACAAATGCATACAATTACTCATTGATTAAATATTTCTATTAATAATTAACCTGTAATTATTCTATACAACAATAAATAACAATTATACATATATATAAGAAGTTATAAGTCTAACACCTTGATAATATAAAAGAAAAGAAAAAGAAAGAAAGAAAGAAAGATAATAGTATGCGAGGAAGAGAGGTCAGTATTTGTATCCGCACGGAACGATGAGCTCCTTGCTATGTCCGTTGGTAGGTTCCTTGGAAAGTAAGGGGTTCCGATGTGTTATATACCAGTTATATACCATGTTGTTAGTATAGCAACAGTTATAGTAATAGTGGTAGTAGTCAGAGGGGGTGTGGGAGATTCAAACTGGCAGGTCGAAGGAACCCGGTGGCGCGGAATAACGGTAAGTCTAGTGTTTATTTGATGGCCCGTAATCACGCTATTTTGTCATCAACGGGTAGGCCTCCTTCCGTGGCCAATGTAGAGCTTCGCCAGGGGGTTGCCTGCCTGCCTGCCTACCTGCCTACCTGCCTACCTGCCTACCTGCCTGGCTGCCTGCTTTTGCACTTGTACTCGCCCTAACTCAACTACTCGCAGCTAGTAGCCGTGTTTTCTTCCTTCCCCCTTAACCTCATCCCCCTTTACTTTACTTACTTACTTACTCACTTCTCTCTTAGGTTAGAACCTTAGCTCACTCACGTGAAGTAGAAACTAATTCGAAGGCTTTGCCGCAGTCCTGGGCGCATCTTAACTTCCGGTGCACTACCCTCTAGATATATACGTATACACATATACACGACTTAGAATACTTACACGCATATACAATCTTATTTTTCTTACCATACTTTTTATGACTTTTCTATTTTTTTTTTTTTTTTTAAATGATAATCCTGTTGGGGTATTTTTGTTATTAGTCGAAATAATATCATTTAATTAGAATATTAATAGATTAATATTAATCAAATTGGAATATTTAGTTTATTTTTTTTTTATGGTTTACTATGTGGAATACAGGGTGTTTTTAATTATATAATAATATAATATAATTATAAAATTAATAGATTAATATTAATATAATTGAAATATTTAGTTTATTTATTTATAGGTACTATATGGAATACAGGGTATTTTTAATAATATAATAATACAATATATATAATTAGAATATTATTAAATTAATATTTATATAATTGGAATATTTAATTTATTTATTTACAGTTTCCATGTGGAATACAGAGTGTGTTTATTAACATAATAATATTATATACTTAAAATATATATTAATAGATTAATATTTTAATATAATTGGAATATTTAGTTTATTTATTTATAGGTACCATATGGAATACAGGGTGTTTTTAATTATATAATAATATATTATAATTATAAAATTAATAGATTAATATTAATATAATTGGAATATTTAGTTTATTTATTTATAGATACACCATATGCAATACAAGGTGTTTTTAGTTAATAAACTAACCCCTATGAATTAATATAATAGAATATTATTTTATTACTTTATATTCTTTTTTGATTTGTTATTTTTTTTTTTATATATATATATATATATAATTTCATATATTATCTAATTATTATTATAAAGTTGAACAAATAGAATAATTACAAAAATTTAGCATACAGAATCATTTATAATATTACAAAACATAAAATTTTGCTGTACTAACTTTAACAACTTAAACATGCATACGTATATTAAACTTACTTTACTTTACTTTTTTTTATTTTTGTTTTTTATTTTTTTTAAATAATTTTTTTTAAATCATCTAACAAAAACACATGAAAAATAAAACATGATGTCTCATTAATACCTCAACATTCATCTACATAACTTATTATTTTATTTTCTCGGTACAAAAAATTGCTTCCTTTTACAAATGATATATTTACTTAATAACAATATATATATATATATACACATATACACTTACTTATACATACATACTTATATATATATGTATTCTTGATAATTCTTTTTTTCTTCGTAAACACGAAGGGCGTAATGCCGTAGAGTTCTTCCAGCGTGTAAATACAGACACACGCGAAAGAAACGTAAACGATAATAAAGAGAGAGAGAGTGAGAGAGAGAGAGAGAGAGAAAGAAAGATAGAGAAAGAGAGAAGAAAGAGAAAGATAGAACTATTATTCGTAGGGCGTATTGTTTACGCTCTCTCTTACTAATTTCTCTCTCTCTCTCTCTGTCTCTCTTTCTCTTTCTTTCTCTTTCTCATTCTTTCGCGTGGGTGGACGAAAGTGGAGCTAATTAGATAGCGCTTACCGAGCGATCGTATAAAGTAGGGAAAAAAAAAAGAAAATAAAAAAAAGAGGATAGAAGTGGTGGATACCTCCCCCCCTCACCACACTTCCCACCCCAACTCAACCCCCCTCCCCCTGTTAAAGAAGAAAAGCTATGATACGAAGGAAAGGATGGAATGGTTAGAAGAATGGGAAGTTAGAGGATTGGGTGGTAAAAGAGAAGGTTAAAGAAGGAGGGCAACATCCGAGAAGGGAGAGAAGAAAAAAAAAATAAAAAGCGTGATGGAGTCTCGTTTATGCGGCGTATATAACGTGCCGGACCGCCGTATTACTTCCAATGCATAATTGCGCCACGTAATAGCGTCTACCAACAAATATTACCTGCAATTACACCCTCCCCCCCCCGCCCCTCTTTTTCTCCCTAACTTCACCTCGTACATATTTTCTTTTCTTTTTCTTTTCTTTTTCTTTTTCTTTTCTTTTCTTTTTATTTGTTTCTCCTTTTTTTTTTCACCGATCGGAAAACATTCGCGCATTTTCAGTTTTCTCAACAACGATGCTTTTTTATGTGTGTGTGCTAACACAAGTTGTTCTCTTTCGAATTGACTTTTCAAGGTCTTTTAAGTACATACATTTTTTAGGGGGAGATTTTTATTTGATCACACTGTATTGTAATAAATATTATTATTAATAATTATATAATTATTACTTATATATTATATTTATATATATATATAAATTACGTGTGACGTTGTTTGTCCGCAATGGACACCTAAACTATTGAACCGATTTTAATCAAATTTTGCACACTGTTTGCAGTTTTATTCAAATTGAAAGATTGGATAGTTTATATCTCAATTTATGGTCGCAATATTATTTTATTTGCGAATTATTTGTTTATTAACAAAGAGTCATGATTATCTCTGTTATTATTATATAAACTATTATATATATATTTATTATAACTATTATATATATATATATATATTAAATTATATAAATATATATAATTATTATAATAATATTAATAATATATAATAATTATGATTGAAATAATTTAAAAAAAAAAATAATAGTAGCGTTGTATTTTAATTGTAATAATTAATAAGTCATATGTTATGTTTATTCATGGTTTATTTATTATTTTAATATTAAGCGTTCTAAGAACATGACAAATTATGAAAATTTCTAGATTTTTCATTCATTCAAGATTACAATCATATTTTAATGGACATTTAATAATTTATTATTTATGGTATTAGAAAATAGCATAAATTACAATCGCTAAAAATAACAAAATAAATTATTAATGATTAATTAACACATAAGTAATAAAGAAATAAAGACATTAAATAATAAAACGTTATTAAGGTTGGGGTTGTATTAATGTGCGTGTGAGACATTTCATACTTCTAGGCTCGTTAAGAATGAGGTAAAGGAAAAATTTGTGTCCTATGTCCGTCAAGGTTGTAATATAAGCACGTGTGGGATGCATAATGAAGAAGAACGTCAGTGTATGGTATGTGTAAGGAGAAACTAAGTGGATTAATCGATTTTTCATCGTCAAGAGAAAACGGGAAACGAACATTATTTCATAAAAATTACCATTGCCCCAACGTTACTACTTGGGTGGGTGGTGCACGTTTTAAAATGTAAATAAGAGTTAGTAGAATGGTGTACGTTGTAAGTCGTCATAAATGGGTGTCAAAATGCAAATCACTCGATTTGTCCCGCTTATCGTACCTAATAAGTTGTAAGAAGGTCACAAGTCGACATTTGGGGAAAGGTCAGTTTCAAGATATGAACTCTCTCTCTCTCTCTCTTAAACAGTAACTAAACTTTATGCGTAGTTTTTTTTTTTATATATATATACAAATTTATTGCATTAGTATTCTACGAATTTATTCATTAAAACAACGTTAATGTTAAATATAAGAATGGTATGTAAAATATTATACGTGTGTTGATAATTATGATCATGGATTTTAGTGTAAAAATGTATTTTATGAATTTTTTTCTTTTAAATATTGCAATTGTGTACAATATAAATAATATTGTAATGTAAAGAAAGTAAATTTTCATGGTTAGTATTTACAAAGGTTGATGATGTTATCCAGAAAGAATTCTTTATGGTGTTTGTTAGACTTTTTATGTTGTGTTAAATTTTTTTTGAAAAATGTTCAGGAATTTGTTTTCCATGCAAAGGAATAATTTCTGACCATGTTGATTAATTTTATTAGGAATGAGGTAGAAAAATATCAAAAGTAAGATTTATATTTATTTAGTTTACAACAGTCATGTATTCCTTTTGAAAAAACTAACACCGGTTTTTTTTTTTTTCGGTATTTATGTGCGACATTCCATACTGGAAGAATTCTGGAAAGTCGTAATTTTCTACAACTAGCCCTTCTCCAAAGATATACCTGCGCCCTTTTAGTGGGAAAAAATTTTAAGTTAGCAGGTTCAATTGATGTGTAATCATATTCAATAAATTGACACATATTATTTATATTATAAAATAATTAATTAAACTTGTATAGGTAGTTATGGTTAGTATATGCATTTACATATATTATGTTACAATATTATTATTATTATTATTACAATTCATTTTTCAATAATTCTTTTGCTGTAACTTGAACTAACTTTTCATTCAAACACTATTAAAATATACAAATATAATTCTTTATTAAATTATTATTAATTAATTAATTAATTGACATTAGGTGCTAGGAACTCGAATTCATTTTATGTTGATGTTCATTCCAACACTATAAAAATATACAAATATAATTCTTAATTAAATTATTATTATTATTAATAATAATAATAATACAGGATTAATGTATTATTATTATTTAATAATAATAAACCCCACATGTGTGGGGTTACACACATAAACATTAATAATTATAAACCCCATTAATATACAATAGAGTTTCTAACTACCATTAGGTGTTAGTAATCCCAAATTTCATTGCAACAAATTCTTAATTAAATATATTTGAACATTTATTATAAAATATCGATTGATAGGTTTGGCATATCCTAAGCTATGAGTAACCCTAACCAGCTTTCGGTATAATCTAATGCCAATGATTCACATAGAAGGAACCCGCACGCGAAATCAAGAGAACGATATCAGCCTACCACTGTAAGTTGTGGTATCCCATGGATATAACGCGGATCATAATAATTACCGAAACTTGGTTCAAAGCTCTAGCATCCCTAGTTGTTCTCACCAAGGGTTTATGGATTATGCTCGTTAAGGTGGAGTAAGGGGTGTTGGTAGGACGTTAGTCGAGCGTAGGTAAGACGGTTAAAGAGAATAAGAAAGAGAATAAGAGAGAAACATATATATATATAGGAAGTGTTAGACTTTCGTATTCGTGTCAGACATGTTCGACTTCTCTAACACCCACCAAAAGCTGCTATTTTCTACCTTGAATCTTCCACGTTACCTAATACTTCGATCATTCTCTCTCTTTCACTCTCTCTCTCTCTCTCTCTCTCTTTAGTTCTCTTTAGGTTTGATTATCTTCCTCTCTCTCTTTCTTTCTTACACACCCCATCACTCGAATCAGTGAGCTTCTCCTTCGATGCACTGCGAAAAGAGAGACGTTTGCCTCGGCTCGGCAAACTTGTACAAAACTTCAATGCCGGAACTCGTCGGAATAGAACGGAACGGAACGGAACGGAACCGTCTCGAGACCGCTTTATACTCTTCACCGGGTTTGGCTTGGCCCTGTTTGACTCGCACGCTGATCCGTATCGCCTAAACGAGGTTCGGCAACGGCAACGGTGCTTAGCTCAGGGGCCGACTCCAGAAAAGAGTTTCATTAAAATCGGGTAATGAGGCGGCCCCGTGCACAACCTACTACTACTACTACTATTACTATTATAATACTAAGACTACTACGATTACTGATACTATATTACTTTTACTACTACTAATAGGAATACTGTTCACGAACCATATTACTAACTCGTTGAATTTTTCTTCTTTTAGTTAGTGCATGTTGCACATTCTTCAAGTCAATTCTTTTGCCAATCAACTTATTTGTTTTTGTTTGAATCGTAAGTCTTGAAATATTTGAGAGTATTTTTGTATTCAATTTTTATATTTTTCTTGAGACCCAACAAATTGTTAAATCATAAGAACTGTGAAACATTATTTCTAACATTTTATTAAATTATTATTATTATTATTATTATTATTATTATTAACAAAATAAGATACGTCTTTCTGTATTCATTTGACAAGCAGAAATTTACTGTTGAGTTACTGTGTATTAAATCAAATAAGAAAATGGTAACTAAACTCAGGACATCTTCAATAACTCATTTCACATCTTGCACAAATGTGTAGAAACAAGAAAGGAAGAAAATGGGTGACAAAAGACGAAGACACTTCTCTTACTTTTCTTATGTACGAGATACAAGTAGTACCCTTTCTCTCAAAACCACAACGGAGAAACAGAGAAACCCCGTTTTCATTTCTACCCCTCCTTTTCTCGTGTACAGTAAAGTTGCCTAACACAACCCCTTTACTAACCAAAATTTATATACAAAGTATCTTTGTGCTGACCGGACTATACACCATCAGCGAATAAGTAAAACAGTAAACTGAGTTTCCGCGAACTGTTTGAACCCAGAAAGGAAGGAAGGAAGGAAGGAAGGAAGGACATGAAGACTGTGTATGTGTGTGTGTGTGTGTGTGTGTGTGTGGTTTAGTATCATGAATTATACTCCTACGAATATGTCCAGTACAATTTTTATTTCCTCTTTCATTTCATACTTTATCTCAAACAATTCGAAAATTGTTAGCAAATTTTTTCTTCAAATACAAACGTAAAAACTTATGGGTCAGTCATACGATGATAATTGTCGATAATTCTTTGATATAAAAAAAAAAAAAAAAAAAAAGAAGGAGAAAGAAAATTCGTGCATTGGTCGTTATCATTCTAACAACCCTTCACATTTCTCTGATAAAACGACGAATCCTTTATTGGGATTCAAATAATCCAATAGCAGGCAGGTTTCTACGAATCTCATGCCGATATCCTATGGTTTTTCTCCACGTGCAATATATTTGGAAGAAATCAAGATCGTGGTTTATCCAATGGCTCTTTTTAGCTAACGTTTTCATTTTTTTTTTCTTTTTAACTTCGAAAGATAAGTTATTGTCGTTAAAATAGAACCTTTACCAAATCCAACTCTCTCTCTCTCTCTTGTTCTTTTTGTAGATCGTACACAATCGGTACGATACACAAATTTACTGAATTGCTTCGTAGGAGTTTAAGCGAATTACGCGGTAAATTTTACGCGATATCGAATAGCACGTTATGTGTTCTCTCCATCTTTCAAAAGCAACTATGGAATACACATATATCTGTGTGTATTTTAATACAGTGAAACAGAGAGAACCAATGGGCCGGACTATAAAGCATAACGTCGAGCAAAAGGGATGGAAAGGGGTGAGGTGTGTGTACTTGCTTGCTTGCATCGGGTCAGATTTAATACTAGAAATGGTAGAGGGTGTGGCGAGGACTTCGAGCTGGACTCAAACGTATCGTGCACATAGTTATTTCGACTATAGTACATTCCTTTTCAAAAATATTCTCAGTAATCTTATCTTTCTTATAAAACATTTTCATCTATGTTTAACTTATTTCATTGATGTTCATTTCTAATCAGTTTAATTTGTTTTAATATAGGAGAATTTGATACCATATTTAAAAACAAGATTAACAAATTTCATCCCCCTTTTTATAATTCTTTTATTTATTTTTTTTATTTTAAATTGTATTTTTGATACGAAAAATTTCCCAACACCTAATTATGGATTAATCATCTAATAATTATAATATTTAATATTTTTTATTAAAATAAAATTCATATAATTGAATGAAACTTTGTTATTTAAAACGTGTTATAATATGTGAGAATTTGATATCATAATTAAAAACAAGGTTATAACAATTTCATCCCTTTTCATTTTTATTTTAAATCCTATCTTTGATTTTACAAATTTTTTAACACAAAATTACGCATATTTTTTTTTTTTTTATAATAAAATTAATAAATGAAATTTTCTTATTTAGAACGTTCAATTGAATTTTGTTGAAAATGTTGGTGTAAATTGTTAGTACTGTTTGTGTTTTAGTTTCTTGTGATTTAGTTTTGTCGAGAAGTGTACACAGAGAGAAACTAAGAAAGGGAACTCTCGGTTCTGCACTGCACTCATTGTAGATGTAACCGCTTAGTATACAGTGGGTGGTTGCATGCGGACGGCCAATGCCATCCACTAAATGCAATAAACACGGAATCTCGCAATTCGCCGCTCTGCTTGCCGTTAACTTTAGCTGCCTCCGTTCTCTTCCTACCCCAAAGACGCGACCAACGATCGTTTCCTTCTCCTCTTTCTACGACGACGGGACTCCAACGAAAACGAAGGAAACTTCGATGAAACCGAACGGCTGAGGGTGGAAAATTGGTGGGGAGTTTGTTTTTTTTTTTTTTTTTTTATCAATTTTATAATACACAATATTTCCTTCTTTTTTTTTTTTTTTTTTCATTCGAGTTCAGATTGATCAGAGATGACAAGTTTTGGTAAATTGTTTTAATCTGATTTATCATTTTTAATTTAAACCAAATTTATATGGAAATTTATGAGTGTTTTTTATTAGGTTAAAATAAATAATTTTGATAGATAAAATATTCAAAAAAATAAAATAAACAAAACTTTGATTTTCTGCAAGAATTTCAAATAAAACAAACACAGATTTTATTATTAGTAATTATGTAAAATAATAATTATCTAATATCTACACTAATAAGATTAAAAATAATTTCACGTAGATAGAAAATGAGACTTGTATTTAAGTACCATCATAATAGTTTGAAAAAAAAAAAAAAACGAAAATAACAAGACAAGAAATGAGTGTGGTAAGAGTGTGTTGGGTTAAAAGTAAAGTGGTTGGTTGAAGAGAATGGTGTTGGTTAACGCGCGAAAATCGGATGTTCTCGCAGGTTAACAAGAGAGAGAGAGAGAGAGAGAGAGAGAGAGAGAGGGGGAATACAGCGGTTGGTGTGTTCTTGGTTCAGATGTGTGTCGTTAGTATTTAGTGTTTAGTTAACATCGGGTATGGAGAAGCCGCCAGTGTTTGTAATTGGTACAGTTTAGCAACGACGAAAGCGATTGTGTGTACCTCCCAGATTTCAGGAAGCTTTCGAAAGACGAGCAAAAGCAAGCACAGACCGTGTAGCTTTTGTCGTAAGCAGAACATTGAATCGGCATGTACATTCAGACATTTTCTAATCGGCTAAGGGAAAAGCATAGCACCAGATGGCATACGCTTACGTATCGTGCTCGTTATCTACAATTAGAATATTCGCCTAACTCTGATCTCCAAATAATAACACCTTCGTTTCCTACCTAAGGAGATTAAACGACATCCTTCTCTCTCTCTTTCTCTCTCTCTTTCAGTCTTTGTTTTACAATTAGAGATATAAGACGATTTTCTTCGTATTAATTAAGGTTATTTCTCTTTATAATTTAATATAATAATATTAAAAAATTAAGAAATAAAATTATAATTTTGTAATATATAAATGCATGAAGATAATATGTCAACTGTAAACAAAATATTTGATAAATGTTTCCAAAAGGAATTCAAAAGCACATTGAGTTTTCTTGAATTCTGATCGATACTTGAAGTTACTTTCCAAATTTTTTATATTATTTAAATATATATTTAAAAAAAACAAGACCCTACATGAGAAACGAGACATGTAACATTTACATACATATATAAAAATTATTGAATAATTATTTTTGACTCACATAAATCATAAAAATTATAAAAATAAAACGACGAATATTAAAAAAACAAACAAAACAAAACAAAAAATACATTTATGATGATCTGATAATACAATCAACACATACATATACTCATACTTATATAAAAATCCATTAGGTTATAAATAATTATTAAATCACCCTCGTATAAATAAATATACACACACACACACATTATATATATATAAAATCAGATATTCGCTTACATGCAATGTTAACTTAAATCATGTCAGAGATAAATTGTCAAATCGAACGATAGTAACTGAGAGGAACGACGAGAAAGTCTTCGCTTAAGCGACATTCTCGACGACGTCACGTACTCGACGTATATAATAACGAGATGCGGAAGGGTGAGGTGGGGGGTTTAAGGGGGGTAAGGATGTTTGAGACGAGAAGGAAAGAAGAAGCCAGGAAAGAAGCAAGAAAGAAAGAGAAGTAGACGCAACCTCCCCCCTGGAGTTGAGTCAACTCAAAAATGTGTGTATTTCACAAAGAAGAGAGAAAGAGAGAGAGACTGAAAGAAACTAAGAGAGTGTGAGAGTAAAGTCGACGTAAAAATAATGGCCGGCGGGGCTTACCAGATTATTTATTATTTCATATACAGAACCAAGTCGATAACGGGGCCCGGCCAGGGCATTAGCATTTTTTTGTTGTTTAAAGAATGAAATATACGGGGTGTTTTTTTTTCTCGGTTAAAGGTAGAGAAGAAGTATAGAAGTAGTACCACTACTCGGGCCTTTCCTAAAGTCGTCTCTCGAGTCTGCACAAAAGAGGGGAGAACGGGGGTTGTTCCTGATCTCGAAATAAGTGGGTATACGCGTTCCTGAATACTAACTCTTGGATATAAAAACCCTATCGCGTGCCTTGAGTGATACACGTTAATAACCTACTTTATACAGGATGCCTCTCTCTCTCTCTCTCTCTCTTTTTCTCTCTTTCTATTTTATTTTTATTATTTTTTACTTTCTTGTAAAGGAATTTTCAAAGGTTTAGTTGGTGTAATTAAAATTTAAACATACTTAACACCTTATATCTACGATACAATATTATCAAAAGTTTCCAATATCTTCTTAATATATATATAAATATAAATTATGTGTCACGTTGTTTGTTCGCAATTGACTCCTAAACTATTGAACTGATTTTAATCAAATTTTGCACACTTTGTGCAGTTTCATTCAACTTGAAAGATAGGATTAGTTTATATCTCAATTTATAATCGCAATATTATTTTATTAATCGCGAATTATTTATTTGCTGTGGCAGGGAACCCCTAGTAATAATAATAAAAAAGAAGTATTGTATTATTCGTAAAGTAATTTCATGTTTCTTTGGTAAAAATGAAGACAATTTTCACTTCGAGGTTAAAACCTAAGCCTTTTAAGTGGACATTAACAGTTAAATTTGACAAATTTAATTTTTCATCGATCTCATGTGTTGTTTATTTACCGGTTTTCATCAAATAATGATCTTATTGTTTCAGGAAAAAATGAAATTACTTTCCCAACAATCCAATATTATAAAAAGTACAAATATCAATGTAAGAAAATTTCGAATAGACATTCGTACAATTTGATTATTTTTTTTTTTTGTTAGGTCTAAACTGTAAAAATTCGTAAGTAAGAAGGTTCTTGAACAAATAACACGTCCCTTTTGTTTTAAAAAGTTTACTCCTAAAAAGAAAGAAAGAAAGAAAGAGAAAATAAGCACACGTTCTGTCGCGCTTGCGCAATCTACACGAATTCACGTTAGGTTCTCGCAGTTAGAAATTGTTCTAGCGTAAGGTAACTCGGCCCTTCCGGGTTTACGGTATGAGATCGAGCCGAATCGGCCGTGCGAAAGAATCAGGCAAATCACAGGAGTGTAGACCCTTTTCAACCGTAGCTATGCTCGATCAAACAGAAATTCTCCTAAATAAAGCTGAGGGTACCGGACTATAAACGTGACGCTGATCGATATTCCCAGCACACTATTTTTTTTCTTTTTTTTTTTCTTTTAGTATAAGGAAGACACAGGATCACCAAACGTGTTCAGAACTTTTCCTTATCTTTCGTACCTTCTGTTCCTTTCTTAAGTACTCTTAAACACTACTACTACTACTACTATTTCTTTCTATTTTATGTTTTTCAAAATAGGGTTTCACAATTTTGTTCACAAGGGTTTTTCTACAAATACAATTTGATCAAATTTATCCTCATTTTACATTTCATTTGAATGAACCTATCGAACACAAATTTTCATACAATTTAATTCATTAGAAAAATAATTTATAAATGAAATAATAATTTTATTAAATAATCATTTAATTATTATTATTATTATTATTATTATTATTATTATTATTATTCATAAAATATGTGACTACTTAAAAAAAAATATTTATTACCATCGTGATTTCTTTTCTTTTACGAACAAATGATAAAAAGAAAATAAACGTGAATGCAAGAAGAAGAAGAAAAAGGGGGATGGATGAATAGGAGACCAGAAAGAAAGTGGGAGTAGGACTTGGGTGGTGAAACGCGGCCCGAATAAAAATGGGGTGTTTATAAGCGAATATCCAATGTATCATGGTGTATTTACATATAGCACGCGTTTACCAGTCCCCATAGTCTACGAGTAGAGTCGACCTTTTGCACACCAAGTTCCCTTCAACTTTTGAAGAAGCACGAGGCCAAGACAACACACACACACACACACACACACACATGCACACAGAGCTGGCATAATAAAAATTAAATATAACGTTGGAAAGAAGAATCATGAGTTGATATAACTCTTACAATAAATAATCTTTTCATATTTCTTTTGGTTGGTACCATAAAATTATTTTTATTTCGTATTTCTTTGATTCATTGATAACAAAACAAAAAAGAAAAAAAAAGGAAATAATTTTATTTATTTATAATATATTTAAAGGGATTTGATATTTGTTGCATTGAAGTTGGTATTTTTAAGTTCCTAAGATTAATTAACCCTTTAAGGGTTGAATACTTCAAAATAAAGTGTTTTTATTATTAACTAGATTCTAATAATAATAATTATTATTATTAATTTAATATTACATAATTTATTATATTTAATTTTTATTAAATTTAATAAATAATTTTTAATTTTTAATTTTTAATTATATTTTTTAAATTATAATTTAATAATTAAAGTTTTTGTTTGTGAATATAATTTAATTTAATTACAATTAAAATATTATATTAATTATGTGATTAATATAATTTATTATTTAATTATAATTAATATAATAAATTAATATAATAAAAAAATAATGATAGACCACTCTGTTAATTTTTACCAAACGCATATATGCGTCCTAAGTACTCTAAGGGTTAAGAATAATAATAATACTAATAATAATCTATTAGAAGGTTTAGAGAAATCGAATTTACACCTAATACGAGTATAGTAGTAGTAATAGTACTAGGATTCGAGATTGCAATTTAATTCTAGCTGAGAAACGTTTAAATGCCCTTGTCAAGGATTAAATCAAGATTAACCGTGAGATTAGCGGACTGTGCCGAGGGTTATATTCTCTCTTCCTTCTGTCGTCTGCTTTGACCCAGCCTAAAATTTCAGTTTCACCCTATCTACCACCCTAATTCTTAACCAGATTACCTTTTCTTCCTACGGTATTTTCTCTCCCTCTCTCTCTCTCTCTCTCTCTCTCCTCATTCTTCACACTCTTACACACATATGTATCATTCAGTTACATTTGACTTTATGATTTACGTTTGAAAAATTGACCTAAGAATTTTTCATCGAATACACCAAACAAAGATCCCTCTCTTTCCTTTCTTTCCTTTCTTTGATGTTTGACTACTCGGTAATTTCTTGTTTAGATTTCTCATTCGTTATCGGTGTTACAAACTGTAAAACGAAAAAATAAATAAAAAAAAAGGTAAAGTTTCTACGAAGTGTGTTCTTCGTCCCTCGATGAAACTGAACCATCATCGTAGACGGCCTTGAGAAATGTTGTTGCCCTCTTGGAAGGTTTGTTTCAGGTTTACCATGTTTCTCAGAAAGAGTTGACGAATGAAATGAAATGATCCATGTAAAAAAAAAAAAAAGTATTTCGTTTCTATTATGTAGTTATATAGTAAGTTCGTTTACACCACCCCTCAACCAACCCTTCTTCCCTCACCAAACTCAGGCTTTTTTATTATTTTTTATTTTGCTTAACAAAGTTTCGTTTAATTTTTGTCAAACAATTTTTGATTCTTCCTTATAAGAAAATATTTGTTAAAAAATATATTTGTATTTATCGAAGTACCATACATTTATTAAATATTTTCCTTTTTCTTTTCTTTTATCTAAGTATTGTGCATATATATATACATATATAAAATATGATGACTATACTGGTTTTGGAAATTCGACACCCACACTCATAGGGCACACGTGTTAATGTTATTTACGCGCTGATGTTATTTATGCGCGTCGTGGCTTGTTTGAACAAGTGTCCCGTTGACGATGACGACAACGCCCGTCGAAATTGGGTAAAGAAAAAAAAAAAGAAAAAAGAAAAAATAAAGAAATAAAAAAAGAAGAGAGAGAGAGAGAGAAAGAAAGAAAAAAAGTGTTTGTCAGCAAACGAACTCGTTGCCAACGATTACGGACAATTTCGTTGCCGCCTTTGACGAATACAAGAAAAGAAACAAAAAAAAATATATATATATATATATATATATATATATATATATATATATATGACTGATTGCTCATCCATCCTTTTTTATTACCAATTCTATCTTATTCGTCCTTGATCCTTCTACATTCAAAAAATATTCAAACACGTGATGTGTGTATTAATTTTTATTTATCATACGACTATGTCATACACCAAAAAAATTGGGTAATTACGTATTAACGCCAACCACAGCAAAATTCCGCTAATGCACCCAATCTACACCGTAAATTGTTGCGATAAATCATAGAATGAAAACCCTGACGCAACCCTGACAAAACCCTGACGAAACCCTGACGCAACCCTGACGGTTGTTGTGTGCGAACAACAAGATTGTTCTTTATTGGCGCATTAGCGAAATTTTTGCTACGGTGGCTTCAAAACCTAATTACCAAAAATTCTTTCAATTGTAATTGAATTTAAATAATACGAAACAAATAATTATAATTGTAATTCACATATTGAACGGTGGTAAAAAACCAAAATTGCAATGAAACGATATAAATCTTGAAACAAACAAAAAATTCCAAAATTAAAAATGATAAGGTTTAATACGCAGCAGATATGAAAATAAATATATGAGATATGCATAATTTATAATGAAACACATATGTTTACATAATAGCATATATAATCCAGTAAAAATGAGCATATGTACATACAAGATACATCACACTCTATATATATATATATATATATATTATATCATGTTTCATAACAGTAAGTATGTTCTTCTTGTGTCAATTAAGCCGTTAAGTAACGAAATCAACGTAGAACGAACATTAAAACGTGCCTTCGTCAAAACTGCTGTTATTTATCTTTTATCTAAAAGATCTCTCATAGAGATAGAAAAAGATAGAGAGAGAGGGAGAGAGAGAGAGAGAGAGAGATAGAAAAAAACCTGTTGTTCATCGTTAATCACGGTAAATGTTTTTCTACAGTACTCTACCTCGATGAAGTAGTAGAATCCTGAGAGTTGTATTGTAATCGTTTCAACTTTGACTCGCATGTATACGTAAGTGAGAAAGATAGAAAAAGAAGCAGAAGCAAACAAAAAAGAGAGAAAGAAGACTTTTACAAAACGGCGGGACGACGATTTAAATCGTCGTGCTCGTTTTATTATAGTAGAATGGGGTGGCGTAACACCGCGAAAGGGTGCAGGAGTTTGTTGGGGGATGAGATAGTTGAAAAAACAAGTAAAAAAAAAAAAAGAAAAAAGGAATATAAAAAGAAATGTAAAAAGAAAAACGCAGCAGAAGAGTACGAGTGGTGGTGGTGGGTGGGGGGTGAGTAGTAGTCAGATGGGTGGGTTGGTTGGTTAGTTGGTTGGTTAGTTGGTTGGTTCGGGTTTATGGGGAAAAAGAGAAAGAGAGAAAGAGAGAGAGAGTAAATCCGAGTTAAATGCATTCCCGTGCGTAGCTAAGAGCGAAGGTGCGTTTTACCTCTTTTGTTTCTCTTCTTTTAAGGTAAATAAAAGAAAACGCGGGCGGGGGTTTTCGCGAATGAGGGATAGAATGTGAGAAAGAGAAAAAGTGATGAGAGAATGAGAGAAGAGGTTGCAACAAGCTCACAGAGTCGCCTGGTTCTGTTTATTAAAGGCATTAATCTGCGAATCTCTAACGGGTGTCCTGCTTTTAACGTCATCTTTTCTTTTCGTTTCTCTCAACGTGTGTATGTGTCTCTCTCTCTCTCTCTCTCTCTCTCTCTCTCTGTCTTCTTTGTATTTTTTTTTTTTAATTTTTTTTTTGTTTCTTATGTCTCTCCATTTTCGTCATCTCACCTTCTCTCTTTTTCTCACACACACAGACATATAGAGACACAGACACAGACACAGTGACAAACGGATAGTATTACTTAGAGCATTTTCGTGATACCATTTAAATTGTGTTTTGTAATTAGTTGAAGTGTGTGTAGGACCCGGCGCTTACGCCGATTACGTTTCTCCTCTTTTCCTACAGTTCATCCCTTTCGCTCTTCTTGATATCCTTCTGTCCCTTTTTTTTTTTTTTTTTGTTTCTTTTCTTTTCATTATTTTGTACTTTATCTCTCTTCCTCTTTCTCTTCTTTTCTGCTTGTTCGTTCGCTTGGTTCCCTTTAGCTTTTCTCAAGAGCTCGTTCCCGCAGGACTGATAATTGCTTTTGTCGGATTTCATACTGTAACACAGCATACATTTAACTTTTGTGTACTTATAAATATATTTATTATATTTTGTTAATAACATTTTATGTTTTTTGACACGTCTTAGTATTATGTATTTCAATTTGGGTTATTTTGTTTAAATGCAAATACGTAAATAATTTTAAGAAAGTTAATAACTTTGTAATTTGTCTTCTTACCTTATTGGATCATTGAATCTCGAATGAATCGATATAATGCATCGATATTTAAACAAAAAATACTATACGTAATTTCTATGCATGGTTATAAGAAATATATATATGTATTTGTAAGCGTTTTCTTCTTCTACAATTCGAAACGTCTGTAAATAATTAATCATTCTGTAAATCGATGCTTTTTCACGTCAAATGGTGCCATTCGAATTTCGTTCCGGAATGCGTTGTATCCACACAAATACATACATACATACAAAAATCCACACACGTGGAATAAAAAAAAAGTTTGTCGATTTATTGAGTCATCCAAATAATCGATATTTTGTGTCCAATAGCAAACTCTAAATTCATGTGGCATATATCAAATCAATCGATTTATATTTGCATATTGGACATTTCCAATTTCCAAATTGACAAAGTTAAGAAAATAAAACAAAAAAATGAAAAGAAACGTATTGTTCAAACGAGTCTACTCGTAGATAATTCTACAGAATATATATTTTTTGGGAATAATTTGAAAGAATAAGTCAACCCTGATGTATTTCTGCAAAGCTCCTCATAGTTGATTGTTAACAGTGGTGGAATCTGCGTACAGCTGGAGGCTTCCTACTAATACACGGGTCAAAACAGACCGGAAAAGCATGCCGCAGCTTGGTAGCACTAGGATGAAGAGTGGGTGTTGGGGAGGAGGAAGAGGAGGAGAGTAGTAGGAGGATGATGTTGGAGGGCTGCGTGACTTCACGCGTACCAGAACCTCTTTCTCCGTTTTGCTTGTTCACTCTTTCTTTTACGTCTCTGTTTCACCGCTAGTGTATCTCTATCTCTGACTCTCTCTTTCTTCATCCACCTTCTCCTCCAGCTCCTCCACCTCTTGGTTCGTTTTATCTCTGTCTATCTCTCTTTTGCTGTCCCTCGCGCCTCTTTCGTACAACACGCACGGTACACTCTCTCTCTCTCTCTCTCTCTCTCTTTCTCTCTCGCGGCCCCGGCAAAACTTAACAAAACAATTTGCTCCAAAGCAAACAACGGCATCCGGTTTACTTGTGAATAAACAACATATTTATTTTTAGAGGCCCCGAGGCCGTAACTCGTTTGCTCGACCGCTTGCTCGAAGCTACCTCCTCCTCCTACTCCTCCTTTACCTCCTCTACCACCTTCTCCTCTTGCTGCTGTTCCTCCTCGTCAGTCTACCACCTATTTACCCGTACGTTATGTCCGTACGACTTTAACTGACGAGAATAAAAATTGGTGGAGGCGAGAGATCATATCTTTCAACGTTTCTTCGTTTTTATTTTATAACAAACAACAACAAAAATATTAAAAAAAAAAATCTTTTATCGTTTTTTTTTTCTTTTTTTTTTTATTATAAAATATTTATTTTATATGAGTATAGTAAGTAAACATTGTGTGTCGGAAATTTTGTTGGAAAAAAAGAATAAACAATAAAAAAAAAAGCAAATATAGATGATTTTTCGTAGGAAAGAGAAGAGGGGTAGAGAAGGAAGGGTGAGTAGTAAACGTCGATGACGATTATCGGAACGTAAAAAAAAAAAAAAAAAAGTCAGAAACGATTACAACATCGGGCTGCATCGCATGTGAACCGGCACGAGCTAAGGTAAATATTAGCGGCTGCCACGTCAAGGACTAGTTACAGGCTAAGTATTTCCAAAAGAAACGTACGATACTTTCAAACGAACGAACCGTTCAAAATTTTCATTCTCGTTTTATGTTGTTTGAAGTGTTTTTTATTTTTTTTTTCTCAACCAGTGTTCATAAACTCTTACTGAAAACAACGATGAACGCATAGTTGCAATCTAAAGAAGGGGAAGGATAGGAAAATTTTAAACATTTTTTTTTTTAAATAAAAGATGAAACTTCAAGTTAAACGTGTGATAAGTTCAATCGGTAAAATCGATCTTTCCATTTAATATTATTTCTCTCTCTCTCTCCTTCTTTCAGTTCATTCTTCTTTCTCGCTCACTCATTTACCACGTAGAAGGTGTTATCAGCGTGAAAATTTGCAAGTTACATATATTTTTCGAGTGCGTCGCTTGTAAATCAAGGAGGCGAGAAGGAACGCGAGAAAGCGAACCACGATTAAAGCCAGGGTTCTAACAGCGACCTAATTCGAAGATAAGATAAGTCGTTAAGTGCTCGGGCTGGCGGCATCGATACTACCCAGTGTTTTATTGCGCCACCCCCGAACAACCCCATCTCCCACTACCACTACCAACACCATTGTAACTACAAACAGTACTACCACTACTTTACAACCATAACCTTCTCTACCCACTACTATTACTTCCAACACCATAACCATCACTTCTTTCTCATCCTACTCTTTCTCAAGATTTATTGTAAAATTCGATAGATATTGCCAATTACAACCCCCGGAGGCGCACGATCGGCACCCCTAGAGCTATCGACGATAGAAGCCATGGCACCTCCTTCCTTCCGCTCGCTTGAAGAATTTTAAATGCGTTTTATGTACAGAGACGACGTGGTGCGTTGCATAAATCTATCTTTCCCTTTCTTTCTCTTATTTTCTTTTTTTTTTCTTTTCTTTATCTTGTTCGAGTTCTTCTTCTTCTTTTTCTTCTTCTTCTTCTTCTTCTTCTTCTCTTTTTCTTTTACCATTTCTCAGCAAACCCCTCACTTCTTGAAAATATGATTACAATCACTGCTTCGCACCGAAAGGTCTCTCCCCCTAGGTCCTACAAACCTTCAACCACCTTCAACCCACTTCTTTCCTCTCTCTCTCTCTCTCTTTCTCTCTCAAATCTCCACCTCTCGTACCAATCAGAATACTCGCGGTGATAAAACGTTTCATTTCGTTCGGGGTTGTTTCCGACGGAAAGAAGACTTCGAATAATCATCACCTGATTATTGTTGTTCGTTATTCCTTTGTACACTCCATTTAAATTTTTATATATATCTTATTGGATTGGCAACTAAATCATTGCTGATTTTAAAAATCCATCGATCGACAAAATTTGCAATTACTGAGTTGCTAACCCAATATATACTAGGGGTGCCCCGCCACACGTTGCTGTGGCTTACAATCAGTCCGATACACACGTCTTTAAATCAACGAATTACCTTATATCGCCATCTGTTAGAATCTTATCGAACAAACAGAGATAATCATGACTCTTTGTTAATAAACAAATAATATTGCGATTATAAATTGAGATATAAACAATCCTATCTTTCAAGTTGGATGAAACTGCACACAGTATGTAAAATTTTTATTAAAATCGGTTCATTAGTTTAAGAGTCCATTGCGGACAAACAACGTGACATGTAATTTATATATATTAAGAAGATATAGTAATGCTCTTAAAAAAAAAAATAAAAGGTGCATCTATTTTATATAAAATTGTATATCGTATTTAAAAAAGTACACACGTCACTTTAATAACAAATATAAAATGAAATACTATGAATGAATGAGAGAGAAGTTAAACGAAATGATTGTTCTCCCTTCCACCAATAGTATCACCTTTTACCCTCTTTACATCTGCGTGCTCGCGTGTCTCTGCGTGCTCACTTTTCTCGTTCACCATTGCCCATGGACTCCTCCGTGCATGTTGCATTCGTTTCGACGTAATTACCATGATTATTCTTCGTATTCTTCGCGCGGTACACACGTTCAACGATTTGTCGCGTTAATGCGATAAACTCACGCTTTTAAACAGGAAAGAGATTCACATTTTATATTATATCTATGTATTTATTTATAAATACTTCTATTATATACACGTATATACATAATCATTAATGTGTCAGTATGAGTATGTGTGTGTGTATGTGTAAAATATTTATCATTCATTTAACGTCACATCGGTCTACATAAAAAAACACTGTAAAATAATTAACTAATACATGTGCATATATAACATCAATGCATATTTATTTCACATGTTAAAATAATTAATTAAAATCATTATTAATTATTTAAAACATATATATACTTATTAAGTTTACTTAAACCAATTGGTTTACTGTCTATTATATTGTAACAAAAAGGTGCATTCATTTCTATTAACGACACTGGAGTTGTAAGTTATGTGTAACAATCTTGTTGCCAATCGATGAAGTCCTTCTCTCTCTCTCTCACACACTCTCTTTCTATCTCTATCTTTCTCTCTTTCTTTTTTACCTGAATACTACTCAAAGTAACACTCACGAGAATGCAGGTAGAGAAGTTGTTCCAAGTCAGAAATAAACAGTGCTGCTGGAAAATAATAAAGTTCATGTATATATATAAATATATATGTATATATGTTCCCTTCATGCATATATAAATACAGTACGGTTTATCGAAGTTATATTGTAAGCTTCATTTGCATGAGCTCGATCATGTTCTTTTTCACCTTTCTCTCTCTTTCTCAAACGCGCAGCTGGACATACACGCGACAAAAAAAAACGCGTTAACAAAACAACACGCAACCAACGACGACAACGACGACGACGACGACGAAAATGATGACGATGACGATGCTGGACTATACTTTGTGAAACTCTTACTTGAAACATAAACATACTAAGAATTAACATTATTCTATATAGTAGCATATGAATTATTATGGTTATTCTTTACTACGAACATTTAACATTTTATTTATATATAAATTTGATTGCAAAGAGTAAACAACATTGAGAAATTTTAGGAAAGTTCATTAAAAAAAATTCATATTAAATTAATTTAATTAAAAATACTTAAACTATTGGGATCTCTGGCAGAAGCGTGTCGTAACAATTTGACCTATCTACTGTAATTTTGTATTTAGTCACCAGATAGCGTATTCAAGTGCTACAGATCCCGATACTAATACTAAATCAAATATTTATATTATATAATAAATCTGAAATAAATGATACGAGAATTGAATGTTTTAAAAAGGATTTTCTGAATGATGAGAGAGATTCGATTTGGAAAAGGAGAGAAAATTCTATAGAAAACTGATTGACTTTTGTTTACTACGTTTATTTTATCATAGTAATTGAAAATTATTGACTTAATCAAGATGAGGAAGTATTATCGTGTAATTATCAAACTGAATGAGACGAGAATGCAGTTCTTCGATAAGCTCGATGATAATTTGTTCGACAAACAAATACGATTGTTCTCAGGGAAATATATCTATTCGAATATGCCGAATCAATGTCTCCTAAATTTATTTGATAATTAAATAATTTATCGTATTTACAATTCGATCAATCGATATCAACTATTGTATAATATCTCTTTCTCTCTCTCTCTCTCTACTTTTGTATTTTCAAATTAGGCTAACAATTATTCCAATTAATTTCCAAAACATGCAACTTCATTCAACTAATATAATTTTTTAAATAAATTAAAATAAGTAGAAGGTTATATGCATTTATTAATTATTATTATATATTTATTTATTTATTTATAAAAATATAATTATTGTGTATAGGAAATTGTTTTTGTGATATATCAAATAATGGTACTTACGTATTAACGCCACAACAGCAAAATTCCGCTAATGTGCCAATCTACAACTTAAATTGTTGCAACAAATCATAGAATAAAAACCCTGACGAAACCCTGACGAAACCCTGACGAAACTCTGACACAAACCTGACGGTTGCTGTGTGCAAACAACAAGATTGCTCATTATTGGTGCATTAGCAGAATTTTTGCTGCAATGACGTTAATACGCAAGTACCCAAATAATTATTAAATTATTATTCATTTTGTATAATTAAAAACAATCTCTTATAAAAATTTAACTACTTATTTTGCATTTAATAATATAATTCAATTATTATTTCATTTTTTTTTTCAAATGAACAAAATCTGTGTACATTTTACACAAATAATTTCTTTCATTGTTCACAATTTTACATTGAAAATAATTCGAAAACTTTTTCCTATATAATTAAACATCAATTAAAATGAATAAATTCATTGGAATAATAAAGAAATAAAATCGAGGGGTGGTTATGGGGTGTTGCTTTGCTAGAGAGGGTAAACTAGCCGAAGACGAGGAGCATTCTCATTATACCCTCTTGATTTATGTGCATGCCATCTTGAAAATCCTAGGCTAGAAATAAAGTTTAAGGAAAAATAAGACACGTCTGGCTGGCTGGCTGGCTGGCTGGCTGGCTGGTTGGCTGAGTAAAAGTTAAGTTGCGATAGTTAGAAAAGGAATAAGAATAAGAATAAGAAAAAGAAGAAGATAAAGAGTGAAACAGGGGTGAGAAAGGGAGTCAAGGGAGGGAAGGGAGGAAGTAAGGTGATGACAAAGTCTGCAAAAATATATTACAGAAATAAGCTTGCCGGTGGAGTAACGCCATCGTTTAAAAACTTTTTGACTATACCAACCTTCCCCCTCTCTCTCCTCTTCAAGACCCATGTTACAACCCCATTTTTTTTTTTTTTGGTTAACAAAGGAACAGTTAAATATATATATATATACATACAGATATGTGCGTTTTAAAATTAAATACTATTAAATAAAAGAGTGGTAAAAAAAACACACACACATTTAAAACGATACGTTCAAATTGTTATTATTTGCAACAACCTGGTGAATCTGAAAAAAAAAAAAATATAATTTTTGTTTTGTTATATTTGTTTTATTAATTATTATTTTTTTTTTTTTACTTGTTATTCTTTTTATCTTTCCCCTATTACAATGAATTATTATACCGTATGTTTTTCCCAACAGTATAGAAAGTTATTTTTTCATTTGGAAACATTAATAAAAACGCAAGTATATACACAGGTAGGTAGATAGGTAGGTAGGTAGGTAGGTAGGTAGAGTTACTGCTTTATCCCTCCGATGTTTGTAAATTTATCGTATGAGACCGTACCACGTCTCGTTGTTTCGTATATTCCAAGCTGATTAAGCGTGGAATGTTGTGGGTCCTTTCATTTTATTGCACGAAAGAGGAATAAGCTCGCCTAGAGGGATTATTAATTTGTACTCGGCATTTTACTTTTGAAAAATATCGAAGCACGTGAAACCGAGTCAATAATTATATACATATATATATATATATACATATGAGCCCCGTATGACCCCCCCTCCCTCCCTCCCCCACCTACACAAATATGGTGAAAATAACTTTTCTTTTACAAAATAATATTATATGGAAATTATTCGAGTGAGATGAGATAAATCAGTAATTAGAATGCACATATTATACACACACACACACACACATGAATACATATGTAATAATAAAATAAAAGAGAGAGAGAGAGAGAGAGAGAGAGAGAGAGATGATAAATAATAATGTTAACGCAAGATGACAAAAATGATTTATAATATATTTTCATAAAATATCATCGTATATTTCAATTGTAAATATACACACCTGCTAGTACTACTACTATGATATTAATATAAAGATATTAAATAAATACTTTGTTATATTATTGCAGGGACATATCGGTGATAATCCGTTCGACAACGGTTCTTGGGGAAAGGAACATTTTCAACCATCGACGGTACCCTGGCAGCTAAATCCACGCGGCCACTCTCGACCCAGTGTAAGTAAATAACATCATTTACCTATTAATTAAATCATCAAATTAACAACGAATGAACATTTATTCAACGATCCCGAAAAAAAAAAAAAGAAAAAGAAAAAACAACATGGATTTACTATAATATAAAATATTATTTATCATATAGATACAAATGAGAGAGAAAGAGAGAGAGAGAGAGAGAGAGAGACCATGTGTGGATAATATGTTTAATGCTTAATTATTTTTTTTTTTTTAATAAAATTTATAATTATTAAATATTTAAAATAAAAAAAAATAAAAACAATGAAAAATTCAAAGCTTAAAGTCAATGGTGGTTAAACGAATTAACGCAACAAGCAAAGTTCTATCAAGTGAAAAAGTAAGAATAGGAAGTAATAGTTGAAAGAAGAGTAAAGAATGAAACAAAAAAAAGAAAATGAAGGGAAAAGGGTGGAAAGAAATCGGAAGAGGAAGATGAATAAAAAAAAAAAAAGAAAAGAAATCCGGAGGCACTCATTGTGTCCGTCCGCAGGTAACAAAAATGTTCTCCCAGTTTTCTCGAGTACTTTTTTTTTTTATTCCCTTAAATGTAAGAGTTTGGTGCTTCTCTTCGTTGTTACATCGTAACCCTGTAACTACCCCTGTCTTTTTCTATCTTTCGTATACGCTCCTTTTCCTCCTCCTTTTTTTTCTTTTTTTTTCTCTCTCTTTCTCTTCTTCCCATTCCCTTTTACTTTTCTCGTCAGTCCGTTGAAATCCACCCCTCTCGTTTTCTCTTTCTCGTTCTCGTTCTCGTTTTCTCTTTCTCTTTCTCTTTCTCTTAAGCTTCGTCCGTGCTGTCAGCCGGTATTTATAATACGCTTTGTTTTCCCTCAGCTATTTGTCTTGGCTCTCTCGGCTCCTTCGCTAACGTTATTATCTCGCGTTTTATTTTTATTTAATTCTACGCTCCTTCTACCAGAATGTCTCAGCGTATTCTGACACTGTCAACTATACACCCCTTACATTTTCCAACCCCTTTCAAAACAAATCCTTTCCTTCTTTCCTACTTTTTTTTTTATTTTCTTCTTCTTCTTCTTCTTCTACTACTTCTTCTACTTTTTTTTTTTCCTACTCAACGTTTCCATGTGTGATAACTCGATTAATATTAGTATTTATTTCATCAATTAAAATTTCATAAAAAACACAGAACAGGATTTAATAATTGCACTAATGAACTTTCAAGTTCTTAATTCCAATTAATAATAATAATAATTATGATTATTTTTTTTTTTGAAATTGTAATAACAACAAAGATTAAAATCCTTCTTTAAATAAAAAAAAAAGTTATTAATAATAAAGTGAAAGTAAGTAATACTTCAATACACTCAGGTAAAACAAAATGTGTGTAAACTAATTTGAGCCCACCATACGATACGTTTAGAATCTCACGTGAACACATAACGCTGCGTGGAGATTTCTTAGATGCTGACAAATGCACACGTGCACACGTTATGAACCTAACTAACCCTTTATCTAACTTTTGTTTTCTTACTACGAGAATAAAGGGACACGCACGATCGTTAAGTGCAATGTTTTATATATATAAATATATGAATACATGTGTATACCTATATGGGAGAGAAAGAGATAGAAAAAGAAAGAATATGAGATCATCGTTGAGGATTACAAAGATGGTTGATGAAAAAGGAACAATGCGGTCAAGCTGACGTCGATGAACATACTCGAAACATCGTGCTCGTTTTTCTATATGATTACAATCTTAGCCATTTTATATATATATATATATATATATATATATATATATATGTATATAAAAGATAGACGTGACTTTTTGTTTATGCTTCGTTCACGCACGTAAAGTTTACTTTTCTAATCTACGTTGAACTACCCACACCCAGACGTTGACTCATCTAGGATTCATATTTTTAAATTATTTTATACCGATCATCATCATTTTCTACACAATGGTTACGTACATATTTTTTAATCCAAATTTGTTTCTAATCAAATAAATAATTAATTTTAATAAGATTATATTATCTTTGCAATAATGTTGCAAGGAAAACGACATTTTAGGTTTAATTAGGATAGGATTCTTTTAGGATATTATATATAATATCTTAATATATATAAATTATGTGTGTCACGTTGTTTGTCCGCAATGGACTCTTAAACTACTGAACTGATTTTAATCAAATTTTATATACTGTGTGCAGTTTCATCCAACTTGAAAGATAGGATAGTTTATATCTCAATTTATAATCGCAATATTATTTTATTGCGAATTATGATTTAAAACGTATGTATCGGACTAATTGTGAGACACAGCAACGCGTGGCAGGGCACCCCTAGTAGGTGAGGTCTTTTTTTGGAATGAATTGTGTAAGAATACGAGAATGACGATAAATATATCGATATAGTTAAAGTAATTAGGTGTTTTTGGTAAGAAACAGAAAAAAAAAATCAGTGCAGGGGTGATTTTTAGTATCCCAGTGACTGCTACAACACCACCAGCACCACCACCATCACCACCCTCAAGGGTTTTAAGATATGCAGGACGCAAGGCACGCTTTCCTAGCGAGACTATTTTAATACGAATGAGAGAGAGACCCTCTCTCTTTTTCTCACTCTCTCTCTCTCTCTTCTCTTTCTACTATTCTCGACGAGACGATATGGTTCGAAGCGAGAAACTCGCGGAAGATCTACTTCTTGATTACAGAACTTTTTACCTAATTACATAACATTGTTACCATTTACAAAGTCGCCAAAGGGTCTACGTTTGTCGACTACTAATCAGGAACGTTCTAAGGATTAGCATCCTCTCGAAGATGAGAATCTCGTTCGGTTTCGATGGAATTCGTGAAATTCTTCCAACGTGTAGATGGCTACGTGTGTACTTTTTTAAAGAGAAAAAGGAAGTTTTATCTCGTATAAGTGCTTTAAAACTCACCTTAGTAATTACAAGAAAGTAGAAAATAGCTTTTAGTGAACTACATTCTAGGAACATTTAACTTTTCAACCAACCCCCCCAAAAAAAGAAAAATCGTCAATTCGTACTAAAATCTAACATTTATAAATATTAAAACAAAGTAATTCACAATCATATTAATCAATATAATAATAATAATAATAATAATAATAATAATAATAATAATAATAATATTTTATTAAAGAAATAAAGATATATAAAAAAAACTTTGATGAAAGATTGTGGTATCAGAAGACGTTAAGACGTCTGGCAGTTCGACCTTCGAACTCCCATAGCATAAACCCCTTTTCGACCGCAGCCCCTTTTAGAAAGTAATAGTAGGGAGGGTTACTCTGGTAAGTGGGTGGATGGGTGTAGGTAGGTAGATAGGTAACCTTTAGACGACGACTACGACTACGACGAAGGTTCACCAGTCTCGTCTCGTCTCATCTCGTCTCATTTCGTCTCGTCTCGTCTCGTCTCGTCTCGTCTCGTCTCGTCTCCATTGTCCTCTAATTCTCATCCGATCCTCACATTACGTAATTTTCTCTTTATTATTTTATAATTCCCGACAGTGTGCCGGGATACTTGGACCTGTGCCGGAGTCTGATCCAACTCCGTCAGATCCTCACGGTTCTCATACCGTTGCCTGCGCATACTAATGCGCGCATTTATTAATTATTCCATCGCTAGTTACCACAGATTCTATTTCTCTTTCTTATTCTTCTTCTTATTCTTATTCTTCGTTTCTCTGATTACGTCACTCACCGATTGAGATTAAAACCTTATCGCTAACTCGAAATCTATTCTTAATAAATTTCCAACCAAATTTTAAGAAATAAAAAAAGAAAAACTAGAAAGATAAGAGTTGGTAGTTGGTTGTAGTGATAGTGTGATAGAAGTTTTATGTTGGTAAGAAATCTATTCACGAGAGATATTGATTCGGTTAGAATGTTCCACAGATTCCGAACGGATTCTTTACATTGGACTTGAGTTCGGGTAGTGGGCTTTGGGAATGAAATTCCCTTTTAACGTCGGCCAGGCGCGATTCCTTTTCATGGCAATCGCAAATGTTTAATTGGCTTGGCCGAGAAGCAGGTAACGGCAACGTTAATTGCACTAGATTGCCATCGGGCCCCTCGTCCCCTTAGCGAATCAACGAACACATAAACGAACGAGTATTGTAGAAATTCGAGAAAAAGATGATAATAACCTGAAGCAGGTAGTAGATGGGTATGGAAAGCAACTAGACGATTTTCTTGGTTACTTGGAAAAGACTTCTCTGCATTGAATGCTAAACAAAAGTTAATTTATATCCGGAGGTCGAGACTTTGTAGGAGAGATCGGAAGATGAATGGGTGTACATCTTGCATACCAAGTGGCTTCTCGTCAGTTCCTCAAGGACCAACGAACGGAGTTAAAGATCTCAAGGGATCCTCCTACCCTTCCCTATGGGATATTCTCTTTTCTATCCCTCTCTTTTTAGCTTTTACAATTCTTTGAAAAGACCCCACGTACATTTGAAGAGTATACTTGAAAATCACTCGATTGACACCTTCTTTCATACCTTTTTTTTTTTACAAATTCCCGATGTTCCTGAAATATTTTCGAATAATAATTTCAACCTATTCTTCAAAAATTATTAATTTATTTATTATTATTATTATTGTAATAATAAAGAAACAGTTTGAAATCTAAGAATGGTAAAAATCGATTGAGTTCAGGTAGTTGAAAGGAGAAAAGATGAAATGTTCTTCTAGTCGAGAGGCACGCAACGATCCGAAGATATTCCCTTTAGGGTCGTCACCCTTAAAATCCTGCGGTACATTGTGCGAGAAAGAGAAAGAGAGAGACAGAGAGAGAGAGAGAGAGAGAGTATTCTCGTTCTTCGATAATCATATATCCCCTTGAAGAGAAGAACCGAGTAGTTCCAACGCGCAACGCCTGCAGTAATGAACGAAATTACGGCTGAAAATTAGTCGGCGCTAAATGAATTTCTCTTGCGCTTCAACGATTTTCTGATAAAACCGTGGAAAGCTTTTGTACCGTTGAGTTTCGTCGTCTGTAATATCAAAAATCGTTTTAACTCAATTTTCATTCAACACATCAAAAGATGACCCAAATAATAAGTATAAACAGATTCATTTCAAATTATTTCATCAAATATGAAATAGATAATTGAAAACGTTAGAAAAAAAAGTACAAAAATAATAATAAATGTAACAAGGAATGAAATACAATGAAAGAATTGAATTGAATTGAAAGGTACACAAAGTTGCATTTGGTTATCCTGGAATAGGAGAAAAGCCTGTTGATCCAGTGTCCCGAAGGTGGAACAACATCGTCTAACCGGCGTTGAACTTTCTCGATACACAAGGCAACATAGCAACACAACACGGTAAAGCACAACAAGTGGGAGGGATGCTGAGGGTGGAAAACACCTTCCCTCTCTCCCTCTCTCTCTGTTTCTCTCTCTGCCACCGGTAGAGAGATGTACAGCCACCGGAACGAAGAGGCGCGCGTCGCCAGTGCCACGTGCTTCATAGTCCCTCCTCCCGTTTCTACTCCCTCTTACTCTATTTTCCTCTCTTTCGCTCGCACTCTAAACAACCCCTCCCACCCTCTCATCCTCTCATCTCGATCAGCCAAACGTCTACACCCCCTTGTCATATATTTCACGTGTTGAAAATCCTCCCACATAATCTATTGGTTTCATTTGTTTATTTATTTATTTATTTATTTATTTATTTATTGTTATTAAATCTTGTTTATTAAATTCACGTTTATTTTATTTTATTTTATTTTTGATTTGTCAAGGATATCGAAAAAATTTGCGTTCATTTTACAAACCAATTTGAATCGTGTCAATTTGATTTTAATTTCTTTTAATTATTTTTAACATTTGAATTAATTTAAACATTTTATTGACTTTATTTATGAATCATGGCAACCATCATCTAAAATATTAGAAAATAACGTAGTGTGTGGTTCCTTATCGGACTATTTTCTTGGAAGAAACTTCATATAAACGACGATACGCCCGAGGGTTTTGGGTTTTACCTTCTCTTCTATTCTCTCTTTCTCTCTATCTCTCTCTCTCTCTCTCTGATACTCCCTAGTCGACGAAGCAAAGTCAAAACGCAATCCGAAAGCAAAGAGGCAACTAAAACCAAGTTGGAGTCTAACAACGTAACCGAGACGTGCAACCTTGTAAATAGATGTCTGGATCGTGCTAATATCGTTTTACCTAGCGTTGTAAGGAACTTCCTCTCCACCTTGCGAGAGGAATAGAAGGGTAAGGGTTTAACCTTCTTGTACTACCTATGCCTACTTCCTTACATGCACACGCATGCACGTGCTGGGGTAATTAGTGTCCTAATGAACTCGGATCCTAGTTAAGGAGCTATTTTCTCTCTCACTCATACTCATACTCATCGTTCATTCTCTTACTCATTGTGTAAATAATCGGGAACACGCGCATTCTCTCTCTCTCTCTCTCTCTCTCTCTCTCGATGCGTTAGAGAGAGTTTTGGCGTCGTTCAAGATCTATCTCGATAAATGTAAACGTTTTAGTAGTAGTGGTAAATGGTATTGGTGTTGGTGTTGGTGTACGGTAACGAGCCAAGATCAGAGAACATTATTGCCTGCTCAAAGTCCTCGGATATTTTTGTGAAGAGGAATAATAATGAGCTGTCATAGTCGGTAGAGAGATACCTACTACTACTACTACTACTACTACTACCTCCGTGAATTCTACCGTACGATCGTAAATTTCTACTTCCGCTACTAATTACCGTTGATTTATTCGACACTAAGGTAACATCATCTTTGTACACCTATACTGTACCTAATGTTACTTATCCACCCATTATTTTTAATCTCATTTTCTCTTTTTATCATCTCAACTATTTGTAATATTTAAAATAAAATTTAAATGTGTTTTTTAGTATTTCTCTTTTTTTTTATTTAGGGTTATTAAAGTATCTATATATAAAGGGTTTTTTTAAATTCCTAAATATTATTTAATATATATAATATAATAAAATAAATAATAAAATTTAATATAATAATAAAATAATAAATAGCTCTAAATAACATGACATTTAAATAAAATAAAAATTCCTAAATAAATATAAATAATATAATAATCCTAAAAATAAGTAATAATAAGACACTTAAAAAATAACAAAACACTCGTTTGATTGAAACTCATCCTGAAACGCTTCGATACTCGCGAGTTTCTACTTTCTCATAGATGAAAAAAAAAAAGAAGGGATAAAAGTCAAGGGAAGAAGAAACAAAAAAAAAATTAAAGGGATATAGTACATGGAATCGGAGAGTCTCTTTTAGAAAGAGAGTCTTTAACGATACTTTGATATCGTGCGAGATAGAGAGTGCAGTTCCTAGTACGACAATGGCCACGTTTGCGCATTAAACGCGAACGTCCTTATGCGACTTTGAACGACTTTTTGCTTTTACGACAGGACGATTTGAATTTTATGCTAGACGATATTTGAATTACGATGCCTCGTAAAACGACATTTTCGTAAGCGCGTGTACGTATGATGACTATACTGCACGAATAACTTGATTCTTCTGTATTCGTAAACGCCCATTGCGTGTGTGTGTCGTCGTTAATGGCACATGGTTGTTCTAAAACATTTTTTTTTTTTTTTACAAAATCCTTGTTTCTAATCTTTCAATGAACTAAAGAAAAAGAAGAATTTGAGATTATGAAAATGATTTAAAAAAGGTTTTGTTCTTTTGGATAATTTGAAAAATGATTATTTTCATATTTGATTATTTTCGTGACTATAATAAACGAGATTTTTCAATTTTGCCAAAAAATAAGAAAAAAGACAAAAAGTAAAAGCAGCCAGTTTGGAGCCAAATAAATTCTATTATTAAAAGCCATACGTGAATCCAGATCATGACTCTTAATTACAGTCGCATTGTTCACCTTTGCCAAATATCATACACATTCAAATTGTAATAAACCAATCAAGTGTTATAGACATAGGGATAATAATTTTACTGTCACTTTGGATCGATAAATATTTGATCATAAATATTCTTACGCCAAATGACTTCGTACCTTTTAAAATTTCGACAAAAATAATATTTTGCGTATAGTATAAATACATTTCTCTGCATGTGTGTGTCGAAAATTGATAGTCAACCTATTCAAAGTTACCCAAAAAGTTTGTACATTTTTATATTATCCAAAATACATTCAGAAAATTCAATTTTTTAATTAAATTGTCGATGTTTTAATCCGAATTGTAATAAAAAAAAAAAAAAACCAATGTTCATTAATCAATGAGAAAAATATTAATGAGCACGAACTTTGAATGTAACTTAATACTTGTTTGACACGTTATAAAGGTTTTAAGGGTTTGATAAAGAGACAGAAAGAGACAGAAAGATTGTAGAGTGTCGGGGTTTGGTCTGTTGCTCTCTGTAGGACGCTGTACGTTCTTCTTCTGATCAATACCCACGTCCTTCCTTCTTCGGAAGGAACGTACGCGCGTACGCGATTCGGACTTTCAGAGTGAGAAAGAGAGAGAGGGGGAGGGTTAGGGTTGAGAAGGGTAAGTGGGTAGATGATGAAGGGGATACCTGGGATAGGAAGAAGACGAAGAAGAAGGGGTTGAAAGAGGAGAGGAAAGGAAATCGAAACAGAAAGAGAGAGAGAGAAAATCCTCACCAAGTACGATTACCGTGTGCTCTCACGAATTCTCTCTCTCTCTCTCTCTCTCTCTCTCTACTCTTCCTCTCTCTTCTTGGTCGATGCTTTTTCCTCGTCGTGAAAGACAGAGGTTAGAGGTGGGGGGTGGGTCTTGGTCCAGACGGAGAAGGGTCGCGTGGGGGTAGAGTCGCGTTCTGACTGGGCGGCAAATGTTAGAGAGAGAAAGAGAGATAGATAGATGAATAGATAGAAAGAGAGAGAGGAAGAAGAAGAAGGGAAGATTGCGCGCGCAAGTTGAACGTGTGTATTCTCGATAGAGATAGACAGACAGATAGATGGATAGACCAAGCCTAGGAGTCGTGATAAAAGATTGTCGCATATATGTACGTGTTTCCATATGTAACCATATTCATATGTATATAAAGTTAAATATGTGTATATAAGTAAATTATGTTTATGCGTTGGCACAGGTAGGTTGGTGGATAGGTAAGAGCATGCGTGAACACGCCTAGGTGCTGTTTATTGTTCGTCATTTGAAATAAAATATTACTAAGGTATAGTGGAATGTTTTAAAAGTTTAGGTGGATGCTGGATACTTGCAATAATGCTATCGTGACAGGAAAGAAAGAGAAAAAAAAGAATGATAAAGAGAGAGAGAGAGAGAGAGAGGAGACGAGAGATCCACGACTTCCTCCTCAGCGTAATTCGAAGAGGAGATAGGAGAGGAAACGGTGGTTCTATCTACTAGAAAGAGAGGAATGTGGGAGAGGGAGAGTTGTGTTAGGAGAGAGGGAAACCGTTGCTTGCGTGCTCGAAAGAGGAACGAACGTTCAGCACAAGAGGGCGGACCGGAGAACGGTATTCCACGGAGGCGTGTCTTCATCGGCGCACCAGGTGCAAAGGTGCGCGAACGCATAGCTTGCCACGCCTTTTCTCACCGTTAGACGTGCCCGACGCCGACGTCGACGTCGACGTCGACGTCTACCAACTCGGAGGAGTCTCTTTCTGTCTTACTCTTTCGATGCACCCACCCATATATTTCTCTCTCTTTCTCTCTTTCTGTCCTCTTCGAGAAAGAATGTTGATACTTGTCTAACACCCCACATCTCCCTACTTCTACCACCACCACCACCACCACCACCACCACCACCACCTCCATCGAGCTTTTCCATCCACCAGAATCATCCAGCTTCTGGTGTCAACGTCCCAAGCTTCCACAATCTACCTCCCCTCTTTCCCTCATTCCTTCCTGATTCTCCTAAATATGCACCTTCGACGCGGACACATCGACGACGACATCGGGAGCTACGAACGACAACCGAGTCAGGGGGTAGGTTGCTAGTTCGTACGTTCATTCGAGGGTGGTAGTATAGGATGGGCGGGAAGCAGCTGCCTCGCCCCCTAAACTCCTCGTCTCTCTGTCTCTTTTGCCGCTGCAATGGCATTTCTTTTTTCGATCCTCGCGACTCGAATGCGAGATGACGGTTACATATATTCTATGCGCCATCAAGTATACATATATACATATAAACCACACCTTTTTAGCTTGATAACCTAGCTAAACAAAAATGCGTGCCAATTCTTGCATATACCTGATTCTCATGTAAAATGAACTTTGTCATCCTTTTGTTTCTCAACTAAGAAATAATTTCAGTAAAATTATTCTATAAAAACTATAAAACAGATACACAAAAAAACAATAAAAGTATATTTTAATGTCAGAGGAAGATCCCAGGGACGCCATTTTCCAGGCTGGTGCAAGGTTCGCAACACAGGACGACGCATCGCATTCAAAGGCTGATAAACCGAGAGGAAGGAGTAAAGGGGGGTTATTTCGTCCTCGTTCGCCATCCAGGGATCCTTCCTTCCTTCCTTCCTTTCACTACTCCTTCCCTTTCTCCACTAAACTTCTCCTCCATCTCCTCCTTCGCTTTCTCCGATCTTCTTCTCCCTTTTGCTACCACCACCGGCAGCCACCGCCTCTTCCTTCGCCGCCATCGGACTCTTCCTCCGCCTCTCTCTCTCTCTCTCTCTCTCTGAACAACCACCACCACAACTACCCCCCTCCAACTCTCCTCTATTCTTCCAGCATCACCATCACTGCAACTATCCTCATCCTCCTGTTCCTCCTCCTCCTCCTCCTCCTCCTCCTCTTTCTCCTCTTTCTCCTACGGCAGCCTTTCTCTCGCGATTCCATTTCTGCGTTGTTGAACTATAACTCTCTCTCTAGGAAGGCACTGGCAGCTATTACGCTGGCGCTCCTAAGCTATTACGGCATCTGGAAGACTCGTTGCCGCGACCCGGTAGAAACGACATGAAGAAGAGAGGTGGTAGAGAAGAGAGGGGGGCGGGGAGGGGGAAACTTGGGAAGCTCCGAGAAGGTAGATGGTCGTGCTTGCTAGGACGAAAAGGAGAACGTACACGGGCTGCTAGCTGAAGGGTGGGGGGAGGTGCGGCTTGCAGTTGGGTTAGGTGAGGTGATGTATTGAGATCCCATTGTATCCACGGAATCCCCTAAGATTGCCAAACGACGCTTCCCTGCTCACCCCCCTCACCCCCCGCCCCCCGATTCCTCCACCTTTCTACTTCCTACCACCCACGAATAATACGTCACTGCTCTCTAAGGCGACTATTCTCTCTCTCTCTCTCTCTCTCTCTCTTTCTTTATATCTATCTTGAGTACGAGATAACGGGCTAGTATATTTTTTTGTCTTCTTTTTCACGCTAGCCCTTTTTTTATCATTATCCTTCCTACACAAATGCACTGAATAAGTATCCTTATCGAATAAATACAATTTTAATTTATTGTTTCATCTTTTCAATAGTTTGAGATAAGAATTGATGTATTATGAATATGATTATTAATAATACATCATATCGAATTGTTTTGTAAGATTTTAGAATAGATAATTAAGAATTCTTAATTGGAAATCTATAAATCGCAGTTTTTGACAGATAAATCAGTTATTCACCGATACGATAAGATGTTATGCAAATCTGTTCACCTGTCTAGACACTTTTTCTTAATTAATTCGAATAATACCGTGTTTCGTTTCGGAAGCCCTTCTTCTATATTCCTTACGACCTTATCCGTTTATCGAATCACTCAATTCATGCGCATACATGTATGTCTGAGAAATTCTTGTTCATTAATATAACTGATCGTTGTCTGTATTTATACCTTTCTCTCTATCTCGTGTACTTTACTCTCTTCAATTTCACTTCCTTTAAATCCTATCCCTTCTCTTATATATACATATATATCTTTGGAACTCTCCACAAACTGTTTTCCTCCTTTTGCGGTACTTTTAATAACGTGAGATCGCGGGTTCGCATGCAGTATTGAAAAAGCCAGCATAATATCGAGGAATCCCAATATTGGCTGCGGGGAGGGTCGCTACGAAAAGAAAGCAAGGAAAGGGCGTATAAGATGTTAACAAAAAGAAAAAAAAAGAAAACTAGGGGATGAAGGAGAAAATGAAAAATAAGAAATTGAGAGAGAGAGAGAACTCAAGAATGAAATAAATAAAGAAAAGAAAAAAAAAGTTGGATTTGAAGATGCAGAAAAATTCTTCTCAGTTCTTCGTTCACTTTTATCTTTAACACACACACACACCCACATATATACACATACATATATCATCTTTGATATAACAAGCTTTTATTATTTTAACGATCGACATAATCCAACACTATCTTTCCTTCATACTTGTGCGTTTCATAGGACACTGCATTGTTTTAAAACGAAGTAAGAGGATCGTTCGATCGTACGAAGAATGATAGAAAGATGGATTGGTGGGTGGATGGGTGGTTCATAGAGGGTGGTTTGTACAACTGTTTTTCTTTCTTATTCTTCTTATCCCCATACTCGGTTCTTCTTCTTATTCTTCTTCTTCTTCTTCTTATACACAGTGCTGGCAATTAACTTTATAAAGGGTAGGATTGGTAAGAGTCATGCTTCGTATTAGAGAAAGCAAAATATTACATTGGACGATGTTTCTCTTTACGATAAAACCAACGACCACGACAACGACGACACTAAAAAGAAAAAGAAGAATAAAAAAGAAGACAAAAAAAAGTAAACTAGCAAGACGGTAGGATATTACTGAAAGAAATAACTCGTTCGAGGTCGAAGATGATACGCTTGATAAAAATGGTAGATCGATAAGAATCGTGTTACAAATACATATAGAAATATATATACACATATACATAGAAATATAATTCTTACCTATGGATCCTATATATACACACATCACCTACCTTATAATACAACTTGTTCTATATGGCGGAAGCCAAGCACACATCAAAGTACTACCCTCTCTCTTTCTCTCTCTCTCTCTATCTCTATCTCTCTATTGCAATTTTAGTTAAAAATAAAACATTTACTCTTTAAGAGAAAGAGAGATAGAAAGCAAAAAAAAAAGAGGAGAATTACCTTCCTTAGCAAAGACGTCAACGTACGATCGTACGACGTCGTTCACCCCCTTTCATCTTTTTTCTTACCACCCACCTACCCCCCCTAACCCCGTACACTTCTTTGTATTAAATATACGTTCGATAAAAATATCCTCGTCGTCTTGGACTTGATATCAAAACGAAATGAGAATAAAGTTCGCGAAAATACAATCAATGAGGGGGGCGGGGGTGCCTTTTTATTCCCCTCTCCCTTTTTTTCATTCTATATTCCAAATTATTTTCAAAGGAATAAAATTAGACGTAGACTAGACGTTCTACATAATTCATGTATAAAAGTATCAAACAATAATTTAAACAAAAATAATAATAATAATAAATTATTCATTTACAAACACACATATTAGGAAAATAATTAACAAATAACGTGAAAATAATTGACAAGAATATTTGGATACTTACGTATTACGAATCTTGTTGTTTGCACACAGCAACCGTCAGGGTTGCGTCAGGGTTTCGTCAGGGTTTCGTCAGGGTTATGACGACAGAATCAAGTGATAGATAGTTTTAATTGAAAATACGAATGACGATTTTCAAAGTTTCATATTGGCTTTTTTATTTTCTACCCTTTTCCCCTCATATATATATATATACAGTGGGTATACTTATACATAGGTATATATACAATATTTGCTATAGAACGCTCGGATATGCCGTTTTTAATTGGCGATACGCCAAATTCGACGTCGATATAGAAAGGAGAACGCAAACATCGGTACGGCTCTTCTCGCGCGCATCCGTCAACGATCCTGCAATGCAAATGCAATTTGCGTATCATCGTTGTAGTCGCAAATAGATAGGCGGATAGATAGATAGAAAGAGATAAAGAGCAGGGAAACAGAGAGAGAGAGAGAGAGAGAGAGACAGATGGAAATAGCATGGAAGGGGGTGGAAGAGAGATGGGTTGGAAACAGCCCGAGGTGGAGGTGGAGGTGGAGGATAGCAGCAGCCGTGTTTGGTAAATATTTGTGGCCGATTCGAAACAACAAAGCCGGAAAGGACCTGGCCCGTTTCGGTTCTAGAAATGTTTGTTTCGTGAATGCGAATTCCATTGAATGCGCTTCGGAAAATTGTGTGGGCGTATTGGCGTCATCATTCCTTCTCTCATTCTCTCTTTATTTCATTCTCTCTCTCTCTCTCTCTTTCTCGTACTCGTACTCGTACTCGTGGTCTCATTCTATTTCTATTTCTCTCTCTGTCTCTCTCTCTCTCTCTCTTTATCCTTTTCTATACCAAAGTTACGGAACAAGTCGAGTTAAAATGTTTCATTCTAGTATATCATGCAATACATTTGGAATGAGAAAGGATGTATATATGTATATATGTGTATATAATACATATGTGTTTTCGTGACACACGTTATTTTCAAACGTTCGATCTTTTACCTGACGAAACTGTCGATCTGTAATATCCCACTCAATAGGAGCATTTTGATCGTTCGACTTTTCGTTTTACCTTCCAGCGAATAAACCAAATGCATACCTGTATTTTATATATATTCTTTCTTTACCTCTCTTTTTTTTTCTTTTTTTTTTTTTGTTTCGTTGGGAATTTTCGGGAAAGATGAGTTTGTTTTTTATCGTATATCGCGTATGATATTTGTTTTGAGTATTTAACGTTGAAATTATTTCCACTTGTTATTATCGGAAATGATAATCAAATTTTCATTAATTCTCTATCGATCATCGTAATTATTTTTATTATTCTACTGTAAATATTTTCTTTTATTATATAATATATATATGTATATATGTTTTAATATTCGTACGTTTATAATTTTGCTAGAGTAAATTTTCAACAATAAAAATTAATTTCATTTATTAATTTAAAGACCTCGAGTACTTACGTATTAACGCAACCGCAGCAAAAATTCCGCTAATGCGCTAATGAAGAACAATCTTGTTGTTCGCACAGAACAACCTTGTTGTTTGCACACAGCAACCGTCAGGGTTGCGTCAGGGTTTCGTCAAGGTTTTTATTCTATGATTTGTCGCAACAATTTAAGATGTAGATTGTCACATTAGCGGAATTTTGCTGCGTTGGCGTTAATACATAAATATCAAACCTTGTGAATGAAAAATAGTGTATTGTAACAGGTGATATATTAAATTTGATTTGTTTAAAGATAATGAATAGTAAAAATACTTGAAAAAGTAATTTGTTGTAGGACGATAGGAGGCGTGGGTATTTAAAAAAAAAAAATGATAAATATTTTCTATACAGGATACGCGATCGTGAAAGAACATAGAACATATGTAGAATAGTGTGTATGAGAGAGAACATATGTTTGGTTTGTTGGATTGTTTATTCGCGTATATCAGGTCGAAACTTTAAGCCGGTATCGCAATCGCGGAGAAAAATAAATTTTCTATCGGGGCACGTGTGTTGCCCGATGTTGTTGGATATCGTTGTACACATAGTAACTTTATCGTCGACGATTGTGCTACCACGTGGTATTACGCCATTCGTAGGATACGTAACACATATATATTTTTACGTGTATATATATATACATCCTAGTATCATCGAAACTTGAACGAAAATCGATTTTCGCTTGGAACATATGTACATATGTTGTTTCATGTTAGGAGATAAGTAATCGTTGCTATGATATAATAAAATCCTATAACAAACGCCTACATTTCATTTGAGATTCACAAAGAAAAAAATAACAAGCAAGTATAAGAGAGAGAGAGAGAGAGAGAGAGAGATAAAGATAAAGATTTACATTAGGGATTTTTAAGAAATTGTTTTATCTATTTAAAAAACAAATGTTATAAATTTATTTATCAAATATTTGGTGTAGCACTGGTAAGTGTGTAGATTTATATGTTGCATTGAACAACTAAATATTGAAATTCTAATTTGTTAATTAATTATTATTATTTTTATCTCTGTAGAACCTATTTATAAAAAAAAAAAACCCCGAAAGATTGAAATCCCGAAAGATTTAAATTCAATAAAAATTTCTTATTTATTATTTACAATTTATTATATTCTTAGATAAATCGATTTTTGTAACACTCAGTATAATTCTCCAAAAAATTTCTCTATCTCTTTCTCACTTCTACATTTCTCTTGTTCTCTCTCTCTTTTTTTTTTCTTTTTTTCCAAAGAAATCGCGAGTGTAGAGAAACGGCACGATAAAGCCGTCAATTTTCACCCTCAATACCGTTTGTCTCTTGGAAAGAAAGGAAAGTAAGCAGAGCGGGCGCCAGAGAGTGGAGAGAAAATGCCGGAGAGAAGGAAAGACGGATGGAGGAATACGCGGACGGATAGACTTGTAAGAACGAACGAGAGACTTCACCTTTTCTCTCTCTTTCTCTCTCTCTCTCTCTCTCATTCTCTCATTCTCTCTCTTTGAATGTGTACGCATTCTACAACACGTGTACGTGTATTTCTATGTGAACGAGTGTCGGTTGCGTAAGTTGTAAGTTTCTACGTATTATTTTCAAGTATGTGTATGTACGTTGAAAATGTGTGTGTTGGGGATGTTTGTGTGAGTGTGTATGTGAGGAAGGAAGAAGAGATCGGAAGGGAGGAGACATTTATTACGACTTTAACCGGACTTTGTGTTTATTCAGCGACTGTTGCTCTCGCTTACCGTCTATTCTCTCTCTCTCTCTCTCTCTCTCTCTCTCTCTCTTTCTCTCTCTTTCACTCTCTTTTTTTTTCTTTTTCTCTTTCCCCTTTTGCAATCTTTGAGACAGACTCGAAGTACTACTCGCTTTCGCTCTTGCAAGGAATTCCTGGCACGTAGGGTGACCGTTCGTGGTTCTTCTTCGACCATCCCCTTCTTGTCACGCGAGACACCCTCTCTCTCTCTCTCTCTCTTACTCTTACTCTCTTACTCTCAAACTCATACTATCTCTTTTTTTTACTTTTTTTTCTCTCTCTCTCTCTTTTTAGTTTGAAAGTGAGAAAGAATCTTTCACTTTATCTGTCCTACCAGGGATGGTTTCTCATGACTATGTGACTCTGGGTGCTATCCTCCTACCATTTTACGAAACTCTCTTTCTCTCTCTTTCTCTCTCTCTTTTTCTCTTTCTCTTTTTCCCCTTTCATCCCTTGGAATATCATTCCGCGGCCGTCTACTCGCATCCCCTTTCGGTCTCGTCAGGGTGTCGTACGACGTGTCCGGAGAACGACGAGAGACGTTTCACATGATCGCCACGTTCCTCCCTCTATGCCCTTTGATTCATTTCCATCGAATCCTGACACAACCCTGATGCCTATATATATATATGTTCTTCCTACAACTTTGACTACTTGCTTTATCTTTTTCTTTTTCTTTTTTTTTTTTTTCATAAGATACCTTTAACTTCGTTACGAAGCTGCGTGCTTTCTCATCTTTACTTGTCTGATTTCTTTCTTATGATAAGAATGAAGAACGAGTTTGTAATAAATTTGATATTTATTTCAAAAAACAGGTTAGAATACTTTGTCAAAGATTATAATATGAATAATGTGATTTATTTTATTTAACGAAAAACTTCAATTGAACCAAATTGTAACGCAAAACTATTCTTGAATCCACTTGAATACACACACAAAATTTCATTAAAATTGGTCTAGCCGTTTAAGAGGAGTTCAGTGACATACACACGCACAGAAGAAATATATATATATTAGAAAAAAAAGTATAAATTTTCTAAATAATCTCCCAAATGTTACACACTCCCATCCAAACGAGTAACATTTTTTAATCCTCTTTCTACAGTCTTTCGTGGTCGATTGTTTCAAGAGGGTTGTCTCTACTTTATTTTTTTTTTTTCTTGTTGAGAGAGAAAAGAAAGCTAAAACAAGAGGGACGACCGACTATGAAGGTTGAAAATAATAATTCCAAGGCGTTATTCGATGGCATATTTTCGATTATCGGCCAACGAAGCGTAATCTCGACGGTAAATGGAGGATTGTCTTCTGTATAGTGAAAGATGAGGTGATGGGTGATTCTCTACGCGGTTCGAAGGACATCCACGAGGAGGAACTTAAAGAACAAGAATAAAAAAAAAAAAAAAGAAAAAGTAAAAAGAAGAAGAAAAAGATGGAGGTGACTGAGAATGAAGACGAGACGTGAGATAAAAAGAGAGAAAGATTCTCGAGGGGTTGCCGGTACGGTGGCAATACGATGATAGAGGGGGGTGGAGGGGGGGGGTATAGCCACCAGCGGCTCTTTAAAAGAAAGCGGGATAAACAGACAGTTCGAGAGTAGCATGGGGAGGGAGGAAATGTAAATTTCTACCGAGCTGGAAGGACGAGAAAAGAATAAGGGCTCGAACAACGTGGGTATATTGAGTGAACGCGACCTAACCCCCCCCCCCACCCCAAACCCCATCATTTCTTCATCTCTCTCTCTCTCTCTCTCTCTCTCTTTCTTTCTCTTTTTGTTAGTCTCGTTTCTAGATCTCGTTCGACGCGCCCTTTCCCTTTCCTTCTTTAAATTTCATGTGCCAATTGTGCGCGATTGTCTTTACTCCGGGGCTTCTACTTCTGTTCTTCTTCTTCTTCTTCTTCTTCTTCTCTTCTCTTCTCTTTTTCCGCGGCGTCGGTTCTCAAAGTTGAAATTCTTTTTGTGGGTGGATGGGGAGAGGGGAGAGGGGGCCCAGTTTTATCCTGTCCCCGTTTTACTCACCACACCATACCACGTTTCCACCCTCTTTTATCATCCCCTTCTTTCTTCTTTCTTCTTTTGCTTTTTGCTACTTTTCAATACTCTCTCTAAGATCGTGCTTAAAGTGTATACAATGTTTCCTTGATCGTTTTTTTTTTTTTTTTTTAAAAGCTTTCATAGCTAATATCAAAAGATCAACTAACTTTTATATTTGTTTTTATCTTATTGTTTAATTAGACTACTTAGTATAGTTTGAAAGGTGATCACGCTGATCGTGAATTAATTTGTCTAACTTTGAGAAATAAGAAACGATGTGTCTAAGGATGTGCAGCAGAATGATGTGCATAATGAGTTAAATATGAAAAATGAGAAGAAGAAGAAGAAGAAGAAGAAGAAGATGATGGTTGCATGTTAGAAAGATGACACGATATGCTTTATTGAGTTTCATGTGCTTAGTATAGTGATTCAGATCATTTAACATGAGTAACATCTATTTCACTTAAGAAGTCTTCAAACTACTGGATATAGCAGTTTTACGATCTAAAATATTTTATGAGTTTAATTATTGAAAATTTTTATTTTCATTTTAATTATCGTATTTATTTTTATAATAATTACCCTTTTATTATTATTATTATTGATTGGCATTAGGAAGTAAGGAAAGTTCATTGGCACAAATACCAAATTCCGTCAGTGTTCTAATCACTGATATTATTTTTTATTATAGGAATATATTTTTTTTTTGTAAAAATAAAATAAATTAATAATATTAGTAGATGAATATTATTTTTATAATTTCAAACAAAATTCGGTACGAATTTAATATTCTAATTTGTATCCTATATATATATTTATAATTAATAATATAATAAAATTAATATATTATATATTTAATATATATATATTTAATATAAATATAATATAAAATAAATTATAATATAATACAATAAAAATAATATAATATTATTTTATAATATATTATAATATAAACTAATTTATATATTATATATAATATATTAACTTCAATAAGATAAATATATATATATATATATATATATATATATATATATATATATATATATATATATATATATATATGTATATGTTATAAATAATTAGCATTTAATTAATTCTTTCCAATTTAATATTTTAATCGTTTGGAATGGATCGAAATGTAAGAAAAAAAAAAAGAAAAAGAAAAAGAAAAAAATAGGGTGAAAATGAAAGAGGACGACGATTGTATCCTTGGGATTCTCTTTCTCTCTCTCTCTCTCTCTCTCTCTCTCTCTCTCTCTCTCTCTCTCTCTTTTCTCTCTTTCTCTTTTATTCGTCGTGCAATTTTCGAAACGTCGCTCAATAAACGAAAGAAGGGATCAGCATTCGTGGCGTAGAGTAATCCACACGGATCAGATGCCGAAATCAGCGGGTAATTGACGCAATTTCCATCCACCATCCCTCTGTAAGGATTTCGCGACGAGAGAGTCCACAGAGAGATAATAGAAGACGTTTTTACCAAAAGTAGAATGAGAGGAAAGATATACCTTAAAGTATTTCTCCAATGAAATATACCTTACGAAAATTCTTCTTTTAAACAAAATAAAATTAAGTTCGAAAGATAGAGAAGTCTTAAAAAAAAAACAAAGTTAAATAAAATTGAGTGAGAGGATTGAGAATACCTCAAAAAAAATAAAATAAAATAATAATAAAATTAACAAAAGTAAACCAACCAATCAAAAAAAAAAAAAAAAGAAATAAATGATCATGAAAAGACCACAATAATCTTACTTTTGACTGAAACGTAACTCACAACGACTACTACTACAACTCACACCATCTCCCATTTTATTTCCAAATCTTCTCTCTCTCTTTCTATTTCTCATTCCTTTTTTTTTATCTTTCTTTTACCTACTTGGAAGAAGCGAACCTTTAATAAAGAGCTTAAGCGAGCTAAATAGAAACATTTTTCCGTCGGCTTGGCTCAGTTCTTGGCCTCAGTTCGCGAACTCTTGGCTCCGTTGCAATGAAATGAGTCGCAGCAGCTCGTGCATAAGTAATCCGCAGATGAAGGTATACCCAAAGAGAAAGAGAGAGAGAGAGAGAGAAAGAGACCCTTTTCGTTTCTATCCACCCACCCGTATAGGGTGATCCCTTGCCTCCTTTCCCAACTACGACGACTTTCTTCCAGGAAACTTACTACGCCGACGTGTATCGCACCCCTCATCCCCTTCCTTCCTTGCTTCCTTTCGTTCCTTCCATTCTAAACCCCCTACCATTCTCCTAACTCCTCCTCCTTCACCTTCTTAGAAATTCCTCTCGAGTATTTCGTCCTCTCTGACAACTACGTTTGGATTTTTCTTCTTTTCACGCTTTTCCTATTCCTTTTTTTTTATTTTTTTATTTTTTTTTAACAGATTAGTCAGAAAAAAAAAATTTACTCGTGAATTGTCTTCGTTCTTGGTAAAAAAAAAAAAAAAACACGGTTTTATTTAAATATTTTTTTTTTTTCTTTAAGAATAATTTATGATTTATGTTAATGATCCGTGGTATTTGTTATATTGGTGAGAAAAAAATTCGTCTAAACGATATGAAAAATAATTTCATGTGAGAAAAGTACGATCCTATGAAAATCCCAAACGATTTTTATGTAACTCTAAGCACCCTTCTTAGAGTTCTTCGAGTGAAGAATAAAAGAAGGGTGGGTAGAGAAAAAAAAAGGAACGTAGATAGAAGAAGAAGAAGAAGAAGAAGGAAAATGTGAAAGAAGGAAGATGGAAGAAGTAAGCACCGGAACCGTTAATCACGCTTGCGAACTATTCGAAGCACATTTTTCATTGACGTAGTAGCTGTGTAACGTTATAAAGTGGTAGTAAGTGATGGTGGTGATGGTGATGCTGAAGAGATGGGGGAAGGATTCGGTAATTATTCGCCATAGGCTTGAAAAATTGCTGCCTGATCCCGAAATCGATAGTCTCGCGTTGAATATCTCTCTCTCTCTCTCTCTCTCTCTTTTTCGTTTTTTTTTACACCCTTCTTAGGTGGCATCGTACGTAGTAGCTTTTTCCAAGGACAAAAAGGGTGTTACGAAAAAACGACACACCACCCTCTAAACGTGGCACCCCCTCGACAAAGTCACATTATGAGAATAACGTATTGGTATCGTAATAAGGAAACGATTGGATGCGTACCGAGTAAGTACGAGAGTGAGAAAGAGAGAAAGAGAGATGGAAAAAATGAGAGGGTGAAAAAAAAAGAAAAGGGAAGAGAGGATGGTAGTCACCTTCGTCGAGCTTTAACCTCTCCTTCACTATCTTCTCATTTTGCTCGAGACTATTATTCATACGACGTTTCAGGGATCTTCTCTCTCGTGGTTGCCTGGGTTATATCTTTTTAGATATATACACACATATACATACATATATATGTATATATATATATAAATTTATATATAATATTATCTACCAAAAGCTTGGAATTGCTTGCTGATTTTCCAAAAAATTTAATACACCTAATACATTTTTTATTCTTCTTCTAATATCAAATATATTTCACATTTATTAATGTTGTCATAAAATTAATGTAACTTGGTATCAATGAATATTAAATAATTAATAAATTTATTAATTAATGAATTTAACAATTTGTTAAAAATACTAAATTTATACGATTTAATGGATATAGGAAATTTGTTATTGGTTAGAATATATTTTAATATAATTTTAATCAAATTATTATTATATTAATTTATTAGTAAAATATGCCTCGAAAGTTAAACGAAAATTTGGATGATTAACAATTTGAATGTTTCTTTTTTTTTTTTAATATATATTTTTTTTTATTTTGTTTTTTTTTTTTAATCTAAAAATTATTTTACATTAATAATTATCTTATATTTTATCTACAGTCACAAAAATTAAAGCAATGCTAGAAAATGATTGTACACATTCGTAAAGACGTATAATGCGTAAGCGTTTGGTCATTACGCAGGAAAAAGGGATTAAGATCGAAGAACCCCTTTGAAGGGATTAAAACGGAAAATCAAAAATAATTCTCTCCGTTCCGCGACATCTCGTAGACTATGGTGTAGCCTATAACGCAATAATCCCTTTTCGTCGACGACGATTTAAGGGTGGTGGTCCCTTGTAAGGGCCGAAACTGACTCGATTACGTCGCGAGTTCTTCTTCGAGAATAAAAATTAAAAAAATCATACCTTAAACACCAGCCATTATTTTAATTTATAATTTATAATTTTCGAAGATCTCCTTGTTTGTTTGTTGGTTGGTTTTTTAAATAATTAAATTCATTTTAAAATTCATAAATTTTGTTAACAATTATTAAATGCAATTAACACTCAACGCCAATTGATTAACCAAATTTCCCACATTAGATAAATATTTTTATGTCAAGATAAAAATCTGATATAACATTTATTTAATTTCTAATTAAAATATTAAATTAATTATTAAATATTAATATAAAATTATTATAAAAATAAACATTCTATAATAATTGTTTATCAAATTCATTCAAAACTATTACTAACGCAATAATCAACGTAAAACAAATATTTAAGGATAAACCAAATTGTATTTTATGGTAAAACAAACACAGAGACAAATATCTGAACAAGGTTTAGGTAAAATACGTAAAGTTCTTGAATAGAAACGAATTAAATGAAGAATCCTAAGATAGGATTCAAGGCCGTCAGGGTAATCGGCTCGTCTCGCGAGACTCCAATCCGATGTATAATTTATATAAAACGGCATTAAATTGTCTATGTCGGGGTGTGTGCGGCTTCTGGTTGGTGACGTTCTACAGTTGAACATTTGCGGGGGTGACTGTATAAGACTCTCGATGTAAGAGGGATGAAGAAAGTGGGTGGTAGAAGGTTACAGTATGGAAACACAGGGAACAGTAGACCTTAAGAAATGGAAATAAAAAAGAAAAAGTAGAAGCAGTAAGGAAAGAGATGGAATGAGGGGTTGAATTACGATTGGTAAAAAAAAAAAGTAAGAGTTAAAAAAAAAAAAAGGGTGGAAGGGTCTGTGTTATATGGAATCAAGCGAGAGAACATATTAGCTCGACTTAAGGCGTGGCATAATGATCCTCTGACGAAACCATCTTATTCCGTGACATAACGAAACGTAATATGTGTGTGTGTGTGTCTGTGTTTGAGAAAGAAAAGAAAAAGTAAGAGACAGAGAATAGCAAGGGGTGGCTCCGTTACGATGGGGGTTGCGGCCAGTCAGGCGAGAATAAGTGCGACTTACAGCAACCACGTTGATTGTCAGCCCTGACTGCTCGCGTTAAGAAGGTCCTGCGTTATTGCAATATAAAGTGATGTCCTTCGTAGTAGTAGTAGTTGTTGTAGTGGTGGTGGTAGTAGTGGTGGCGGTGGTTGAGGAAGGAAAGAATGACGATAAAGTGAGGGAGGGGAGGAGGGTAAAGCTTTAAACTCGGCATCAAACGGCAAAGGACCTCCAACCAACCCCTCGGCCGCAAATTTTTATTCATTGACACTACACGGACGAGCACCCTTCGGGTATATTCGTCTTTCAGAGTTTCGTCAAACTTCTTTTTTTTTTTTTTATTCACTTACACAGACACACACACACAGAGAGAAAAAATATTCATTCATTTTTATCTTTTACATAATAACACGAAGATTATTATTTTTTTTTGTTATTGTTCTTTAAACATTCGGAATGAGAATATTTTTGTTTCAATTATTAATCAATTATTTTTACAAATAAAAAATATATTTTACTAATTTGTATTGGTTAAATTTAAAACGGTGTTGTCACGTGAATAAGTCGTCGTTTCTACGAGCAAGGAAGATGAAACGTTCCTGGTCCAGGGTGTTTGGGATAAAGTTGCTAGTCGAAGAAACTCGGAAGTTCATAAATCACGCGAGGAACCACAGGGATCCTTGAAGATGGAAAAGGATCGGCCTTTGCTTCGCAAATGTGCGAACTTTGTGCATGTGTGTTACAACAGTTGAAAATAAATTTTTTTTCAAACGTAATATATATGTATATACATGTATAGAAATACCAATATAAATCTATATATATACATATACATATCGATAAGGGTTTCCTTGCTTCTTATTTACTCTAAAAGGTAAAGGAAAAAAAAAAAGAAAACGTTGGTCGATGGTCCGTCTGTCCATCTATACTTCGATGGATACAAACCGCAAAGGCTGACCGTTCTCACAGTAAATATATCGAAGTGAATTGCAACTTCGTCCCTAATCCGAACGTGAAAAGGCAAGTGTGTGGGAGTAGACGTGATCCATGGCTACCAAATAAATTCACATTGAATTTATAACAACCGTTATGGGGAAAAGTAAAACGAAAATAAAATAAAATAAAATAAAAAAGAAGATAGATTTACATCGTACATCCCTTTTTTTATTTTTTTTTTTATTTATAATAATTATTTTATTCGAATCTATCATTGAGAATATCATTTCACATTAAAAAAAAGAAATAACAGAAAAATCTTGTAGGTAATGTCTTTCATATGAGCAGGAATCCCAATAAACCTCTTAAGGCTTAACCATGAAACGTCGGAAGTTAGCTTTTAGGTGGAAGACATTAGCAAAACCGAGCTCACCTTTTCTCCGGCCAATTACAAGAGATTTCGCAGTAATCCTATTACATATACACACTTACACATATTAGCTCATTATCGCATAACCGTGTGCCGCTCGTAAGAGCCGTATCAACCGCTTAGTTTCGATTGTCCGAAGGATTTCTGGGAAAACGTTAATGGCGAGTTTTCTTTGACCTGAGATATATTACTCCAACCATTCTCATGGGAATATCGTTATTTCATAAACAGGAAGAATTCAGCTTTAGTCTGCCAATTTCAACAGAAATAGAAATGGTTTCATCAGTCCCATTTAAAAAAGGAAACAACAAATTATAGATTCGTTCATGTAGACATTCAATGATTATTTGGAAAAAAACTTATCAGAGAGATTTTATTTAGATCTCTTCGATCCGACGGCAATAAATGCGAAGGTTTCACCTTGGGAAGGGTGGTAGCATATAGTGCGGGCATTTAGGAGGGTGTCCAGTGTCCACACCTCTGTTGTCAGCTAATGCTTGGTCATTGTAAGGGGTCGGTTCGTAAGCGTACCGAATCTTCTTGGGTGGATCCAGTATAACGTTCGAGGATTCGGGAAAGAGTACCTTCGAAAGAGAGAGAGAGAGAGAGAGAGAGAGAGAGCAAGAGAGTGAAGGTTAGAAAAAAGGGCAGAAGAAGACGAGGAAAAAGTAGGAGTCGAGAATCGTTTGCTAGAAAAAGAAAATGAACGAAAAAGGAAGGAAGGAAGGAAGAGTTTCACGAATTCCACTAGTTCTTGGTCTGAACCACCCCCCCCCCAACCTCCCCTTTTCTCACCCTCTTCCTATCGTTCAGTGCTGGCCTATCGCTCTCCGACAATCCGGCTAAATCTCTTCCACCATAAACGGCTAAACAAAGAGGTCCATTCTTCGGGTGCGGCAGCAAACCCTACTCACCTCGCCCTTCTTTCCTGTTTCAAAGCGACACCCCACCCAACCCCTAGCAACCTGTCCTCCTACTCTCACCCTTATCGGACTTGTCCACCACTTACGATCATCCATCTGGAGCTCTTTCCTCCTACACTAAGGCGAGATAGTTCTTCTGTCCACATTCAACGAGAAAGGAAAGAAATGTAGCCATTGTCCATGACTTTTTTTCGCGATACAACATCGAACCTCTTTTTCTCAGTTCTTTCCTTCCCCCTTATTTTTTTGCTGATGAAAAAAAGAAAAAAATGCGTTTAGATCGGACGTCCAGTTTTGGATTTGCCAGGACCCTGACGAAGAGTGATGAACGACCTTTCTCACAGTTTGCTACTTCAAGTAACGGGATATTACACCTACGGATATATTTTATCCTTGATCAGCTACCTTACTCTTAGAATTTTCCTGTTTACTCTACTATAAGTTTAGTTTCAAATAGAACAAAGATAAACTGAGAGAAAAAGAGACAGAGAGAATTTTGATGATACTTATTCTAAAAGCGAAAGAAAAGAAAAAAAAAAAAGAAAAAAAAAGAATTGTAATAAAATAAAAAGAAAGAGAAAAGTCGATAGAAGAAGTCTGATACAGTTCCCTTTCTAACCCATAATAAAAGAAGGCAGATTAATGCCTTCGGTCTTGAATCCAATCAACATTATTCCGACAATAGTCCGCCAGCCAATACCCTTCCTACCCTTAGCTGCTGCCGGTGGCGATATTATCAACAGGCCACCCAGCCAGCACAGTCACCTTTCAACTACGCTGACTCTCGTCTCACCCCCATTTCTATCTCTCATAGCCTGTGTAACGTCTTTTTCTCAACCCTCCTAAGACTTTGCTCTTCTTCTTCTTCTTCTTCTTCTTTTTCTTTCACACTTACCATCATCTCAAAAAAAAAAAAAAAAACATCGACTCGTTCTCACAGAAAAGACACCTAGCAGCCCAGTGTGCTCTTAATTCCACGGAGCCGATGATAAGTATGCTAACAAGAGAGTACCGTCGGTGAACGGTTCCATTCTAAAAGGGATGGAAAAGAAGCACAGGGTGTGTCACGGGGGTGAGAAATAAGTGTGAGTTTTACTACTGGTACACACTGGTGGTGTAAGACCATGGAAAGGAGGGTTGCTTCTTAAAGCCAAATTAACGCGACGCTCGCATAAACGGTGCCGACTTTTCCGTCAATGTTAATACCAACCAGAGGGCCATTAGCCGATCGAACCAACCCTCCTGAGCAAGGACATAGTAACCGGGGGGGAGGTGAATTAAGGGGGTTGAAATAGGAGGAGCAGGAGGAAGGGGGGGGGGGTTACGCGATCAACGTTCACCCAAGTCGAACGTTTTCTTTCTTTTTTCTTCTTCCAGTCCACATCTTCCAGCAGCAACTCTCCTTAATCGTCGATGCGATAAATCAGCCGAGGAAAGAGAGAAGAAGAAGAAGAAAAAAAATACCTACGAGAGGAGAGGAGAGGATCGCGAACGCGATAAGCGTGACCGAACATCCCTCTTCTTACCGACACACAGTCGTGTTCTTTTTCCAATCGACAGGGGTGCCTTCTTTAAGATCGTACAACCATTTTCTTTTTTTCTTTATCTTCTTTCTTTTTTTGCTTTTGGTTATCGTTAACGAGATTTGAGAAGAATTTTTTGTTAATACACATGGAAAAGGGGAGAGGTAAAGTCTTCCATGTGGGACCTTGAAAAATAAATTCATTCCTATTAGTCAGTTCTTAAGGGATGATTCTATAATCATCGTAATGTATTATTTAATAAACATGTTCGATGCACTTTTGAAAACTTTTAGACATATTATGTGAACCACTGACGTAAGGAGAAAAATAATAAGAAGTAAAAGACATGGTTGGTGTAGGAAGGAAAAGGGGTGAAAGACGATTGTAGGAGGGCCCGTTTGTAGCCGGTTTTAGGAACCTAAGGTTGAATCTATAAAGGAGTGTTTTACGAGGGCGGATAATACGATGAAAGATGCGAACAGTGAGCGGTCATGCTTAAAGAACGCGCGTAACCGGACGACCGTGTTCTCCTTCTTTCCCGGATCCTCGCTAACCGGGCGGTTTTTGAACGAGAGAGAGAGAGAGAGAGAGAGAGAGAATTTCAACGAAGGAAGGAAGAAATGGAAGAAGGAAGGAAGGAAGGAAGGAAAGAAGGGTGAGGTCACCTCGAGGAAGAAGCGGTTTCGCTCGTTTCCAGAACGAACGAACGAACGAACGCTGTTGGTGGAAGGTGTACTTGCTGTGTATGAGTGAGAAATAGAGTTTAGGGGTGGTGGAATTAGGTAAGGGGAATAAGAGAGAGAAAGAGAGAAGGTGGACGACCCCACAACCCACACACAGCCCACGGCCCATAATATATCAATTCCGTATTCTAATGTCCAGGCGGTTAATCCAAAAAGCGTCGAGTCTGCGGAAACCTAAGCGGTCGTGGCGCCTTTCGTTTCCTGCGAAGGGTGACCCTCACTCCTCACCCTTTTCCTCCGTCTCTTTCTTCTTCCCTCTCTTATTCCTGTCTCGTCGTGTCGCGAGAGAAATAAGGGCTATCTCTGATACGACCTAGTCGTCACGTATGTACCTCTTTCTCTCTCTCTCTCTCACTCTCTCATTCTTGTTCTCTTTCAGCTTGCTGCTGGTACGCAGCTAGGAAGAAAAGTCCATGGTGATGATTCCTTCACTATCAAATTTAACACGAATACTTCCTTGAATGTCAGTTTTGTAATTAGGATAATTGGAAGGAGACAAAGTTTGTGTGGTTTTACTGTTAACGTGTTACAACTTATCTTCTTAGTTGTCACATTTCATTGGATTTATTTCATTTATCAAACATTGATATTGCAAATTTGTAAAGAACAATTTTTTTTATTTAATATTTTAACATAAACTTTGTCTATTTTCTATGAATCATGCATGTAATGAGTACCTACTGTGTGAACGAGAAAGAAAGGAAGAGAATGAGAAAGAGAGAGAGAGAGAGAGAGGGGCAAAGTAAAAAAGAAAAAAAAACGAAAGAGGTGTGAAACGGTACGCGGAGAAAAAGAAGGAGTAAAAGGAGGAGGAAGAGGAGGAGGAAGAGGAGTTCTTGGAGTGGCGCGCGAACTATTAAAAAGCGCGCGTCCGCTCGAATTCTCGGGGCTAGTAAATTACCCGAAAAAAGAAATAATCGTTGGTCATCTCCCTCACGTCTCTCCCACTCCATCCTTCACCACCACTCCACTCCCTCCCCTTCCCGTCGTTTCGGTGAACCTGCCTCCGACGTAGCGTCACCTCTCGTCCGCGTCGTTTCTCTTCTCTGCTTCTAAAACGACCCAAAACTCCTCTCGAGCTAAACGTTTTCTTTCTCTCTTTTTCGCATACACACACACACACACATACATACCATCTCATTCTCTCTCTCGTCGGAGGAGATATCGCCGCCGTAAAAAAAAAAATCTTCACCTCCACCTTCTCCTACTTGTCCTCCTCCTCCTCCTCCTCCTCCTCTTCCTCTTCTCGCGACGAGCGTCGCGGTCTGAGATAAAAAATTAGCCGGAGTTGCAAACGTTTCCACCTTAAATCATATATTTATCGCGACATTAATTCAACCCTTTTAGGTGGCCCTTTTTTCCTGGCGCCCACCACTCGCCACGGAGAAAAAGAGAGAGAGAGAAAGAGTGTGCATGTATGTGTGTGAGTGAGAAAGAGAGAAGAAAGAATTAGAACCCTTCTCTGTATAACCCGTAGACTGCACTACCCTTTTTCGTTGTCTTTCTTTCTCTTTCATCCATTTCCTTTTACCCCTTTCGTGCTGGACGACAGGCCGTTACCTCGCTAATTTCTCAGATTCAAGTATTTTTATGTACCGTCCCGAGTACCCAACCGACCCAGGGAGGGCTAAATCCTGTGTCGTTTATTATTTAGAGGAAAAGAGATAGATAGAAGAAGAAAAGGTTTCACTCTTTGACTTTTAACCATCCTATCCTCTCATGAACCCACCACGTGCGTGGGCGTAACGAGTTACGAAGGACTCTCCAACTAACGCGAATGAGAACTCGATCGAGAGGGTAGGACATGTCGTATATTTTTTTTTTCTTTTTTTTTTTATCTCTCTTATTCTTACCCCTCGTTATCTGTTCTTAACTCAAACCCTTTTCGTAACAGAACCGATTATTCTTTCTCAACGTTCTTTACGTAAATTCTTCGTTAATACTCGTTTATTCTTTCTTTAAAAAAGAACACACGTATATAGGGGAGGATACAGGTACTACACCCTATAAGAACCCTAAAAAAAAAAAAAGAATCGTTTGAAATAATCTCCAAGCGAGTTGTACCTAGTCACAGGATTATTTTATGGGATCGTCGTCGTGTTGTAACATCATCGAAACCCGACGAAATCGAGGGAAGGAAGCATTTATTCACGGTGAAATACAAAACGATGAAACAGCCATGGCAAGCCATGGCAGCAACGGCAACGTCAACGACAACGGCAACGTCAATGGTAGTGGCGGCGGGGTCCTTAAACGTGCCTGGGCCCCTCATGTTTACTTAATAAATACATATTTGGTATACGGCCTGGTACATAAGCCGAGAGAGAGCCGGCTGCAAGCCTATTTTTGCGTTCACTCTTGTTGTCATAGGACTGGGCCGATGGGAGCAACCTTTCCCTCGACGTACCATCCTTGTCCTTCTCTTTCTCATTCTTCTGACAATGGACTAACCGAATATACCAACGTGGATATGATGGATATATATTTGGAGTGGTATAATAAAATAAAATAAATGAAAAATACAAATCTTTTCGTTAGGAATTTCTCATAGATTCGACTGGTTAATGTACATATATATATATATATAAAGTATAAACAAACCAAACAAGAGATACGCTGCTTTTTTATCTTTTTATCTTCTTTACCTTCAATTCTCACGCATATATTTTCTTCTTATCCCAATGAACTTTTCTTTTCTTTATTTGACTTTTTTTTTTAACCATATCTCTAGCATGACTATACCTATCTTTTAAAAAAAGAAAAATATCTAATGGAATGTATTAGTGTCATGAAAAGAACGAAATTTTAAATAAATGATCTAATCAAATAGAAAAAAAAAAAAACAAAAAGATAAGACCAAAAAGTGGAGAAGGAGCAGGAGGAGGAGGAGAAGGAGAATGATCATCATGGGTATCGTGCGACGGCTGGTATCAACCTCTTTTCTGAATTCTTGCTTGCGAGTGGGTGGTATGTTTGAGAGAAGAACATATGGGGGAGGTTGGGAGAATCATAGTAAGAAGACGAAAACGAAGACCAAGTCCAAGTCCAAGAAAGAACAAAAAATGAGTAAGAAAAGAGATGAAATGAGATGAGATGAGATGAGATGAGAAGAGAGGATACGAGGCAAGCAAGCAAGCAGGCAGGCAGGCAGGCAGGCCACGATGCGCTGCTTATGATGTAGTGGTTTAGCCCTTGGCTGCATTGGAGGTGGTAGTCGTCGTGGTCATAATAGTAGTAGTAGTAATAGTAGTAGTAGGTAGTAGTGGTGATGGTGGTGAGTGCTGACGACGATGGAAATGAAGGTAGGAGGTGGCTGGTATCGTAAAAGAGAGGGGAGAGCGGGAATGCGCGCGCGAGAACTTGGTGGAGGGAAAAGTGTGGTCGGAGAGTTCGAAAGGATCGGAGAGGGGGTACAGAGAGAAAGAGAGTGTGCGAGAGGTGGCGGAAGAAGATCGTGGTAGTGGCGGTAGCACTGAAGAGAAGAGAAGAGAAGAGGAGGAGGAGGTGGAGGTGGCGGTAGTGGTGGTGGTGGTGATGGAGAGAAGGAATGAGAAGGAAGGAAGGAGGGGTAGCCTGTGAGGACCAGGGTGGGAGACCTGGGTGCTAGAGAGAGATGCGGGGAACATTGGGGGAACTGTGGGGGACCGAGCCGAAGGGGGAAGAGAGAGGAAGAGAGAGAGAGAGACAGAGAGACAGAGAGAGAGAGAGAGATAGAGAACGCTTGAAAGCAGGCCTGTTGGTTGGTTTCAACTATATTTGTTTATATTTACACAATAAGCAACAGCCCCGCCGGTTCGGGCTCTCTCCGTGCTCGGTATGCTTGTGCCGCATTTAGTGTTTAGTCCTCGCTACTCGCGCGGCGCGTTAACTTACGGTTCCACGACGTTACTTTATCGTATTATTCATATTCTTATTCTTATTATTCATATTTTTCTGACCTTTTTTATCTCTTTTTTTTTTACCCCATTCATTTTCGTCACTCCCACGGTACGTTTAAAGGGAAAGAGTTTGAGAGAGTGAGAGGGAGAGAGAGAGAGAGAGAGAGAGAGAAAAGATTCAGTCTCTGTCTCTATTTCTCTCTCTCTCTCTCTCTCTCTCTTTCTCTTTCTATCTCTTTCTATCTCTTTCTCTTTCTATCTCTCTCTGTCGCGCGCGCACCAACATCTATTTATCGCCACGTGCTTTTGTGCATCGTTTTCATCCTCTTCCTCTTCCTCATCTTCTTCTTTTTCATCTTCATTATAATTTGTTTAATTTTTATTTATGACATACCAAAGGAAGAAGTAAAAGAAGAAGACAAGTGTGAAAAAAATCTGTGGTGTTGTGTCACCAATGAATTTAAAAAAAAAAAAAAAAAATAAGAAATACGAAGAGTCCTTGAAATTCGTATCGGTAGTTGAATGTGAAGAGTAGAGAAACCGAGTGCCAATTCCAAAAAGAGAATTGAAAGTATATATATATATATATATATATATATATATATACAAAGAAAGAAGAGTGGAAGGTGTTAAAGAAAAAGGGAGTAGTAAGGGGGGGAAAAGATCCCTACAGTGCTAAGGAAGAAGAGACTTCCGGTGTGGTGTTTCTTCAAACCAAAGAGAGAGAGATCCTCTCGCCGGATGTTTATCGTGAGTGTCCTTTACGAGTGTTGTTTTTCCTTCCAGTTTCTTTTTTTTCCTCTTTTTTTTTTTTTCATTACTTATCTTTCGTTAATTTTTTTATTATTTAATCGTTTTTTTTTTTTTCTATTTAATCTAAAACCACATTTCTCGTTTCTTCGAGGAGCGTGGACCACCAAGTCTTTCGATGATTTAAATATACAATTTGATATAAATCCCTTTAGGTACATTTGTGTTTCACATTTTTCTTTTAAGTAACAAAATGAAGAAGAAGAAGAAGAAGAAGAAGAAAATACAAAAAATGCAGCAAGAAAATTAACTTGTATTCTAGGTCTCCATGAACGTGTTCACATACCACACCGTTAACGTAGTCACTTGCCTTACAAAAGGGGGCCAACGATATGTACTTTTTTTATCACCTAAGGATCCTACAGAGATTACGTGTTATTTATCAAACTGTTACCTTCGTACGTGTATGAGCTTATCGTTCACCTCTTTTTTTCTTTTTTTCTCTCTCACTCTCTCTCATTTGATTCGTCTCGTCGACTCGAAAAATACAGAAAAATAAAAAATTAAAGAAAAAATAAGGAAATCACATTACAAAACTCAGACCTATACTACAATCTTCAAAAAAAAAAATAAAAAATACGTAAAACCATTTATTATTTATTCACCTTTATAAAAAAAAAATAAAATAAATAAATAAATTATATATAAATTATTTCGAAATTATCGTAAACCAAGAAACATATTTTTAATTGCATGCAACATTATAACTTCTGTCCTTTTAATATTTTTTTTTTTTATGTACACCTATCTCTCTCTCTCTCTCTCTCTCTCTCTCTCTCTACTCTCTTTCACTCACCTTCTCCCCTCTTACTCTTTCTCACTTTCTGGTTTTTCGCGCGCGGACTATCACTCGTGCTCGCCACGTGAAACTACCGATCGATTCTCCTTCGATGCGCGTAATCGTTCTCAACGAGTGAGAGAAAAAGAAAGAGAGAGGGGAGTGTTAGATAGATAGAGTGAGACAGACAGAGAGAGAGAGAGAGGGAGAGAGAGAATGGAACAGATCGGAAGCAAAAAGCAAAGAAAGGGAAGGGAAGGGAAAGGGAAGGGAAAGGGAAGTTAGAAATTATTATTAGAAAGCCGTAACCGCACACGAAACATTGTACTTTTGCAAACGGCATGTGTGAGACGGAATCACGTGCGTCACGCTAAGATCTATAATCAGTTGTGCTCACTTGCTAACGATCAAGGCAAAAAACCGGTCTCTCTCTCTCTCTCTCCTCATTCCCTCTCACTCTTTCTCACTCACTCTTCTTTTCACTCTCTTCGTACGGATTTTTTTGACGATCATCGTAATCAATCGTTCAATCGATCAATTCGATTCGATTTCATTCGGTTCCAAGTCTACGGAAGATTAATTATATACACATTCCATCGAATAACCAATAATCGTTATGCTAATAAAGATATGTGTCATATCTTATCCTATTTATAATGTCATATATATATATATATATATTTAATTATTAAATAATAATTATTAATTTATTCTGGTCTCGTTAATATTCTTCTTTTTTATTTTTTTATATATTTTTTATTTCTATTTCAATTTGTCGAGAAAAAGTATTTTTAATTTGGAATACTCGATACCACATCGTATTCTTATGTATTATGCAAATGTATATTACATAATTTATTATATGTGCCCATAATTATGAAAATGGTCTAAATCATGTATCTCTTGTTTCGAGATATTTCAAGATTTATATTTGAACACTATACGAATTCTATATAATACTAGGGGTGCCCTGCCACGCGTTGCTGTTGCTCACAATCAGTTCGATACACACGTCTTTAAGTCAACAAATTACCTAATATTGCGATTATAAATTGAGATATAAACAATCCTATCTTTCAAAGTGGATGAAACTGCACATAGTGTGGAAAATTGTATTAAAATCGGTTCAGTAGTTTAGGAGTCCATTGTGCACAAACAACGTGACACGTAATTTATATATATTCAGAATTGAAATAACAAACATTATCTGACGATTCATTTTTGACAATATCTTGAAAATTACATTGAATTTATTTAGTTTAAAATAATGTGGTGACTTAGATCACTTTCATAATTATGGGCACATAAATGTCATTGAAATTTTGTATTAGATAATGATTTTAATTTTACATATATTTCATTTTATGTAAAAATGTTGGACAATTTGTTAATCCCATTTTGTATTTAGGTTTTTAAATTTTTATATTATTGGTTTTTTTTTGCTGACTTTATAATTTACAGAACCAAATATGAATGCATTTGAATTTAACAAAAAATATCAGATGAAATCTTTGAAATAGTCATTTTCATCCTTACAACGATACTCGCATAATTTCGTTGGTCAAGTTAGTTCAATGTTCTCTCTCTCTCTCTCTCTCTCTCTCTTTCTCGTTGGAGACACAACAATAACGCAAACCATAGTTTGTTTTCACATCGTGTTTATTAACGACGGGCATCGCATCGCGTTGCATTAACGTTCAGTTCACGTATATTCATAAGGGGTTGTGCACATATATGTTTTACTTTAAACACATACACGTTAGTGTATATTACATGCATAGGAGTATTTAAAACGTGTTTCATCGGTTTATTTCTAATGTAATATCCTTTTAGAATGATTGAAACAATCGTATTATCGATACGTAAGTACCCAATCATTATTTCAGGACGATGGCATGATGGATCATGACACTGACGGAGACGGTGCGATCAACTTGTCGACGTCGCAACGACCCTCCGCTGCTACAACCCCCAATGGTGACATTCCCGGTTACGGTCAGGATCAACAGGACAACGATCAGGTAAGAAATCTCAATAAAACTCAACAGACATATCTCATTTGCAAAAATGATATCAAATGAAAAAGATAATATTAATTCAATGATGGTTGTGAATGAAACGAATCCAACACGTGTCTTTAACCTTTGTCGAGTATACGCTAGGGAATTTTTTTTTTGTTTAGACTAGGTGATACAAGTAGGAATATCGTGTGAAAGTCTGTTGAAAATATTACAAGTTCTTAAATAATGAAATCATTCGCTGACATCAAAGAACAAACTACTTCTTTCACGTGCATTCATTTTTATGCAACTGCATTACCTACATTTGATGTTACGATAAAACAAATTTAAGAATGCACTTGTAGAAATTAATAAACAATTTGTTTATATGAAAAATAGAAGAATAAAAGTACTGTTAAATTTATATTTTGTATAATATGTTTAAATATTATTTGAACAATTTATTAACTTTTCAATGAAACTTTCAAATAACTTATGTTTATAGAATACTAGGGGTGCCTTGTCACACGTTGCTGTGGCTCACAATCAGTTCGATACACACGTCTTTAAGTCAACGAATTACCTTATATCGTCATCTGTTAGAATCTTATCGAACTAACAGAGATAATCATGACTCTTTGTTAATAAACAAATAATATTGTGATTATAAATTGAGATATAAACTATCCTATCTTTCAAGTTGGATGATACTGCACACAGTATACAAAATTTGATTAAAATTGGTTCAGTAGTTTAGGAGTCCATTGCGGACCAACAACGTGACACGTTATTTTATATATATTAAGATTATTATCTTAATTTTGGATTATATAGAATTTTCTTCTAAGGTGTTTATGAATAAACTTTGGACACCGTCTATAAGTGATATTTATCTCTGTTTAATATCTATCCTACTCTCTCTCTCTCTCTCTCTCTCTCTCTCACTTATTTACACACATATTGGTATATGTGCATATGTTTCCTCGTTCTCTCGTCTTTCCCTTGTAACTGTGGCTTGTACATACGGTAGAATAGCAGACGGAGGACAAGTTAAACGATCTATTTCGAAGTTGCTCTTCCGTGAGTCATCACTGAGATACGCGATTCTCTAAACACGTCGTTTCGTTGAATTTTGTTGACGCCCAAACGTCGTCGTCTATCAAGTACTTCAACATTTTTTTTTTAAAAAGATTCATCCATTTCTCTTTTCTTAAATCAATTGATCTTTTTACGATCCCAACTTTCTTTCTTCTTGAAAAAAAAAAAATAAGATACAGGCACGTACGAGTGCTTACAACTTTTCTTTTTGAAATAGAAGAAAATAAAAAAGGGGAACCGATTTTCCAAGATTGTATGCAAGACTTGGTAGAAAAAGTACGAGAAAAGAAAATAAAACCGATTGTTCGACCTTAAAAAGTGAACTTTTCGTCAGCAAGAAAGAAAGAAGAAGAAGGGGAAGGTGATACTTTTGAACCGTTTGACACCCAACCACCATAAAATCGAGAGAACCCCCGTCTTGATTTTAAATTCAATTCAAAATCCCGCGCTCGGTGTTGCCGCCAAGTAGAAAGGAAACGAAGAAAGAAAGAACTAAAAAAAAAAGAAAGTAAAAGAAAGAGAGAAAGTGAAACGCAATATATACACACACCAGTACGCGAAGCTTCGTGGCAAGTGGTGGCAAAGGGAAACAAATGTTTTATGGCCCCTAAACCGGCCTTTTCGGTTTCGTTCTCTCGAAAAAATAGAAAATGATATGGTCCTATACGTTGCAACTCTATTCTACATAAAACACATAAAGAATATATTATAGTTTTTTTTTTTTTTTTTTTATTACATACAGGATATTTCAAAAGTTACTTTCCGTAAGAAACAAGTAGTGTAAATAAAATAAAAACACAAAATTATTTCGTCAATTAATTAGGTAAATTTTCTTTTTTTTATTTGTTACATGTTAAATTGCAGTCACCTTGTTTAAAAAATGATGCCAATGTTAATTTAAATACTTGATAACAATAATTATTATTTTTAATTTGAATAAACCGAATCTTGGGGAATACCCTGTATGTGTATATGTGAAAGTATCACATTAATACAACCCATATTAGGTATAAAAATCTAGTAAGTGAATACTAGTTCTACTTAAGTTGTTCTTTTTGAAATTGACGTCTATCTTACAATTATAACATGTGTTATTTTCGCATATATATATATATATATACATACATATTATGTTTTATTCTTTGATATATGTGTGCATACAGAAAAACTTACAACACAATCATAAAAATCGTACGTTCCGTTCTTCGTTTCGTTCGCTTTCGTTCGTAGATAGGCGACCGAATATCAAGTTCACGTGACGCAGCTCGTAAATAAGTGTGTACTTACACAAGTATGTGAATTACACGTGCGACACGTACATCTGCTCGTTTGTTGGTTAAGTGTAAACAGAGATTCGCTTATCGCTGCTACGACACGTCGCTTAGAACATACACGCGCTGATGTTGGAGACTCCAAAGTTTCTTTCTTTCTTTCCTTTTTTTTTTCTCTCTTTTCCTTCTACCTATATTTTAAGGATTTATTTTGAAAAAAAAAAAATATGTTTTCTTTATTACCAAATTTCTGATCCTTTGACACCCACAAGAAGTTGTTTCAAAAAAGTACTTTATCAAGAAAAGAATCAACTTTAATGCAACCCCTCTTTAGGCTTGGTTTATTCTTAGATACCCAGGTAATTATTTTATATCTAAAATATTATTAAATATAACCCAAAACATTAGTAGGTACTTACCATCGCAGCAAAAATTCCTCCAATGCGCCAGTAAAGAGCAATCTTGTTGTTCGCACACAACAACCTTGTTTTTTGAACACAGTAACCATCAGGGTTTCGTCAGGGTTGCATTAAGGTTTCGTCAGGGTTTCATCAGGGTTTCGTCAGGGTTTTTATTCTATGATTTGTCGCAACAATTTAAGATGTAGATTGGCGCCTTAGCGGAATTTTTGCTGCGCTGGCGTTAATACGTAAGTACCCATTGGTAGATAATAAATTTGAGAATTTTTTGTGAACACATTGTATGTAACATCGTGATAAATTTCGTTATAAAAATATATAATAGTAGAGAATGATATGATTTTTATTCGAATAAATTCAAATATGAATCTCAAAATTCTGTTCACTATTGGTGAGTCAAATTTCATCGATCGATGAAGTTTCTCTTCTAATTCATACTTTAGAACAGTAGAATATCAAACTTCCTTAAACCAAGACATCGAAAATGATCACTTGACCTTTTTAAACATCTTCATCATCATCATCATAATCATCATCATAATCATCATCCTTTTACTCTTTTTACAATAACTTTCTGATCTTCGGACTTTCGTTAAATTCTATCTCGTTTAAATCCATTTGATTATTCTATGATAAGATAAATCTGTCTCTCTTTCTCTCTCTCTTTCTCTCTTTCTCTTTCTCTCTCTCTATCTATCTATCTATCTCTCTCTTTCTAATTGCTGCTACAAGACTTGTTCATTCTCGCGTGTTTAATAATTAATTGCTAAATAATATGAAAGTACGTATCGTTTACGTTAACCTTGATGTAGAAGGTAGACGTGTAAATGGTCACGTGCAAACTTGCTATTTTAAGAGGAAGAGAGGGCACACTAACCTGAAGAGAAAGAGAAAGAGTGAGGGAGAGAGAGAGAGAGAGAGAGAGAGACAGTGAAAACTTAGCAGTTCGCGCTTGTCTCGAACACTCGGTTAAGACAGCTGAGTTGCCTTTGGTCGACGGGAAGTCTTGTTCGCTATCAAACTTACCATTGGTTAACATTGTTTATAATTTAAGGACTTGTCGAAATACCATGAAAGAGAAAGAGAGAGAGAGAGAGAGAGACAGAACACTGGGGTCAGAAGGATCTTACGATACATGTATGCACGTATATGTGTATGTATATCTGTATCTGTATACGTGAATAAAGATGGAGCAATCAACGTCTACGTCAAACGTAATCAAGGATGAGAATCTTTCAGGGGTATTCGTGTGTGTTTCGTGCTTTTCGAGAATATCTCACGTCCATGTGTTTCTCCTTTGACCCACGTTTGATCGACTTGAACATGCTATCGAAGTTCACGATAATCAATCGTTAATGATGACTCGTACAGAAAACACGAGCCCATGTCGAATATCACCGAAATTGACGTTTACAGATGAATAAGATTTACCTGTTTGCAGTTTCGTTTCCTAAACTCATCCAATTTTCAATATTCACTTATTTAGAATTTTCATTATTTTTGGTAGAATATCTTAATAGAGATGGAACACAATTAGATGAAATATATTGAATTATTTATACGTTTTGTATTTTTATAGGTTCAACGCATTTTTTAATACCTTCTCACATATATTCAATACTATCATCTGGGCCAATACGATTTTTTGGCAATAGTATTTAAAACGATTAAAAAAATATTTAATAAATAGAGTTATTTAGTTATTTTTATTTTATATATAAATACAACTTCAATACTATCAAAAAAGGTCGCACATCTTTTTCCACCTTACTTGAGTCAACAACAGTTCAACACAATTGTTGGCAAAAGTATTTGAACAATACTCAAACAATTTTTTGTTTTTTTTTTTTTTATAAATATAAAAAAAACGCAAGTAAAACTCTATACCGTAAGAATGAGAAAGACAGAAGTATAAAGAGACAAACGAATTCTCACCTTCCATCCCTATCAATACGGAATCCCTTCTTGAAATCGCAAATTGCGAATAGGCTGTCCTTTCCAATCAAGCCACCCCAGACTTTCTTTTGCAACCCCTTTCCCTTTCCGTTCTCTCCCTCCCACATTCACCCTGAGTCCATACTCCTCGATTCTTCTTTTCTTTCATCCATTCGTTTCGTTGTACTTTTCTAAAAAAAACTTACCCTACACCCCAGCCCTCTTTACCTTTTCAACCTACTACCCACCTCTCACTCATTCGATCCGATGATTTTTTTTCTTCTTCTTCTTCTTTCTCTTTCTTTCACAAGGCACAGCTTATGGCTAGATTGCACAAGACCGATCCGCATCTCTGAGTAAAATAAAAAAAAAAAAAAGAGAGAAAGAGAGAGAGAGAGAGAGAGAGAAAAAAAGTCGTAACTTTTACGTAGCCCGTGTTAGGTTTCGCTATGAATATCGATGCCGAAGAGAGTTTTAAGGAGAAATTCGCTTTTCTGTAATTGAAAGAATTTTTGTCGTGCTGAGCCAGCTGGCCTGAACATAAAAGGTCTCGAATCCGAAGGCGTTTTCCTCCTCTTTCTCTCTCACATAGAGAGACACATATATATATATGTATATACGTAACATTGGTAATGTAACGTCGGTGTGTTCTACGGGAAAATTTTTCGAGGGATATCACTTTGGTGTGACGAGGATTTTAATAAATTACCGAAACTCCCACTACTACTTTTCATCCCTCCTCTTTCCTTCTTCTAAACCCCCGTACACCCCCATACACCCGTTATACCTACCTCACAACCCTCTACCACTTTTCTATACTGTATTTTAGAACTGCCAGTCTTTTCTATGTCAAAGAAACTCGTTATCATTCCATCCAACTAATTTTTCACGTTTCTCAGTTAAATTTGTTTCGATTACAATTTTTTATATTTTTTAATGGAAATTTGTTATAATTATAAGTATTAAATATTAAATAAAAAAAGATTAATATATAATACAATTATAAAATATTTAATTTTGCTTTCCACAACTTATTCCAAAAATATCAATTTCAGTTTCAATGTTTCATTAATTATTTTTTTATTTTTTTAAATTGCAAATAAAAAGATCATTAATATAATACAATTAAAAAAACATTTAATTGTGCATTTTATAAGTTATCCAAAAAATAAATTTCAATTTCCATATTTCCCCAATCATTTTCAGTTCCTTTAAATTGCAATTACAGAAATATTAATGCAAATAATTATCAACATTGTTTTTCTATTGATTATTTTGATCAAAATGATGTGAAATATGACGTAGTAAATAATTTTATTATTCAAAGTAACTGTATTGTCCTTGACAAGATAAAATAATCTGTACTTATCAAATTAACAAACAGTTATAGGAAGGAATTTTAAGTTTAATGATGGAAAAGCATAATACTACTCCTACTCCTACTACTACTACTACTACTACTACTATTACTGTTAAGAACATTAGCATGGTAAAGTCTTTGTAAATGACAGATCGCGTCTGATTTCCGACAGTTAACAGAAGTAGAAAATTCATGAGTACCACAACAGAATGAAGTCTTATTCTCTTATTCTCTTATTCTCTCTAGTGTTCCCATTTTTGGTATTAACCATCTCACTCACTCGTTAACCGTCTTCGAAGTCCCGGTTTTATCTACATTATTAACCGGTCGAAACCTCACGGCTGTGTACTTAAATCCAATCTAGAAATCCCACCCTTCTACTAGTAGTAGTAGTAGTAGTCTCTCTCCCACCTTAGCTACCCTCGAGGGGCTTTAAGGTCGACGGTGAACTGGCAAGGGCGATTGTACTCTATTATTCACGCGCCTGCTTCGTGTCGTCGAATGATACCTGAGAAAATACACAACATCCCTAGATATATACGATTTCATTCTCATAACTCTTTTCTTACCTTTTCATACATCCTGCTTAGTACCTTACTACCTTCAATAACCTAACTTATTCTTACATATTTAAATAACCCTTTTTTTTATTCCTATATAATATTATATTACTAGGGGTGCCCCGCTACGCGTTGCTGTGGCTCATAAACAGTCCGATACACACGTCTTTAACTCATAATTCGCAATAAAATAATATTGCGATTATAAATTGAGATATAAACTATCCTATCTTTCAAGTTGGATGAAACTGCACACAGTATATAAAATTTGATGAAAATCAGTTTAGTAGTTTAAGAGTCCATTGCGGACAAACAACGTGACACGTAATTTATATATATTATATATAAATATTATAATTTAATCCTATATAATAATTTTTTAAAAGCAAGCAAGAATGATTATTATTATATATATATATATAACATTTAGTAACACGATTCGTGAGAATATTGAATGATTGTTCAATAAACAAACCGTAATAATTTAAAAAGAATTTGTCATAGCAAACTTAAAAATGTCAAATATCAAAGTTAATTATATATTAAGAATGAAGCGTAGAAAATGTATACGTGTGGTATTTTACTTTAGAATAATATTAAGTAGGAATAGAGTAATAGTAGATGTATATGCTAGTAAGAAAATGGTTCATTTAATTGGCTATTTGCCAAAGATATTTCACGAAAGGTTTTTAGCTGTTGGCTCGATTAACGGTCCAAAACTATCACGGGTGTTATTTATTCGCCCGTTAAATAATATTAATCGTTGAATCAAGATATATGTATGTTTGTAATGTAGGTAGTAAGATTAGGATCATTTATAAACGATACAGGTTAAATTATTCATACTCTTTTGTTACAAGACTAAAATTGTATCAGTAAGTAATAGACATTGTACTCAGAGAGTCATAGTTTATTATAATAGATACTTTTGCACCTGTTCAACGTTCTTTAGAATGTACTAAAAATATTATTATTATTATTATTATTATTATTATTATTTCATTGGCTTTCGTTGAATTGAAAATAATTCGACAAATGTGTGAGTTAACACACCACAGAGAGAGAGAGATTCTGGAATAAAGTCTTATTTGATATCATTCCTGTGGGTTTCATCGATTTACAATCGTTGATAAAACTACGAATTTTACTTCGTACCACCTGAAACAACCTAGCTGGGGACACGTTTGCTATCACGGGACTCGTTTTACTTTCGTATCATAAACATTATGAAATGTAGTTGATATCCTTTCCAACATATCCGATTCGATCGAATTGTTATACGTTTTCTTTTTTTTTGTTATGTTTTATTCTGTCTCTTTTCTATTTTATTTCTCTGACGTATATCAAAACAACGTTTCGTTGTAATTTGTAACCGATGATGATATTTTCACATTCGTACAATTGTTAAACATCTCTAATAATATGTTTATATCATTACTATATTAAATTTATATTATTTATTATACTTGTACGTGCTTTGAGTTGAACAATAAAATATCATCATCGAGTATAACGATCTTTGAAATACGATCGTGTCGACTACGTTTCGAGAAGAAGAAAAAGAAGAAACCAAGAGTTTGCGAAGAAACTTGCAACTAAGAAGACTACGTCAGAACTGAGAAAGAAGAAACAAAAGTGAGAGAGAGAGAGAGAGAGACCACTTTATATTTGTTCGATAAAGTCAACGACGTACGCTTTGTCACGTTCCATGTGATACCATCGTCATTATCGTTATTATAACAATAACAAATTGATACCTACTATTACGTTTTCTATTGTATATGTCCTTGTCAATTTATTATTAACTTTAAAACGTGTTATTATTTTTCTCACATTTTATTTCTAAACTTTTATTGTAGATTAACTTTACCTCTAACGTTTTCTTATACTTAATACAACCGTACATTGGTATTAATTGGTTTGTATGTGTGTGTGTGTGTGTAAGTGTCACCTGTCATTTATATTTGCTAGAAAAATATGATTAATTATGAAAATATCATTAACAATGACGTATTTGTACAAACGAATAATATGAAACATTAATTGATTCATTGAGAGAAAATATTTTTGTTTAATTTGATTGAAAAAAACGGATCGAACAATTTGTTCGTAATCGTTCGATCCTTTACTATCTTACTTTAGTTTTTGTCATCTTCTTCGTCCTTTAGGAAAAAGGGATGATAATGTCTGTTCTGTCAGACGCGTATCGCGGATTAGAAGAAAGGAATCCTCGGACCGAGGGTTTTCCAAGGACAACCGTGCTTGAGACAGTGAAACTTAATTAAAAGCACGCGCGATGATTATTTGCAGAGCCGCCGTTCACCGTTTATTTTGGAAATTGCGTTCCCCGCGGGCCGCTTTCTCGCGAGTGTTTTGAACCGTCGGAAACTGTTGAAAGGAAAAAGAGAAAGAGAGAGACAGAGAGAATGAGAAGGAAAGAGAACGTAGAAAGGGCTGTGATGCTGTCTGTGGTGGTAGTGATGGTGGTGGAAAGGGGGAGAAGAATTCTGGAAGGAATACTTACGACCACTCAAAGAACCAGAATGAAAGAGAGAGAGAGAGAGAGAGAGAAAGTGAATAACTGAGTGAAAAAGAAAAGTGAAAGTAATTTTATTCTACTCGATAACCAAATAACAATAACTAAGAGAAAGATTTCATTTAAAGGCGCCTTCTAGATTTGCGAGAATGAAATAAAGAGAGTATAAGAGAAAAAGAGAGAGAGAGAGAGAGAAAGATATATATATATATAAGCACATAATAACTGTCGCATTCAATCCTCGGCTATTTTCTGCGCGAGCGTTCGAAACCACGTTGCTGCTTCCTCTTTTTTCCATGATTTAGCGAGAATAGCTTTTATATTCGTATATTCAAACTTATATTTATAATTCACGTGTAGTATTTATACATGAGACATAATTTAATATACCAATTAATTATCAATTATTTATCAATTATTTGTATTTAAAAAAAAAAAAAGGGTACTTAGGTATTAACGCCACAGCAGCAAAAATTTCGCTAAAACGCCCAATCTACATCTTAAATTGTTGCGACAAATCATAGAATAAAAATCCTGACGCAACCCTGACGAAACTCTGACGAAACCTTGACACAACCCTGACGGTTGCTTTGTGCAAACAATAAGATTGCTCTTTATGGGCGCATTAACGAAATTTTTGTTGCGGTTGCGTTAATATTTAAGTATAAAAAAAAAGAAAACCAAAATGTTGGATACCAATAAACAAAAAACAAACAAACAAAAAAAATAAACGTTTTACGATGTTGATCGAGAAAGAAGTATTTTAGAGAAGAAAGAAAATAGACAAAGTGAGGAACAAAAAACGTGGAAAGTAAAAAAAAAAAAAAAGAACCTTGGGTAGGGAGAGAAAGAATGGGGTGGGAAGGTTCGACCTTTTAGCGGCAAGCATCGATATGAAAATGCTAATATTGAGTCGAGAAGCAACGTAAAAAGATCGTATATATATATATGTGAGTGTGTATAGGTAATACATATATATACAGTATATACAAATGTGAGAGCGTTAAGCACTCATAGGACGAAGGGTTGACAAGCCGCTTCTGAGGTCAGCCGTGGAACGAAGAAAGGAAGAAAAACGAAGAAGTAAAAAAAGAAATAGTAAAAGTAGAAGTGAGTAGTAGTAATAGTAGTAGTAGTAGTAGTAGTAGTAAAAGGAGGAGGAGAGCGGTGTGAAAGAGAACACGTGCATTTTGGGGTTAGAAGAGTAACATAAATGTGTGCATGCATGCATGTGCAGTAGGAAGGAAGTTTGTGAAGTTCACCGTAGAGGAACCGATGGGAAACGAAGTAAGGGAAGAGGGACGAAGAAAGAGTATGTTACGTGGACGTAGTTTAAAGAGTGAGTGAGTGAGTAAAGTGAATATGTGCGAGTGACTGAAAGAGAAGAGTATAGAGAATGGTGGGGGTAAGGTGCAGGGTGTTTCGATGAGAGAAAGAGAAAGAGAGAAAGAGAGAGTCAAGGATAAGGGCTGAGGTGGGGTGGGGAAGTTAGCGGGGACGAAGCGTCGGCTAGAATAAACACATAGATGTTTTCTTTGTTCCTCTAAACTAAACAACCAACGAGGAATCTAAACAGAGGCCAGAACCCAAATTCAATTTGGTCGGTGCCTCCTCCGTCTCTACCTTCGGCTGTTTTACGAGCGAAAGGTACCCCTCACCCCCGACACTCTCACCCTTCACCCTCCTTTCTGCCGATCGCCTATCCACCCTCTCACCCTCCCCCAGCACACCCCCCCTTTTCTGCCCCTTTCCACCTTCTCATTCCCTCAATACCACTTATATCCACTGTCTCTCTCTCTCTCTCTCTCTCTCTCTCTCTCTCTATCTTTCTGTACTTTATCGTTGCTGCCTGGGTGTATGCATTTGTATGTGTGTGTATTGTGTATATTATACTTAACAACGAATTCGTATGACGTCGTTCCTTCCTTCTCGTCGTTTAACATTCGCACCGATTCTTTGAAGATACGTGACTAATGTTGCAACTTTGTTAAGCAAGATAATACTCTAGTCTTAGATTAAATATTTTTTTGTTTGTATTTTTAGTTGTAGGAAGTAAAAACCAAGAGACTTTGAGTAGAGTAGAGTTTCTTAATTGATATAAAAAAAAATGTAGGGTAGATATTGGTTATCTGATATTAATCTGATTTTAATTTTTTTTTGTTTTTTGTTGAAGTTATTTGTTTGTTTCTTTTTTTTCAGATAATACGATAGTTAATACTTATCTATTTGATATTATATTGTTATTATTTATTTACTTTGTCTGGATTCACTGTTGTGTTGATTTTTAAAATGATTTAAAAAAAAAAAAATGAAGTGTCGAGTGATAAGGAAAAGGAAAGAAAAAAAAAAGGAAAAAAAATGAAGAATGACGTATGTGTTAACGTTTACAAGAAACATATTTAGATCGATATCGTGAGATTTTCGTAATATTACGGAAATGCATCCTGTTATTGTTGTTGCTAGGTTGAAAAGTTTAGAGAAGGCGTCACGTTGCAATGTAAATAATTCAATTTAATGCAAGACGAAGTGTTCTCTCTCTCTCTCTCTCTCTCTCTCTCTGTTTGTCTTATGTTCTGTCCAGTGACGATCATGAATATACTATCTTTTTCTAGATTATTTATATCTTTTAGTTGTTCTTTCGATTTAAAGTAAAAAATAATCATCAATTATTTAAAAAAAAAAAAATATATATCATACTTTTACTTCTTTCTTGAATTTTATATTCTCACAATATGTCACGTAACCGACAAAAAAAAATTTATCGTTTTTTTCTTTTCATTTCATTTCTTTTCTTTTCTTTTCTTTTTTTTTTTTTACGTAAAATATGATTATAAACAAAAATGATATTTACTGTAATTAAGAAAAGAAAAAAAGAAGTGAGCGAAATGTAGAAAAAAAAAATTACGAACACGCAATGTTATTATCATTTGTCATTTAATTATTACCGTAAAAATAACAACAAAAATATAACGAAAATATACTATTAATTATAGATAAGAGAACAATAATCATAATTAATATAATTGTCCAATTGTTAGCAAATTTAACGAGTGAACAATTACTTCTATTTCAAACTGATCTAAAATGATAAAGATGACAACATTAAAGATATTACAAATAAAATGGTATGTAATTTGAAAAGTGTAACACATGGAATACAACTGAATACAAATTTAAAGATTTATTAAATCTCAGAAAATGTACAAAATGTCATAGTAAATGCACTTTTACGTACTCCTTGAAAAATAACTTAAAAATTGAACATTTGGTCACGATCAAGTATGTGTAAATATTTCAAATAATTGATCCAATAAATGCATATTATTAAATATTAATCCAATAAAAAAACAGTGCAACCTTTAAAAAAATAAAATATGAAAACAAATATATATATATACATATGACAATCAGTCCGATACACACGTCTTTAAGTCAACGAATTACATGATACCGCCATCGAAACAAATAATTCGCGATTAATAAAATAATATTGCGATTATAAATTGAGATATAAACAATCCTATCTCTCCAGTTAGATTAAACTGCACATAGTGTGCAAAATTTGATTAAAATCGATTCAGTAATTTAGGAGTCCATTGCGGACAAACAACGTCACACGTAATTTATACATATTTAAGAAAAGATATAACTTTAACAAATAACAAATATTTTTCTAGTTATTTCAGAACAAATTCGTTGATGTTGAATTCCAATAAACATAACACACACACACACAAAAATAAAAAATAAAAAAATAATTGAATAATTTTGGAACGATTGGAGATAAGAAAGTGGATGAGGAGGAGGAGGAGGAGGGAGGTGTAGAGATGGTGTTGTCCGATTGGTGTCTGGCGTGTGAAATACGTACGCGGAACACAACGTCGGTGTTCCATCACGTACTTGATTATCGGACCAACGGGCAGACGCTTTTCTACGTGCAAGAGATATATACCCTGGTACGTAAATACACGGCGTACGCCGTACGCTCCGAAAGAAAATATAACAACGAAGCAAAAGTCTATTAGGATTTTCATTTCTTGAATAAATAAAACTCGTTGGATCGTTTAATATGAAGAGAGAGAGAGAGAGAGAGAGAGGAAGGGAGTAGATGAAGGGAAGAAGAGAGAAGCCGTCCAACGCCGTGCATGCGCTTAATCCCAAACCTCATCCTCTTCTTCCTCATCCTCATCCTCATTCTCATCCTCAATCCTCAATCCTCATCCTTTTTCTCTTTGGGACTCTCCCTTCTCTTCGTCCGACCTTGTGCGTTGTCTATGCGAAAAAAGATGATAGTATCATTGCTATTCTTTCTTTTTTCTTTTTTTTTATTCTTATCTCAACTTACGATTCTAAACGAATTTTCATTTTTGTTTTATTTTTTTTATTATTATATTTTATTTAGAAATTTTTTTGTAAAATATTTGGAATTTATTTCTTACATCGGACTTATGAATCATACACATTTTATTTGATTATTATTATTTAAAGTGTTTTATGTGAAGTATATTTGAGATAACAATTTTTTATTATTGACGAAAACGAATTGATAATATTGAATAAATCATCAAAGAATACTTAACAAGTTAAAAAACTAACTTTGATGTAATTCTTCCAAAGTAAATGATATGATTTGTAACATTTCTTACATAGATTGCAAATTTGAGTAAAAAGTTGCATATAAGTTACTCGGTTATGTGAAATATATCCTAAATACAACCCCAACCACATATTTTTATTTCATTTCTTCTCACATTGTAAACATTAATGCTGTACGAGAATTGTTTTAAGTTCATCATTACTGATATTTGGATACCATGTTTATAGATTGTAATATTCTTATGTTAACTAATACCAAATTTGGATTAAAATAAAATTCTACATTTTTTTCTTTTACGTTATTAAATATCCTGATAAAAATAGATGATATATATATATATATATATATATATATATATATATATATATATATATATATATATATGTATAACTTTAGAAAGAAACAGATTCGGTAACAAAACGTGAGAAAGAAAGAAGAGAATAAAATGAGATTGTAAAATGAGAATGACGATTGAAAAAAAAAAAAAAAAAACAAACACATTTTTCCCTTTCAGTTAGAATGAGAGAAATAGAATGAGTTGCTTGCTTGTGTTTGTTACTCTGTATAGGTCCTTCTCATCCCTTACGCGAAATAAACGCGTATATCCTCCGTCCTACGTTTATAATAATCCCTTCTGGTTAATCTGCTCCAATGTAGCCTCCAGCGAACGAAAGAAGAGAAGAGAAGAGAAGAGAAGAGAGAGAGAGAGAGAGAAAAAAAAGGGATAAAGGGAGAAAGTAGTCGATGAATCTCATACTGTAACCCCTCTCCAAAAGAATCTCCAACGTAGAGAAAAGTAACAGCTTATATATTACATATATATATGATTTTTTTATGTATGTATGTATGTGTGTTTATGTATCTTTCTCTCTTTCTACTTTTGGTATACACTTTTCACGTGTATATAGAAAAAAAAAAAACGAAGTACCGTTTCTCTGTTCCGTTTCCCCCCTTCCATCCTCCCCATCCTCCCCCTTTCTGTATTTTTTCTTTTTCGTATCCCACATCCCTCGTTCAAAAATGTAGGATTAGGTATTGGTTGATTCTACTCGTAAACACATTGGATAAAAATAGACATCTATGTACTTTCAGGTAGAACCAGGGTTGTGTCAGGATTGTACGATGAGTTGAATCAAAATTATTAAATGGTACTTAAAATAGACATTTACTTTCAGGTAGGACCAGGGTTGTGTCAGAATTGTACGAAGAGTTGAATCAAAATTATTAAATGGTATTTCACTTTTTTTTTTTTTATAACACACATTGTAGAATTTGTAATAGGATTTAGATTAGATAATTTGTATATTTTTTTTTTTAAATAAAAATAAAATTCAGTATTGTTTATCTCGAATGAGAATTAATTGTGAAGATTCGTTTGTAATAAATTAATGTAAATTTGACTATACATGAAATAAGTGGAAGAAAAATTTACTTTGATTTTGAATCACTGGGCAATATAAAAAAAAATATATATATATATCTTCTTCTTCCATATGGGATTACGTTCGTTTACTTCGCGATCACGTTTAAACACGGATCTTCTTTTTTTTTCTTTCTGTTCACTATTAATATAAATAAAATCCTATTACGATGTTCTCCTCCAGTATACATACGTATATGTATATGTATATGTATATATGTATATGTTGTATATGTACAGTTAGTCATGGAAATATTCGCACATTTATTGACATATTGAGTAATTTTCTTTAAACTAAACTGCGTTCTATCTGAATTTGCGAATAAATATAAAAACATATGTGTGTATGGGTCTGTTATATGTATGCTATTGAAAGTATATGAAAAATTAAGGAAAAAAAAGAAAAATATATATATAAAATAAACATTAACATTTGTTATCTCATCGAAAGAACGTATGCATTCATCTACAAAAAAGAAAAAAAAAGAAAAAAAATAAATAAAATAAAATACGTAAACGTATTATCGATAATTTTGTTTATCCAAATCTTCTGATAAAAAATATTAATCAAATTTTTTTTTTTTTTTTCAATTCTACAATACTAATTACAACAAATTATTAATTCAAAATTCTGTCTTGAAAAGTTAATTAATTTAAAAAAAAAAAAATAAAAATAAAAATATTACAAATTTGTTCTGTTTACGTAAAAAAAAAAATAAAAAAAAAAAAGAAACAAATCTCAACACGTGTACGAAAAATCTCACAAAACGTCTTTTGCAAAGAGTCAATTTCTTCATAAATCGTTTAACCAATGACATCGTGCGAAAGAGAACACAAATGTGAACACGTACAACATATATATATATATATACATATATATAATACTTCAACGTTAAAACGAAGAGTCGAGGCTTACGTCACTACGACGAAACGAGAATCATAATTATTTGCGCAAAAACATACACACACACACACACACACACTCTTATATACATACATACTTAGTAAGCAGAGATGATGTTTCATATCTTAAAAAACATACATACATACATACATACATACATATGCATATATTACCAAGAAAGAAAGAGAAAGAAAGATAGAAGAACTTTATAAACGAGCACCATACTCGAGAAAACGAAAAGAAAAAAGAAAAAAAAAGTAAACAAACTTAGCATTCGCCAAGAGTAGCAAGATTTTTGATACTGAAATACAGGTGCATAAGAGAGAAAGAACACACTCGTGCATAAACTTACACATACATATAGACAGACAGACAGACAGATAGACAGACATACAGAGAGACAGACAGACAGATAGGTTAGCAAGAAGCGAAGGACCGTCCAAAGAGTTTAAGCATCGTTTGAACCTTTCCACCCTTTCTAAACAGGTCTACTCTTCTCTCTCTCTCTCTCTCTCTTTCTCTCTTTCTCTCTTACTATCTTTATCTCTCTATTTCTCTTTTATGTTTCTGTATCTCTGTTTAGCGTGCTCGTACTCCGTACTAAATCGACGTTCTTACGCGGAGAAACGTACAAAATAAATATAGACATGCACAAATATCCATCCGCTTGTAAAAGGGAACCGTAAAGCTAGCTATCCAACTCATCTCTCTCGCTCTATCACTTTTTCCTCAACGTTTTCTCTCTTCATCTATCTCGCCAAAAACGAAAGAGGACCGAAAAATTGCGAGAGTGAGAGAGAGAGAGAGAGAGAGAGTAAAAGAGAAGGGGGGCTAGGGGAGGGGGCGGGATATACACCGTTAAAAAGAACGACAAGTAGCTCTTAATACCTTCAACTCGGCGGGCCACCACGTCTCTCTATCCGTGTAAATATAGAGCGCAGAGAGAGAGTGAGAGAGAGACACGTATATATGAACGAAAACTGGAAGAAGAGATGGGGGGGTTGGGTGGGTGGATAGATGGGTGGTATGGAACGAACGGCTTGAAATTATAACGAGCGACCTCTTGGCTACACCACCCATTTGCCTCCTACCTCTTTTTCTTCCTCACACATATATTTTTTCTCTCTTTCTTTCTTTCTTTCTTTTTTTTTTTGTAGTAGAATGTGTACTCTATATCTATAAACAAATATATGCCTATATATATATATACATACATACATACGTATACATAGATAGATACGTGCATATCATTTTAGGAATAAGAGGAGAACAGGATTTCGTCCTGGGCAAAGAATGTTAAGCAATCCTTTCCCTATCCCTTTCTATCCCTTTTCTCTACATGTCTATACGAGATTCTCTCTATCTCATTCACCGAACTCGATATTTTCATCTATCCGTGTAAATGTACTTAGCGTTTGCGAGCGCAGAAACCCCTTACCAGAGGAAGAAGAGGAGGAGTAGGAGGAGGAGGCATTAACTACGCGAGCGCTTTATTACGTGAATTTGGAAGTGCCGTTAGGGGGTGGTTTGAGAGATCGGAGGAGACTCGAGAGGCTACCGAGTGAGTCTCTGAAACGAGAAAGAGAGAGAGAGAGAGAGAGAGAAAGGGGAGGGGAGGTAGGAAGGAAGGAAGCACGTCTCGCGTGCTTTAGTTTCTCCGATGATGGAATACTCTGGTGGGGTTGGTTGGTGGTGATGGTCGCATGAAGGGATTCTGAGTAGTAGCCGCTGTACTGTGTCTGCTCTCTCTCTCTCTTTCTCTTTTGCTTTCTCTTACTCTATATCTCTCGGAAATAGCTGCTGGTGGCTCTTCATCCTTGTAGATATGCATTTTCCACTTCCTACCTTCCTTCCTAACCACTATCACCATCACCAGAACTACCCCTCCTCTCTTTCTAGTTCTCTCTTTTCTTCCTTTCTTGCTTCCTCTTATTCCAATGCTTTTCTATATATATATATATATATATGTGTGTGTATGTGTGTATATATGTGTAGTAGGTATATGTGGATCGCGTGGGCGTACCGTTAATTCGGTTTACGAGCGCCTATCAAGAATATAAGAGAAACGAACGAGCTGCACCGAGCACCATTTCGAAGTCCGAACCTTTTCTACACTTTCTACCCATGTGTACATCTACCTACCCTCTTGTATATTTGTATATGTGTGTGTACATATGTAAGTAGTGGATAGTATGTATTAGAGAGGGATGAAAAGAGTTGGGAAAACGTGAGAGAGAGACAAGTAGAGGAAACTATCCGAATGTTTCCTTTCGAACGGTTCTCTACGGTTTATCGGATGAGGACGGACACTGGCCTCCTCACGTTCTCCTCCTCTTCCTACTCCTCCTACATCCTCTTGTCTTTTTTTTTCTTTTTTTCTTTTTCTCGATTCCAGTTATCGTTAACGACCGTCGCCAATATCGAGACGTGAGATCGAAGGTCGACGTTCGAAATATCGTATCACCCTAAAAGACGATGTGTATCCTTCTTGTACTTTTTTAACTTCCATTTTCTTCTTCTTCTTCTTCTTCTTGTTTTATTTCTTTTTTTTTTTTTTATTTGAATACGAGAAATATTAAGTATCAATTTTTTAGATATAACAGTGTATTTAAATTTACTGTAAACTTATATTTTTTTTTGGGGGAGGGGATTATTTCCTATGTAATTTTAACTTTGTCAATTTACAAATTATTCTAATTTGTAAAAAAATTATTATTATTATTATTATTACAAATACTAATTATTTAAAATAGATAAAAATAAAAATAAAATAGATAAAATTGACAATAACTTTGTCAATTTACAAATTACTATATTTGTACAAAAATTATTATTACTACAAATTACTATATTTGTAAACCTAAAAAAAAAAAAAAACAAATAGAATAATAAAATATTTTTAATTATATTTAACAAATAATATTATTTTAATCAACAACTTCATTAATATAAATAAAAATCATTGCTATAAAGTTAAAACACAATCTGTATACTCTTATTACAGCAAATGATGGTACATGTTCATTCAATTTCAAATAAAAATCCCCAAAAAAGTAGAACACTATAATCATTTTCCCCATATATATAATATTATAACATGATCACTTGTCTAGGAATAATTATATACGGAAATTTCGTATGAACGTCGACTTTAAACGTCCTCTCCTTTGATAGGCAGCAGACACGATGAAGTATTTAGTCTTTCCAGGTCGTGTGTGAGTAGGTACCAAACGAACATACGAATGAACGAACGAATGTAACAACGAACAACGAGAAGAACGTCTGCTTTGAAGGCGAAATTATCCAATAATTCCTTAAACATTCTCGTCAGTAGTTACATCCGGTAATCGAGTTAATCCCTACGTGTAGAAGAAGAGTACCGCGATATCATCCTTTATCTTTCGCGGCGTTTCTTCCGTCTTGATTTTGGATGGACAGGGGGGAGAAGGGGGGACTTACTCTTATATACAACACCCCACCCCCCTTTCCTGCCCTCCCTATCAACCAATACCATCATTTCTTATTAATCTCTTATCTCTTTCTTTCTTTAAATACAATTAATGTTTTTTTATTAATATTATATTTTATATTATTAGGTTGGCTATTAAGTTGCCACTAGAATATATTATCGATTAATTAGTTAATATTTTAATTGAAGAAGTAACTGTTATAAATAATTGTAAAATAAAGTGGCGTGTGAGCCACGAATTGGTTGGTTGTTCGAGTCTCAATATAATAAAATAATTTATTAATATATTTATAATATTGATATTTATAAATATATTTATTATTTAATATAACTATTCTTGTCCCCCCCCCCACACAAAAAAATTCATAAAACTATAATTAGGCATATACTGCATTTGTATAGAACAAATTATCATCTTGTTTTTTTAATTGCATTAAAAATAGTAATATATTCATTTGTGAATAATAAATATTTGTCAATGAATTTGAATGAAAATAAACAATGAATCATTAACAAAGAATTTCATTAGAATTGTAACAACAAAAATTTTGCTATATCATATTCACATGTGAGAACATTTAATGTGAAAAGCAAAAATACAGCTTTCTCGTGGCTGACAGCAGTAACAGCAGCAGCAGCAGGCAGGTATACACGTGTTATGCATATGTATCTATAATATACATATACATATACATATATGCAGGAAGGTAACTGGATATCACACCTTATGAACAAAACAAACCGAAGAAACACCGTTGGTGATATCCGAGTATTCTCACTGAAATGAACTAAAAACTCTCTTATTTTTACTCGGAATTGTTCTCTCACTCATTTTTTCTTTTTTTCTTTTTTTTTTTTTCTTTCTTTCTTTCACTTCACATTTTCTCTACACTTTTACACTTGTTTAGAGCCACTTTCCAAATAATTTCATTAAAAAAAAAAAAAAAAAACAAACAAATATTATAAATATTATTTTAACACTTGTTTCTCATCAACATTTCATTTTCGTTATTTAACAAACATTTTCTATTTTATTTATTCCAATAAAATAAAAAATAGTTTTAAAAAAAACACTTACACTTGTTTACAGCTACTTTCGCAATAATTTCATTAAAAAAAAAAAAATAAAACAAATTTATCAAAAAATATTATTTCAACATTTGTTTCTCATCAACATTAATTCATTTTTGTATTATATTTCATAAACATATTCTTTCTTATTTATTTCAATTTAAAAAAAAAAAAAAAAAAAAAACCGGATCGATTTATAATTGATGGATAAAAAAGAAAAAGAAAAAGGTTTTAAAAATGTAATGTGAATTTTGAAACAGTACAGTGTTCTTCTATTTGCTTGCTATTCTTCGTTTAAAACTCTCTTTCTATCTCGGTACACGTGTTGTTTATCGTACGTCAGAAATCGTCGAGGCCAGCATATACAAAGCAAGCATGGTATACGCGAACGTAGGTGGTGAAGGATGGTAATGAGTGAGTTAGAGAGAGAGAGAAAGAGAGAGAGAGAGAGAGAGAGAGAAGTAAAAAAAAGAAAAATAAAAGATAGGAAAAGAAGTAGGAGAAGGTTCTTCGTGTTAGACGTTAGTACATAGACAGACCATGTCATCGTTTGTTCCGTGAACTCTTTGTAAGACTCTCTTTTATGTTTTATATTAGTTTAACATAAGAGAATCTTATTGTTAACTATACTTCACCAATAGAGGAAAAAATACATTATTCATTAGCAGAGATAATTAAATATTTAACATAATCGAAACAAAGTCAATAATTAGACTCATCTTTTTTTTCATATTTGTATATATATATATATTTATTATTACCTCAAACACATCGTAAAAGATAAATCATTCTGTTCATAGATTTAAAATTAGATCTGATCTAATCTTTTATTTTTTTTTTTTTTTTTCAAATTAAATCAAACTTTTCTTTTGAATAATAAGAAAGAAAGGAAGGAAGGAAAAAGACTCTTTTTTTTTTTTCTTCTTCTTCTTCCTGGACAAATCTTAGGGATCTTAAATCCCTTTTACTTCCGTCCGAATGACTTGCATGAAAAGAATTAAACGATTTATCATTTCCGTCTCTCAAAACCGTGTCTCGGTCAGGCATCTTTGTTAGGAATGACACCGAAAACTTTTGGTACTGTCTTTTGCCTTATACTTTCATATGTGTATGTGTGTTTTCTTTCTAAATATACATATATATATACATATACATACATACTTCTATTTCTTGATAAAAGAAAAGAAAGAACTTGGAGGGGGTAAAAAAAAAGTGTCTATTGCATGAATGAAATGAATGAAAATCGATCGAGCATGAAATTAATTAAACCAACTTACTCTCTCTCTCTCTCTCTCTCTCTCTTTCTTTCTCAGTTCATCTAATCCACTGAGCAATCTGAGAATAGGTGCTGCAATTTGTTCTAATGTCCATTTTTCTTTGGACGAGTTGTTGAGGAAAAGGTGAGGATTGAAGCGCCAGGTAAAAGCTAAAGACACGAGTAAGAGTAAAAGAGAACGTTAAAGAGAGAAAAAGAGAGAGAGAGAGAGAGAGAGAGAGATAGAAGAAGAAGAGTGAGCCCACTTCGTTTTGGAGACCAGACAGGAGCACTTAACTGCCCGCCTCACAATGGAGTCTTTCGCATTATAGCGTTCAGTGTCTTGAGGCCTATTCAGAGAGACTCTGGCCCATTCTTTGCCATTGTCTGTCTCCTCGCTGGTTATGGGAGTAGTCCTCGTTCTAGCTCTTCCTCTACTTCTTTTCCACCATCATCTCTTATCTTCCTTCAACTAACCCATGCCTTATAATTCTCTCCTGTCTCCTCCTCCCGCGTTACATCCCAGGAGGCGTTAGCTTCAACAACTTGGAGGATGAGTGTAGTTGGAAAGAGAAAGACAGTGAATGAGGATCACAACCTATCCCATCGAGAGTACCCAATGAGAAAGAGTGAGATAGGAAGATCTTTATGTCGCCATCTAATTAGTCCCAGCATTTAACGGGACATAAATAAGTTAAACTCTATTGAATTGTTGATTACGATATAGTCGGCAAGCAAGCAGCTAGTTTGGCAGACAGATCCGTTTACTTCACAATCATCTCTATCTCTCTCTCTCTTTCTCTCACTCTTATTTTACTTCTTTTTATGCCCCTATTTCGTTCCATCCAACCCCTTCCTTCCTTTCTTCCTTCCTTCCTTCAAAAGACCCGCTGGCAAAATTCGCTTATGGAACAGAACATCTTCCCAGATTCTATCTCTCTGGAGCATCCCCCTGATGCTTATCCACGTTAAACGATACTTCGACTTTTGGGATCGTGTTCTCTCGAGTATCAAACAAGAAAATATATATAAATATATATAATATTTTTCATTTGATAAAAAATTGATGGTAGTTTGTTTTCTTGATGAATTTAATTGAACCGATTTTTCGTATAATTTGTTTCAACATAAATGCATGACAAACAATTATTGCAAAACTATGGGATTGAGGATTAAATTAATTAACATTTTTGATAAATCGAGAGTATAATAATCTCGTTTGGGATATCGGTGAATTGAATTGATGATTAATAAAACATCGACGAATTTGATCAAGAGTGTCACTTAATTAGGAACAAGCGCAACAAGATGTAGTAGTTTGAGAACCGAAATAACGAGGCGAAACTGAGGGACGAGAGAAACTCTCTCTCTCTCTCTCTCTCTCTCTTTCTCTTTCTTTCTCTCGTCGTGGAGGATTTAAAGCGGAGTCAGCTTCGAAATGGCTGGAAACAGATGGCCAATCAGATATACCAAAGATTAAGGGAGGAGTAAGACGCAACCTTCGTGCTACGAGAGAAATGTGTATTAATTTTTCAAGTTTTTTAATTAGCGAATGTCTCCATTCCGCCTTTCGCTTGGGACATTTATATTAGAGAACGGTTCTCTCTCTTTCTTTCTTTTTATTCTTTTCTGGTTTCTTCTTACAGTCTGCTTGCCTGCCTGCCTGCCTGCCTGCCTTTCTTTCTGACGCTTTTTTATTCCTCCCACTCTATTCCATCGTCTGTCTCACTTCTTCTCGATCTCGTTCATCTCGTTTCTCTAACGTTAGTTTCCAGTCTGTTTCTCTTCTTCTTCTTCTTCTTCTTTTACTTTTACTTGTGCACCACTTTGTTAGTCAAGTATTTCTAATTTACAATTCGTTAATCAAATATTGAATAATCTTTGTTAAATTTCTATAAAACAATAACAATCGCAATCGATTTAAAAAAAAAAAAAATAAAAAATAAAAAAACAAGAGAATAATCCTTTATCATTTGTTAGAAGCGTCTGAACGAGAAACGATTTGAGAATCAAAGGGTGAGTGAATTTCGAATTGGCAAAGGTACCTACGTACCCCACTTCCCTAACGGCAGTAGGGGGTGTTAAAGGTGAAAAGAGTGGCTAGAGGAGAGAGAGGAGAGGGTGAGGGGGTAGTTGGAATCGACTCCGGCGTATTTATTGCACCGTACTTCTGATTTTCATTTGGACCAATGCTCCTATGAATTCGGTTCCTAACCACCCCGAGTTTCTCCTACCAGTCATCATCCATCCCAACCATCTATTTCCTCCTTCTCACACCCTCCTCTCATCGAAACACCGTTACCTCCGACCTTTCGACCCCGTATCGCGTAGGCGCACTCTCTCGCCAAACAATGAGTCCTATATAATTGCTTTTATAGCTCAGTGAACGCTAAATATTCCATACTTTTCCTTCTGCTTCACGGATTTCTCTCTCTCTCTCTTTCTCTTTCTCTCTTTCTTTCTGATTCGTATCCCCGATCGTCAGCGAGCGAATTGAGTAAATAGAGTGCCTGCCTGCCTGCCTGCCGGTGGAATTCGCTTCGCGGAAAAGAGGGCTGACAAAGTGGGTGGATCCAGGAAGGTGGGATTTCGAGGGTGACTTTATTTTAAGACGAATCGGAAGGAATACGTTGCGTCTGATCGAACGTAAGAAAGTAACGGAAATGTGGAAGGAGAAAAATAAGAAGGGGAATGATGACGTTTTGTTTGGAGATATTTCCGTATGCTTCCTTGGACTTTTCGATAAGTTTAAATCAAGAATAAAGTCACAAAGGGGTGAATTTACGTATTCTACACGACATCTCATCAAATTTCCTGTTTTCTTATCATCTTCCTTATTTCATTGTTATCAAAGACAACCACATTTATTGTTGAATGTCAATGTTTCAAACTTGTTTCACATAATTTATTTTTTTTTGTTCTTCTCAAACGTTACCCAAGTTACTCAACCCCTTTCTCCCCGATGACCAACTAGTCAGTCAACGACAGTAACCACGAGACCGATGCTTAAATGCTGCCACTTCCGACATTGGCTGGACTGGCGGCAGGCCGGGGAACTGTAATTTTCGCAACCCCGACGAAATCAGGGGCTGCTTCTTCTTTCCGTCCATCCGTAGTAGTGAACCTGACGTGGGGAATCGAACTTTATTGCTAAATACCATCCGATCAGCGAATTCAACCTCCGCTACTATTACTATCACCACCACCACCACCATCGTCGTCGTCGTCACCACCACCACCACCACCACCACCACCACCCTTCTATCTTTCTCTTCTTTCTCTATTTTCCGTGACTTCTCCGCAACGTTGTGCTACACGGTCCATTGGGAGGAGGAAGAGGAAAAAGGGAAGAGGAACATTTGGGTTTTACGTGCTGGAAGATTGAAGCAGTTAAGAGGATTCTAACCGTGGCCTGTGCGTGGATCCGCCAAAATCACGTCTCTCCCTTTCTCGTTTGTAGAAACTTTCTCTCCCTCTCTCTCTCTCTCTTTCTCTCTCACACACATATACACTTTTCTCGTTCGTCAGAACGTCCAATGTGTTTCTCTTTTTATATTGCAGATCGCACGTCGGGGATATGTAGTTCAATGAAACGAACGTTTATTCTCTTTTTTTTTCTTTTTTTTATTTTCATAGTAAGGCTTTTATCGAGCAGACGTATATATACGTGAATCGATTGAAGAGTTTGAAAAAAAAAAAAAACATATAAAAGAGTATATAGGCAGATCCTTTTTTTTTTCTATTTTCTTTCTTTCTTTCTTTCGAAGAAAAAGAAGAAGAGGAAGGAAGGAAGGAAGGAAGGAAGGAAGAATGGAAGAAGATAACGATTTGCTATCTCTATCACTCCTCTTTGTCGTAACGGTGCTATACATGGTCCATCGTCCACCTCCGATTTACCCCCTAAAACCTCCACCCACCCGATTGGACCCCCATCCACCGTAAGAGTGGCCCTACCCTTCCAGACATTCTAGCTCGCGCAGCAAACCAAGCTAATGGTTTCTCGATTAAGCCATGTTCACAATGGGATTAAAAACGGCCGGTAGACCGCTGCTGACCGTGCCGTTCATAGTTCAAACTACCCTTTCTCCAAAAGAGAGGAGAGGAGCCAGAGACCGACTGCTCACTTCGTTCGTCGTCCCTTTTAGCAATATCGAATAAACGCCCTGTGTAGATCCTATCCTTGCCCTTCTTACCTATCGACTATGAGAGTTAACAGTAGGCTGGACCATTTCTATATATGTGTGTATACGTATGTATGTATGTATGGGATGTATGGGATGTATGGGATGTATGGGATGTATGCGATTTCAATCGGCCATTTTCGGTTTATTGGAAAATCTGTTTTAAGTAGATGATGAAGTATATATCACGTTATTATACATACGTTTGTGTGTATTCGTGTATTTGAAATACTCGTTGGCTTTGTTTGATTAACATTAATTAATTATTAATTATTTGTACTTATTTTGTTCTTTTTATTAACATTTATTTGTAATTCGATTAAATGAATATTTGATATTGATTGTATTTGGATATTTCATTTAAAAATATAATCAATGAGAATTGGAATTTGGTCGTAATCATTTTTGGGGGTATAGGGTGGCATTTAAGGAAAGGTGCGAGAGGAAAAGAAGGAGGGGGAGGATGATCGAGCAGAGACTGCCGTCAGAATCGGAAACTCGGCTTTCTAATTAACGTCACCTTTGCCTCTTCCAAGTGAAGAGGGTACATTCTCTAGGTTGGGAGGAAAACCAACCCTTAGTCGCCACCTCGTCGTCCACGCTTCGTCTTTCTACTTCGACGATCCCTCTCACTACCCCTTTTTCTTTCTTCTTTTTATCTTGGCTTTTCTTCTGTTCTTTTTTAAATTTCTTCTTTCCTTTCCTTTACTTTACTTTTCTTTTCTTTTCTTTTCTTTTCTTTCTCCCACCAACCCTTCTTGCGGCTGCCAGCAGGCGCGATGCTCGCGAGGGATGAAGATTAATTCGTTCCGTCTTAATCGTATCAAAGTTTGAGAGCCGAGAGTCAGGCTCGACCAGGCCAGAGAAAAAGGGCTCGACCTCTGACGTTTCAACCCTCACCCCCTCTATCTCCCAATAGCCACCCTTTCACAGTTTGCCTTCTCTTCTTCTTCTTTTCAACATCCATCGCATATTTTCTGATCGTCCCTACGACTTCTTCTTCTTCTTTTTATTTTTTTTTTTATTTTACTCTCCCATCATCCAATTTTGATCACTTTTTTTATTATCCCATTTTTCGAATAATAATAATAATAATAATTTTCTTTTTTTTCTACTTGAGGAGTCAAAAAGAAAAGAAAAAAAAGAAAGATGAGATTCGTCGATAAGTAAATAAAAAAGTGAAAGTGAAAAGAAAGAGTTTTTGAGAAGAGGGTGGAAAAACGTGGTATGGGGGGAGGGTTGAAAGTAAGAGAGTGGTGAGACACCAAGTGATAACCCTTTTTATTTAGGGCGTAACTTGGAACGTAGGCTTGAATAAATCCAATATTGCACGGGGATCCTCTGCGTTGGGTCGCCGTCACGGTTCTCGGGAGTGGAAGAATCGATTCCGACGCCTATCCATCGTTCTCTCCCTCTCTCTCTCTCTCTCTCTTTCTCATTTATACACAGAAAAACAGAGAGAGACACACAAACTTATTCTCACATACATACATACATATACATATATATATACAGTTTGTTCTTTTACTTTGTTTCAGCCCTAAGCTTTAGCGCAACGATTTTCATTGGAAAATCGGTCAAAGTTTATGCGAAACAAGAAACTTTCTTTCATTCTTTCTGTTTCTCTCCATTTCTTTTTCTAGTTTCTTCTGTTTTTTTTTTTTTACTCATTCTCTGATTATCCCTCCCTTTGGCAAAAATGAAATTCTCATTGAATTTGTTGGATAGTAGAAAATGTGTATATATATATAGAAATGCATTCATAATACGAAAAATATTATCGTATAGAAAAATGTTCTCAAGCTAAGCCCATTTTCTCGGTATACACGAAATTATTCACGTTCCGTTAGCCAGATATAACATTATTATTATTATTATTATTTTTTTTTAATTCTTTTTCCAACGAGCAGCAGGAAGGGCAGGGCAGGCAGGGTACCATGTCATTTTATTTCACATACGCTCGATGTATACAGCGATGCGTTAGCAAATGCACGTGAATAGTAGTAACCCCAGACCATTTCTTTTTCTTTTTATTCTCACTCACTCTCTCTTTCTCTATTTCTCTTTCTACATACAGTTCCGAATACTCGGTACGAAAAATTAGTTAAATCCAACACTCTTTGTAGAGTTTTTATGAATTGAAGTTGGCGTGTAAATAATACCAGAGAGACTCGGGGCCTGGTAGTACATTATATTCAATATTATGCGCTCACTTGGAGGGAAAAACGTTATGCGTAGTAGTAGTAGTAGTAGTAGTTAAAGTCAAAGGAATACGTGGAATATGGTTGGCCAAACCACGGAGTTATTTCCCTTGGAAAAATGCGCTAAACCAGCGCCCCCGAAACTTTGTTAATGTATCACCGTGGTGCGCACAGCATTATGCTGGAGATACGTAAAATCTACTGCTCTCTTCGAGAGAGAGTATGCCGGAAAACTCTTCTCGCCCATAAGAGTACCCACCCACCCACACCAACGTCGTACTTCCTCTCTTCCTCTCTCTCTCTCTCTCTCTCTCACTCTCTTAGTACCATGTACTTTTTCAAAGAATAATATCACCGTTCTTTCTCTTTTTCTTTCTCCTTTTCTTCTCTTTTTTTTTTTTTTTTTTTTTTAACTCTTTTGTAAAAATAATAAAATACGATAGAACGTGGTGAACATTAAGTCAAAGATATCTCCGAGTTGACTTTTTTAAAAGGAAATAAAATTGTACGAAAGGGAAAAGATTTTGTTTGAGTTTTTATTTTTCATACTAACAAATTAAAATGAAATAACATGAGATCTCGGTTATGGTATTTCAATTTTTAATGATAATTTATTAACGATTGGTTAGTTTGAAAGCTTTGATTTAATGTTCATGGTTGCGTCAGGGTTGACTTTTTCAAGAAAAGAAAATTGTACAAAGGGGAAAAGATTTTGTTTGAATGTTATTTAGTATTTTTGTTTTTCATCCTAACAAATTAAAATAAAATAAAATTAAATAAAATCTCAGTTATGGTGTTTCAATTTTTAATTATAATTTATTAACGCTTGGTTAGTTGGTGTGTGTTTTTTGTTTTTTAACGTAAAGCTTTGATTTTGCATTTGCATTTTTATTTTTATTCTTTTTTTTTTTTTTGGTTACTTTTGCTTTTGTTGTTCTCTTTTGTTAATGAAATAATAAAACAAAAAAAAGGTTTCCTGAGTGGTTAATTGTTCAAACCGCGAGCGATTGCATTCTCGCTAGATTTTAGTCGATAAATATTAGGTAACAGTGGTCCAAATACAATAGGGTACTCCGACAAGCAGCAACAAAAGGAGAACGAGAGTGAGAGAGTAAGAGAGAGAGAGAGAGAGAGAGAGTCTCTCGCAGGGGTTGCAGCAACCACGCATAATTTTGAGAAGCCCAGATGTATTTCGTCCTGGTGTTAAATTTTTAAACGTTACTAATTAAAAGGCTAGTTACACAACGCGCACGATTGCCCGCGGGTGTCCCTTCGCAATGTTCACCGCTTACTTCGTTCCTTGCCTTTGGTCAAAGGGAGAAAGAAAGAAAAAAAAAAAAGAAAGAAAGGAAGGAAGAAAGAAATGAGAGATTCTGTTGTGTCTCTCAAATATGAAAGAAAAATAAAATGATAAGCAAAAACACAAGAAAGAAAAAAAAATATAATCAAATAATTATTATTAATTATTTTATCTTATGTCTAGTGAGAAAAAATATATTTGTTTTAAATTATAATATTTTAGTTATTAAAATATTAAATATTAATATTATATATTTAATATTTGAAAAAAAAAATTAAAATATATTAAAACTTAACAGAGTTTTCAAATAAAATACACCTAAGTGTGTTGTATTATATTTGATATAACTATATATCATATATTATATAATTGTATAATTTTAAAAATAAGATATGTGTGTGTATGTGTGTTGTTCTATACATATCTTCAAATATAAAAAAAAAAAAAATAATCAGACATAATAGATATGCAAAAATAAAGATGAATATCATCGAATTTCCAAAGTCAAGCCGCTCAATGTAGAAATTATACGAACGCAATTTTAAAGATAGATAACACAGAAAGAGAAAGAGAAAGAGAAGATAGAAAGGAAGAATGGATAGATAGATAGAAGGAAGGAAAAGCTGAAGGATGAGGAAGGTTTGGAAGCATGCCACTACCGTGTACCACCCACCCCTTCTACCTGCACTGAGAACGAGGGTTGCTCTGAAAGCCAACGGCGGAAACAAACATCGTAGAATTACGAGTGTTCGCGAGTTAGTGAGAAAGACGAACAGAAAGAGAGAGAGAGAGAGAGAGAGAGAGAGAAAGGAAGAGAGAGAGTAGAAGCATCATCGTGGCGGCTGCTATTACAGTGTGAATACGCGAGTGTAAATACAGCTTGTGATGTATTCCGTAAGGCGCGGATTTCTCAAGCTCGCTTGTTGATCCTCGTTATAGCGGGCACTTGTACGTCGCGCGTGCATTAAGCACGTCTCTACACGAACGTTTCTTACCAAAAAAGAAAATCAAAGTAAAAGAAAGAAAGAAAGAAAGAGATAGAAAATGGTAAGTTATTAGAGAAGATGGATAAATTTATTCTGCTTTTACTCATACGAAAAGTAAGGGTGATTGTACACCCACCCTCCACTTGAAAATCCAAACTTGGCTCTGGCATCGAATGTAAAGAGAATTTTATATATGACCTACGTTTTAAATATATTGACCCATGTTGACGTCTGTTTTGTATAATAAAATAATCATTTGTTAGAAGTAAGTTAAGTTTTAGTCTTGTTTTTTTGAAGAAGAAGAAGAAAAAAAAAAAGAAAAGAAAAGAATTTTAGTTGAATGTTTGTAAATGAAACAGGGGGAAAATGAGACGAGTATCGGGGATATCAAATACGACGTGGTACAAAACGAAGGAAACAACTTTTCCCGCGGGTTATTACGCTAATAAATAGCTTTGTTTGCCAAGATACTTTTCTCGTAAGACGTACGCATAAGTAAAAGAAAGAAAGAAAGAAAGAAAGAAAGAAGGGAAGAAAGAAAGAAAGAAAGAAAGAACAAGGCAAAGTATCAGTGAGACGAAAAACTCGAAAACTTTTCTACGGGCATCTGCCAGTGAGCGCAATATTTTTTGCTTTTCTACATCTCCCTCTCTCCCTCATCACTCCTCTACCATTCCTCTCATCCCTCTGCGAGAATTACGCAGTATCGACTTTGCAGAAATCGTGAAAAACAATGTTTCCTCAATGTGTTTATCACAAATCAAGATTTTCGATTCAACGTGTCAAACAAACGTCATCAAATTATTTGACGTGACTCGTTGAATTGAATTTTTTATGAATTATTTCTTATCTATTTTATTTTTTATTTTTTCTTATGTAAATAATTATTAATTAATTAAGGAATGATAATAAAATAGAAATTATTAGATTTGAGGAAAAATGAATGAAAATTTCTCAACCAAGTCTCGAGAGTTGCAACATGAAAAGAGAGAATAAAGGGGAGAGTTAGAATGAAATAGAACAAATGAGAATAAGAGAGAGAGAGAGAGAAAGAGAGATAGCAATCCAATTCAAAGTGACATGAAGAGAGAGAGAGAAAGAGAGAGTTGGTCTTCGAAAATCGTAGCACCAGTAGCGGGCGTGATCGTGGCGACGCTCTTAGCTTAATTAAATGCTCACCAACGAGTTGGGTGGGATGAAGATCGTAGTCTTCCGCCGATTTCCTCTCCCTTTTCTCTACTTTCCTTCCTTCCTTCCTTCCTTCATTCCTTCCTTCCTTCCTTGGTTCCTTACTATCCTCCTTTTACAGAGTGAACCCTAACATTACAACACCCACCCTTCCTTACGAAGAGTCTCGGCTTTTGGCCGTGTCGAATTTCGCGTAAGGAGCATCGCTGTGGTAAAACGTGTGTCAGAGAGAGAGAGAGAGAGAGAGAGAGAGGGTTGAAGAAGAAAGGGTTGGAGAAAACGACGACAAGCCTTGCCCTCGGTTCGAACTAGTTAGCTTAGTGATTTTGCCGTTTATTGGCCAACCGTGACGTCCTAGGGAAATTGCCAATGTTCGAAAGATCACTCCATGGGGACCAATAGCCAGCTGACCCTTGGGTGATACTCGCAAGGTGTTTCGTTATGGATCTTCAGAATCCTTTTTTTTTTGGTTTCTTGCTGTTTAAAAAAAAAAAATAAGAAATTTATGTAAATATTTAAACAATTTGTGCGATATTTTTATATATATATATATAAAATAAATTCACAAAATTATTACGAGTTATTTGATTATTTTTTGTTTGTTTTTGTTTTATCATGTTAAACATTGAAACTCTCGTTTGGATGATAATAAATATATCGAATTTATCTTTTCAAAACGTGTAAATCGTAAGTAAATATTATAATTACAGATACCATTTCAAATATTTATATCGTTGCTCATTCTTTAAATTAATTTCAATGAAAATTTGGAATTATTATATACGCCAATTTCGCGTGAGAAGAATTTCATGCAACGATCGTGTGATCCATGCATCAACACATGCAACGTTGCAATATAAATTTTATTTAATTTAAAAAAAATTAAAAAAAAAAAATAAAAAAATAAAACAGGGTATAAAAGATGAAATCAAAAAAAAAAAAAAAAAAAATTACGTGGAATTTGCTGATAATTAGGAAACATTCTCTTTGATATATGCACACACATATTTCGTATTAATTTAAAACGAGTTAAATACATACATACATACATGCATATATACATTCATACACATATTAAACTGAAGTATTTGAAACTAGTGCAATATTTCGTGTTATCGATCCGTAAAACGTTATCGGCATATCACACCTTTCTCTCTCTCTCACACACACACACACTTTTTCTATCGAACCTATTGTACCCAACGATTGGGGAAAAAAAAAGAACGTTTTCAATGATAGGACGATAGTCACAAATTGGGGGGAGGGGGTGAGGTGAGGAATACGAAGAAGGGTGAATGGTAGTGGTAGATGAAAATAAAAAGTGCTAATAGTCGAATACCAAAAAGCGTGTTGAAACTGTTACGAAAGGGTGGTAAGAGGGAGGAAGAGGGAATCAAAAGCTGAAAGATCGATAAGCTGAATTAATTTTGAAGCAAGTTTTATTTTTTTTTTGTTTTTTTTTTTAGTTTTTTGATTTTATTTCCTGTGTCTTATTTTTAATCGTCTCTTGATTATAACTGTACAACTACGACGACGACGATTTGACGCATTATAGTTGAGTCATATGTTAAACTAATGTCACACGGTACTCTCATCTCAGTTATTATAGATATCCGTTCGTAGTAAAAGTGAGAGAGAAAGAACGAGATAGAAGAAGTTTATTATGAATAGATGAATGAATCAGACAAATAAACGGTAGGTAAGGTTTATTGATGATTCATTATATTTGTCAGAATTCTATTTGGTCAAATGAAATTACGAAGAAATTTATTTTCTAGTAAAATATTATTTCTAATTAATATTACAAATTAATTAATTATAGTAAATTATATTAATTATCATTTATATTATAACTAAGGGGTGACCAACAATTAGTCCGATATACACGTCTTTAATTCAACGAATTACCTATATATATATCAAATGTTAACTTGGTATAATAATTAATCCATAAAATATTATTTTATGTTAAATAAATAATAGTTTAAATAATTCTATAAGATTTATATATGTTAGAAGAACGTCTTTGTAGGATGATACTTACTTTCCCTTTCTCTCATCAGTTTCACCAAAATTCTCCCTCTTCCTACAATCATCCCTTCTATATACACATACATATATATGTATATATGTATGTATATTCGTGTGTCTCTGTCTTTTCGTGTCGTCGTTGAAACTTAACCGTGACGGCAGTGCAGTATGTTACTAAATGATCCAACCCAGGGCTATTATCCAGCACCTCCCGTATCCCAGCGTCCTCCAATCCCCTATGTTCCAACGTTGGAATACGCAATTTAATACTTGGCCAATTACATATACGAAATCTTGTTAGCCTTGGTTATACGAAGGAAAGAGGAAGAGGTGGAGGAACAAGAAGAGAAATAGAAAGAGAAAGGGAGAATATCGAAGGTGTATGTGTGTGAGGGCTTTTCAGGGCAAGAAGAACAAGTTACAGTAGAGGAAGTCTCACAGTTAAGAGAAGAAAACGGAATATCCAAAGGGATTCTTCTATTCTAAGATAGAAAGAGAAAGAGAGAGAGAGAGAGAGAATTGTAGGAAGTTGAAAGACTCCTGGAAACAGACAGACATACAAACTTGCTGCGATTATGATCCCCGATTAGAACTGGAAAATGCGATATCGTTTCAAGGTCTTCTCATCGACAACCCTATTTCTCATTCCATACCTTATTCTATGCAGGGGGTTGATTCTTCAACACTATCAACACTAAAGAACTATCTCTTTCTCTTTCATATACACACATATATATATATATATATAGAAACATATATAGAAAGCTGCTGGTCTTCCCATCGGCGTTGAAACGTCTATCGATCCGATTTAAACGCCTACGGTTGATTGGCACGTCCGTTAACCGACCCGTCGAACGTTGAAGGGAGGATTCCTTTTTTTATTTCTTCCCTTTTTCTTTTTTGTTCATTTCTTTGTTTTTTTTTTTTCGTTAACTACAAACCCTGGTTTTAACCGATGTAAAACTGAAACGCACGTCGATGTAACGAACAACGTGAAACAATTGAACGAAACCGATGGTATGTATGACGTACGAATGCACATGTATACATGTGTATGTAGGTATGTACGAAGGATATGGTTTTATTTCGTCGGAAGCAGGATTTTTTGTTGAATTTGAAACGTAGATTCTTTTCTTCCTATTTGAATATAATACATAATTTCAATGATCATTTGTAATGAACAATTCATTTTCATTTTGGTTATTTTTTTTTTTTTTTTTGGTAGACCGATCTATGACAAATAATGAAAGGTCACAAATCATCATTGCATGGAAAAAACAGGAAAATAATAAAAAAAAAAAAAGAAAAATTCCAACAACGGGTTGAAACAAACGATCGTAACAGTCTTCGACAGCGGGGGTTCTGTGTGAAAACACAAAATCGGCTATTAGCGGTACCACGAGTGTTTCGAGAATCGTGATTGATTACTGCTCTGGGTGTTGATAGTTGTCCATTAATCGCAGCTAAACGAGAAACGACAGATAGATACAATGACAGAAAGCAAAAGAGATAGACAGACAGAAAGAGAGAGAGAGAGAGAAATGCGTGAAAGCCAACGATCAATGGCTAAATCCTTATCTGGTTTAACGGATTGATAGAAGGCACTTATCGCGTTTGGTCCGCTTATACTCCTGAACAGGATAGGACACTGGAGGTCAACTGACACGAGTCGATTTCAGATGGGAATAAATGCCCCTATATATTAGTGTCCTATCCTGTATGGTGAAACTGTTTATAGCTTTTGATCTGAACCCTCAAACGACTATTTTTTCCTAAACGTTTTCAAAATCGGATGATTTCAGGTTTTGTACTTTCATTCATTTCTATTTTAATTAAAATAAAATAAATTCTAATTAAAATTAAATTATGTTTCTTTGTTTAAAAATTTTTCATAAATTATAAGTTATCTATATATCTATATTGTAATTTAATAATAATAATAATAATAAATAATATATAATAAGTAAATTAATTTTGTTATTTCAGGTAAGAGAACGATGAACCCCTTGGCATTGGTTAAACATAGTTGATCCCTACGTTCATTGGTCGTAAGTACATTTACGATCTATCTATGCAAATAATCTTATCCCTTTTTTTTACCTTGTATATTTTTTATATTTTATTTTTTTATTTTTTTGTTTAAAGAGAGTCAAGCTTTATCGTAAATATTTGCAAAAGCAAGTAGTTGTGTAGTTAATAGGCATCTCTACTTAGGTATTACGTAGAATGGAAAAGAAAAGAAAAGAAAAGGAGAATTTCTACGAACAATGAACGGATAATAACGTGACCGTGTGTTGTGTGTGTGTGTGTGAGCGTTTCTCTTGGACTGACTGAAGTATGACGCTAGACGAAAAGTGAGAAATAATTAACAACGATCTCGAAGGGATAGTGGCGATCGCGTGGCGCCTTCAACGACTGCACCACCGTGACGACCCTTCGTTTAAACCCCAAGGGATTTTCTAGAATAACGTCAACCTACCTACCTACCCTCTCCCCCTATTCTCCTACTCCTCTTCCTCCCCCTAACCACCCTTTTTCTTCCTCCACCCAAACCCTAACAAACTGTCTACCCATCATCTATTCAAGTTCGCATTTCGCAATATGAAAACCGCTGCCTGCTGCTGCAGGCTTTCTCGCAAATCGATTTAATTGTTTGTATGTTTGGAATCTTGTTTTTTTTTTTTTTTCTTTTAAGATTCAAATTAATTTTTATTTACAAATAAAATAAGCTCAGTGTCAATTTTATTGAAATAATTAGCAACCAATCACTCAACGATCTCATAATATTTGCTAAATTAAATCTAATTTCTTGTTAGAGACAATTATCACAAAATTCATTAACAAAATTTACAATTAATTTAAAAACAAACAAACAAACAAACAATTCGATCAATTTGTCAAAAAAAAAAAAAAACTTGTTGAAATGAATCCTCTTCTTTCCTCTCCCCCCCCCTCCCCCCCAAAAAAAGGAAACCATCACATCGATCTTTCAACTAATCATACAAATACAGACCCAACGCAAAACGGAAATACGATTATGAGGGATGCTTTTTGTTCACGAATGAATCTGAAAGGGACAGCTCGATCATCGTCATTCATTCGTAGAAAACTCTTCTTCTTCAAACTTTTATCATTACCTTTCTAAAACTAAACTTGCAGATGAATATTACGAAGAAACTGTACTACTTTGTTTTTTTGTTTCCTTTTTTTTTTTTTTTTTTAATATGGAAGAATGGGGAAAGAGAATCTTTCCAAAAACGTACCTCACGAACGAAGAAAGTTTCCTTGGCACGAAAACGTGCTCCTCGGTTTATATATACATTACATAATGATGTTTATCGTCGTACCAACGGGAACAATCGTCTCGAAAGTAAATATTTAACGTTATTTCGCGCAATGTTTCGCTTTCGTCGTTTCGACGACGACGACGAAGACGACGACGAAGACGACGAAGACGACGAAGAGGAGGTTCGAGGTTCGAAGCGAAAGGAAAACGAAGAAGTTTGCGAGACGAAGGGTGTAAAAGGGTGGGGAGGAGGGAGAGAGGGTGGAGGAGAATAAAAGGGGGTTGAAGGGTGAAGAGAATGAGAAGAACTGCTAGCTAAACGTGGATGGTTTGGGGGTTGTGATGGTTTAGGGGGGGTGGGGTTAAAGGGGGGATGGGTAAAGAAGAACGATGACGAAGGAGACAAGCGGCTGCTGAGAATTGGATCTGGAAAAGGTGGTGGGTTGAGATGAGGTGGGGTAAGTTGGGTTTGGGGGTGGTTTAAGAGGAAAGGGGAATGTATGTACGCGGTTTTCCTTCTTCGAACGCGAACGACCACGAACGTTTTCGACTTTTCTCCTTCTTCTTTCTCTTTGTCTGTCTCTCTTTCGTTTGTCTTGTCGATTTTGTTCGAGTAAGTATGTATATATATGTATATGTATATGTATATGCGGGTGTGTTGGTAGAAGTAAAGGCGTCGACGAATTTTGCATTCAATTCACGTAAAAAGCTTGAAATCTTTGATTTCTTTCACATACGTTTGACTTTTTCACAACTTTCTTGCAAAGAAATAATAATAGAAGTTTGATATTTTTTTTTTTTTTTTTTCTTTAAGTTTCTTACTTTTTGTTTTTTAATTTTTGTTTTACAAATGGTGCTTGAATTAAGAAGGGGTTGTAAATATTGGTTGATTTTGAATTATTTCAAGTTAGATTTGTTTTTTTTTTTATGGTGGTTGAGGAAATTTGTCAAATATTGTAAAAGATTTTTAAATAATATAAAATGAAGTTGTGTGCATTGAGAAATTATGACAAATTGTTTTGATTTATTTATTTATTTTTCTTTTTTTTTGTAAAGTGCATTCGATTTTAATTCAATCATTCCTTTTCTTTCTCTCTCTCTCTCTCTCTCTCTCTCTCTCTCTCGTTCTCTTTCACCAAAGGTGAGTTCGACGATGGACAAGCCACCTCAGTTGGAATATTCCGAGTGAAAGTAGCAAATCGATGGAATACCAACTCGTACACACAACGTACGAATATTTATACATAGAAAAGGATTAAAAATCAAATATGAAAGAAATAGAAAAGAAAGAAAGAAAGAAAGAAATAGAAGAAATGAGAAGAGAAAAGAATGCTTTTTAAAAGAGAAAGAGAAAGAAAAAAAAAAAAGAGAAAAAAAAAAGAGATGGCTTCTCTAAAACGAGAAACGAAAATCGATCGAAGGCTTTCAATGTCTTTTCCTTTATCGTCAGCCATATATCATCGTGGCTATATCACAGCACGCTGATCTTCGAAACTTTGCCTCTTTCTTATTCCCCCTTTCCACCCCCTTTCCGCCCACCCCCTTTTCTTTTTCTCTTTTTTTTTTTATTCTATCTATCTCACTTTCTTTTTTATTCAGTTTCACACAGATACAATAAGAAAGAAAGAGAAAGAGAGAGAGAGAGAGATATTTTTTCGCAATATTTAAAACCAGTGCACGAAAATACAAAATTGCAATTTCCTCAAGGCACCATAAAAAATATTTCAACTCTCACCTTTTTCCATTATTTTTTTTTTTTTTTATAAATCTTAGGTATATTTAACAAACCTATGGTTATTCATTATATTCTAACAAAAATATATTATTATATTTGTTATAATATAATACTCATTATATATGAATATAATAAATAATAAAATGTAAATATATAATATAAATTTAATATTTTTATAATATAAACTAAATATATAATAATTAAATAAATTTAAATAAATAAATAATAATAAAAAAATTAAATTATAAAATTTATAAATATATAATGAATATTATATTATAACAAATATATATATATAGAATTTCTACTTGAATTAATGATGCATGAATTATTAATTATTAATTATTAATAAAAAAAAGACAAAAAAACAGATAAAATACAAATGTGTTAGAAAAACAGATCGTTGATCGTCCTAAAAGATAGTTTGTTGGATTTGATACAAACGAAGGACAGGAAACGAAGGGAGACGAGTGTAAAAGACAATAGAACGATTAGCGTGGGGGTAAAGAGAATTTAGAAGGAAAGGGATGAAGGGTGGTAGAGGTATCTCTTAGTAGGTATCGAAGGGAGAAATGGTAAACGAGATAAAAAGAAACCACCCATGTCGAGGGAAGTAAGAAAGTAAAGAGGGGGTGGGGAGAAGGGGGTTGGTGAGTTTTGTAAGGAAAGAAAAACGGAATAGTCGATATATGTGTATATATATATATATATATATATATGTGTATAAGAGTGTGAGAAAGAGAGAAGGGAAGATCGAAATGAGACTGCTGACGTGGCAGTGTCCACGCCAAACGACCAAAATGGTCAGCCACCGTCGGTAATGGCCCAATAGACGCTCCTCTTACATCGCCGCGAGATATTGTTTAGCCTTGCTGTTTTTCCCTCAGCACTAAAATCTAACATTGGTCTAGAATCGTTTCGATTCGATCTTGATATCGTAAGAATGGATATTTTTTTTTTTTTTTGATTTTGAATCGAAAAGTATAAAGTTGTTGTCGTCTTAATATGACGTTCTAAGTAATTTCAACTGCATTATACAATTTAAAGTATTGTCATCATATATACAACGTATGCATATAGTTATTATAATATTAGTAAAATGCATTAAAGTATTCAAATAATTGTTAATTAATCGATAGAAATGTAAATTGTTACCAGAAAACACCAAGTATATGATTTGGAGTAACGTCCTCTTCGAGATTCATCTTCAGACTGACAAATGGTCATCTATGAAACTGCATTTATTCAATGCTGTTTATTTCGAATATTGCACATGTGTGCAACGGTAATAATAATTCTAATAAAGAGAATTTAAGATTATAATGTTATAATTATAGTATTTTGTGTATTCTAATATAATTTTGTTATCACTCATGCGCAATAATATCTTCGACGATGAAACTGTTCGGTAATATAAGTAAAATGTATTAGAATATTATAATAATTGTTAATTAATCGATAGAAACGTGTATTGATGTTTAAAAGCACTGTGTATACGTTCGGTGTTCCGTCCTCTTCGAGATCCACCTTAATACTGGCTATGTTGTAGTTTATTATATATATATTATAGTTTATTATATATATTATTATACACCGTGTCAGTTTGAAGGTGAATTTCAAAGAGAACGTTACTGTCGATCATATAATTGGTGTTTACAACTAACAATACACATTTCTTTCGATTATTTGACAATTATTTTCATATATTCACTCACACATATACTAGCAACCTAATAAAGGAGAATAAACATGATATTAAATAAGAATGAACAACGAATTTTTCGAGTAAAACGCTACTCGAAATATTCGAGTATTAACGAAGAAGAATAATATCTGAAGAATAAGAAGAAGAATAAGAATAAGAAGAAGAAATGAGTGGTGTTCGAAGACATCATTTCGCGGCTCTGACATTTTATTTCGATTCGGGTGATTCATTGAGCCGTCTGAAAAGGGCTCCTCGATCGAGTACTACTCCTTGTGTTGGCCATTATAACTTTCTCGAGTCAGGCAGTAATTAAGTCTGCAATAAGGACGAGTGGCCTGCCGGCCATTAAGGCAACGATGGATCGACACTTTGTGCGCCAGGCGCGAAAAAAGGTCGACCCGCCAAATGAAGCGAAAGGAAATCTTCTGAAAGAAATTGTCAAAGCTTGAAAGATGAAGAGAAAGAAAGAAAGAAAGAAAGAAAGGAAGACAAAAATCAAGACGAAGATAAGAGAGAAAGAGTGATGGGCAGGGAGGAGGAGGAGGGGGGGGGAAGTACAGGGGTTTGCTGGAGGAGAAATAAAGATAGACAGAATGAAAAATTTGGCTACACGGTAATTGTTTCCACATAATTATTGCTCGTAATTACATTCTTTGAGTAGACCAGAATTGTCTACTCTCAATGATATTTCACCAAGAACATCTTCTTTAGTTATCAAGGAGGATGAGAGAGGGTGGTAAAGGGAGGGAAAGGGATTTTCTTTTGGAAGGAAGTATAAGGATGTTAAGACTATATTGCGTTTATGTACGTATATACTTACTTATATACTTACTTTGACGTTAAAGGTATAAAGTAAGTTTCAGGTTCCTCTTGGAAAATAAGAAGAGAGAGAGAGAGAGAGAGAGAGAGAGAAAATGCTTTTGATCGGACGGAAGAGCAAGGGTCAAATTCTCGCAAAGAGCATTCGCCATAGTAGTACGTGCATAGGTCGAGGGAATATTTACCATGGCCATTCAATATTCAAACAAAGTCTACAAACCGACTGCTTGACTCGGTATCGGTCCGAACGAATCCTTTTCTCTCTGGCATGGTCTTCTTCTCTGCTAGGTTGGATAGATGGATGGATGGATGGACGACTCGTTGAAGGGGAAGAAACGACAATGTCCATCTCTTTTCTTCTTTCTTCCTTTCTTTCCTTCCCCACCCTTCTTGTCTGACCGCTTAATAGAATAATAAATAGCAGATCGAGCTTCTATACTTTTTCGTAACTTTCTCCTTGACTATTGTTATAGACCGTTTTTTTTTCTTTTTATTATTTTTTTTTTTTTTTTTTTTTTTGAACATTGGTCGTATTTATATAACTGTGATTGATAAAAATTGTTTAGAAATAAATTTAATAATATGCAATTGAACTCATCTTGAAGATGAAAGTATAAGAAAATAATTTTGTTAATCTATACAAATATTATAAATATTCTTTCTATATTTTTATAATGGTAAATTATGAAGGAAAAATGAAAGAAGACAAATGTTAGTTGCTGGAGAAAATATCGAATATTACCTATGATGTATCGTGTATGTGTGATTCGATATATAGAAAATCGAAAGCGAGAAAAGTTATCGTTCATAACGATATACTTTCAGGATACCTAGACGATCTAACGAGAGAAGGGTAAGGGAGAATATCGGTAAAGGGAAGTTGGGTGACTGGATAGTAGGGCTAGTGTCTCGAGGGTACCATGGTATCCGGAATGGTGAACTCGGTCGTGAGATTCCCTGTGTGAGCCGTTGTCCTTCTCTCTCTCTCTCTCTCTCTCCCTTTCACTTCCCCTTTCTCTTGCAACCCCTACCCTCTTCTGTCTATCTTTCTCTCTCTCTCTCTTGCTTCTTCTTCCTCGTTTCCTAGTGCGTTCTCCGGAAATTCCATGGAAGTCGAATCTCGCGTTACCCGTCCGCCCACATAATTTCGAGCAGGCGAGAGCTGTTCGGTTAATATCTCCCGCTTGCTGACACCGTCAAATAAAACATCCTAGGACAGAGGAGGAGTTTGAGGAAGAAGAGGAGGAGGAGGAGGAGGAGGATGAAGAGAGGTGGTGGTAAAGGAGGAGAAGGTAGAAGAGGGATGGATTGTTCGCGACACAGGATGGCGGTACTGGCTGCGAAAGGTGCAGGCGCAACTTGGTTATAGATTCGAGGTAGAAGAGGAGGAGGAAATCTTGCTCCTACCACCCCACCCTCCCCCCCCCTCGTACTACACCCTCGCGTTGTCGTCCCACTTCTTCCTAATTTCTTTTACTTCCTATATACACACACCTATCTATATCCTTTCTTTCATTAACTCGTACTGTATATTTACTTACGTGTATATTCAAATACTCATGGAAACTGTATTCTATTTTTTATCGTAAAAAGTTATTTTATTTTTTTTCAGATAAATATAAAATAGAGAATTAAATAATAAAAGTAAGAAGAGTAATGATTCGAGATTACGATGGTTTGATTAATCGAAAGTGATTCGTAGTTGGTTTGTGTTGGAAAACGACGCGAAACTACTTTTGGGGCATTCATGGAAGTAGGAAAAGGTCGGTGGTAGGAATGGTGGTAGTTGAATATAGATATGGAGTAGGAAAAAAGGATGAGAAGGAGGTAGAGGTAGTTAGGTAGGTATATAGATATATAGATAGTTGTAGAGAATGCTGTGTGGAGGGGGGTGTAGGTGGAAAGACGCGAGAGGAGTAGGTGGCGGCTGGGAGATTCGCGCATATCCGATGGCAGGAGGATGGCAGAACGCTCGAGTGCGCGCGCGAAAGAGAAAGAGAGTAAGTGAGTGAGTGAGTGAGTGAGTGAGTGAGAGGAGAGTAAGAGGAGGTAGGGAGATAAGGCTAACACAGCGAGAGAATGAGAATGAAGGGAGAGACGTTTCCACTATTGATCATCGAGGCTCAGAGTGTAATGCTAATCATGCCCCCTCGCTCTCGTACTCATCCCCTAACACCCACAGCCGCACCTATCCCCACCCCTCTTATCTATCTCTCTTTCTCCCTCTCGTAGCATGCCGCTTTTCCTACGTTGGTCGATTCTCTTATACCAACCGTCGTCTCTCTTACCCTTCTAGTCGAATTCCCCCCGCAGCACCAACGAACGTCCCCCCAGTGACACAGACTCAGCAAAGATATCGACTCTGAACACCCCCGCACAACCCGCGACCATTTCAAAATTCCTCCTTCCTTCCTTCCAAGGCTTCTCCGTGAGATTAACACCTTCACGTGCTATGTCCTTTTATTTCTTATTCTTCTTTTTTTTTTCAAATTTACATTAACATAATATTTATTTATTATTTATGATGATTATTGTTGTAATTTTAATTACAATGAATAACATTATAAATAGTTAGACTTTTAGTACGATTAGTATAATTTGGAATATTATTGTAGCGTGATTGGTAGATGAATAAGATAGCTAACGAATCCATCACATTTTATCGGACAAACGTCATAGGATTTAGCAGGCAGGGGTGGATTGAAGTAAAGAGATGATGAGGAGTGGGAGGAAGAGAGGAGATATATTTCGTAACGACGTCCGCCATCGCTCGCCATCGTTGTTCTGGCAAATGTCAATATTTATCGACATTCGAATTACATTGTTAATTTGGTAAGCGAGCATCGCGGTCCGTTCGCCTCGGCTTCGCTTCCGATCTTTCCTTTTGTCTCTCTCTCTTTTGATATTTGCCATTCTCGTGGCGTAACATTTGTATTCGGTGTACGTATTACGATTTCATTTTCATCCTTGCTGCTACTACTGCTACTGCTACTATTGCTACTGCTACTGCTGCTGCTGCTGCTGCTCATCGTTTTCGATAATGGATATACGAGCTTCCACATGTACGCGAAATAACATACGCATTTATATATATATATATATATATCTATATACTTATACACGCAGATTGGAAAGTAAATGTGTTAAAGGTAATCTATATTGTACGAAGGCACCTCGTCATATCGACGAATCATCGATTCCATTGGTCCTTCTTCCTCGCGAGAACATATTACGAACGAGTTTCCTCTCTTTCCCTTCCACCCTTCCGTGCTTTCGTTCTCATTCCCTCTTTGTATTTCTCTCTTTGTTTCACTCACTCTTTCAGTTTGAATATATATATATATATATATATATAGATATGTATGTATATGTGTAGGAGTTAGTAGGTACTTCGAGAGTAGTAGACTGGTTTCCAGCTAATGAATAACGCCGAGGCATTAATACCGCAAATAATAAGAAGCTTTCTCTTCCGACTGCGGAACCAATATAATAATTACATCAGCATATCGACAAATAGGAGTCAGCAGTAACCGTTCTGTTGTAACTTCCCTCTACCGAGCGGTCCTCCGTTGAATACACGGCAAGCTACAAACTTTGGGAATGAGATGGACGGAAAAACGGGAGAGACAAAGAGAAAGAAAAAGGAAAAGATAGAAAGAGAAAGAGAGAGAAGCTTCCTGGCCGCAGGCGTACCGGAAAGTCCCGTTCTCGAATTCCAAATTAAAACAAAAATAGAAAGGAGGAAGAAAGCTTGCAGACAGGCAAGCAGGCAGGCAGGCAGGCAGGCAGGCAGGCAGGCGCGCTAATGTTTCCAATACGCTTTTTCGCGTTTTTTCTCCGGACGAAAAAAGCAGCGCCACGAAAGATAGAGAAAAAAGGATTAAATATCATCATCCCTGTGGTGATATTCGGACGTCACCTTTTCCCATACATTATACCATCTATTATATTTGAAATTTCGAGAACGACGACAATACCAATTATCTTTCAGATAATAAATACAATAAAAAATTAAAAAAAAAAAAGTAAAGTAAAAATTAGTGTTCGTTTATATCAAAAACAATAATCGTCGCGTTCCGAGGGGAGGCAGGCCTAGCACGGAAATAGAACGTGCGATTTAAGGGTAATCAGAAAATAGGGGATGAAGAAGAAGTTGGGTGAGGGAGGGGAGGGGTAGGGAGAATAAGAAGAGAGGATAGACTTCCAGTCTTACGAGTAGAAGGAGCAAAGTAAAGCCCCTAATTTCTCGCGGGGTAGAAAGTTGCCAGTCGTAAGCATCTCCCGTGTGATAGCGATTGGGGGTGGTATGCCAGTAGTAGTGGTAGGGATGGAACAGCAATAGAAGGGAGGGGGAGGAGGTTTAGTCGAGTCGTATCACCGAGGGTTGAAAGAGCCGTAGTCAATCGGTGGGCGCGAAAAACGATAGAGTAAAAGAGACGAAAAAAAGAAACGAATAAGAAGAGAGAGAAAGAGAGAGAGAGAGAGAGAGAGAGTTTATATTGAGAAGAAAGGCAAGACTATTTCTCTCTCTCTCTCTCTCTCTCTTTTTCTTTCTTTCTCTTTTTCTCTTTTGAACAGGCAGGCAGAAGTGAAACGTTTAAACTTTTTATGAGTTGCTGCGTCGTCGCTCGAGCGAAGAAATTTCAATTTTGTCCCCACTCCGAGTCGCGCACGAGCGAACCTTCAACTCTCTCTCTTTCTCTCTCTTTCGTCTTTCGACTGTATCTATTCTATTTTATCTCTCTCTCTCTCTCTCTCTCTCTCTCTTTTCCTCTTCACCCCACTCGCGTACTTTCCATCTCAATCAAATTCCTAAAGACACCCGACGCACCATGGATACTTGGTATTCTATAATAATTTTATTTTCTCTCACTCCCTCTCTCTCTCTCTCTCTCTCTTTATCTATCTATCTGTCTATCTCTTTCACTCTACTATTACATTACTTTCGTTCGTCAAAATTGGATGGATTTTCAGATAAGAAATTATCACATTTGTTGTATCTTATCATCGATTATCTCATCGTCGTGTATTGATTTATTACAACATTATTTTCAATGTGTTTTTTCCTTTTTTTTTTAAATGTATTCGTGAGAAATTATTATTGATCAGAATACATAGAAATTCTTAGACGATTCTATTAGACGAAAGTTAAAAAGGTTGTACAGGCTATAATATTACTGCAAAACCTGGTAAATCCACTTGCCCTTCTCTTTTTTTTTATCCTCCCCTTTCCTCCACCCCCTCATAAAAGTCTTGATGAAGACGTCAATGAATATTTATCTTTTCGTACTCCAGAAGGAACTCCATTTTGCTTTAACTTCAAGCAAGATTTCTCTTTTCCTCTCTCTCTCTCTCTCTTTCTCTTTCTCTTTCTCTTTTACTCACTTTTCTTCGAGACGAGGCAATAAGCGTAGTCGATCAGCGAAGTTTTATCAGGATTTAATTGGATGCCTTGAACGAAGAAAGGTTATGGTAATATCGAGTTTCAAAATTGAACGCGTACTTTGGAATTTTCTCTTTTCGTTGAGAAAATTTCTCATTACGGACACGTGTGATGGATCGTACATTGAAATTAGCAAGATGGACGAAGATTGTTAAAAAGAACGAAAAAGAAATTGCAGGTATCGAAAAAGTCTGTTAGTGTTAGAGAAAGAAAGAAAGAGAGAGAGAGAGAGAAGAAAGCAAGCTGAAAGAAATTGAGGCCGACTGGAAGAATGAAAGAGGAAAGAAAAAAAAAAAAGAAGAAAAGAAAAGGAATGATGAAAAAGCGAATAGAAAGACAAGAGAAAGAAAAGCTGGGATGCAAAAGAAGGAAGAAAAGGGCAGAGTCAGCGCGTTGCTGCGTCTACCACCAACCACCACCACCACCACCACTGAAGTAACCCTCCACCGTTTTAATATGTTGACGCTTCAGGGGGAAAAGGTAGAGACTAGAAAGAAAAAGAATATGAAGATAAAGAAAGAAAGTAAGATAGGTAGATACATAGATAGATAAATAGACAGATAAATAGATAGAAACGAAGGAAGGAATGAAGGAAGGAAGGAAAAAAAATATACCATCGAAGTCTTTGTATTCGAAGTAAGAAAGAAAGAAATAAAGAAGAAGGATAAGAATAAGAGAGTAAAAGTGAGGAGAAAGAGGTGATCGGAGTATGTGTGGTGTGTGTGTGTTGGTGAGGACGAAGGGTTGGTTGGTTGGTGGGTGGTTAGAGGAAGAGGAAAAGGAGGAGGTAAAGGGGTGGTAGTTCTGAGAGGGCGGCTACACCAAGGTTGGTCTCGTTCGAAGACGGGACAAACAGGGGGAACGGACGAAAAGAAAGTTTGCCGTGTAACAACAAAAGACGTTTGTTATTGGACAGCATTTGAATTGTCTCTGTGTCGGCGGGCCTCCTTATTGGCCGAGCGTTGGTGACGCGACTCCGGAGTTGGTGGGAGGTTGCTTTCCTCCTAGTCGCCGTTTCCTAGCCGTTTCCTCCCACCTTGCCACCCCGTCCTCCTCGTCCTCCTCGTTCTCCTACAATTCCCTCTCTCTCTCTCTCTCTCTCTTCTTCTATCCTTTACAAGGACGGCTATACACGCGACTAAGTGTACTGGCTATCTGCTCTTGGAGCAGTCCTACCACTACTCTCCTTCCTACCATCCAGCTGCCGGTTACCGTTGTCGAGCTTGGTCCCCGGGATGACCCTTTTTGCTCAGCCACTACCTCGTCGTATCGCTTGGACCCTCTTTTTGCCCCGTACGTTCCTTCCTTCCTTCCTTCCTCGAAAGAAACGCCTCGGAGGATGCACAACCGCCATTTTCCTTCCACCCGTTACATACATACTACACCTTTACCCTTCTACCTAATCCTTCCTTCCTTCCTTTCTTCCTTCCTCCTGTTCCCCAACCTCCTTTTCTGTTCCAAGAATTCTCTTAACACGATCCTAAATCCTCGGTTAAGAATCGAGACAGGTACGAGTACGGAAATATTTCGAAGATCGAATGGGATTCTGTTGTTTTCAGAGTAGACTCCTTTATTTGATGTAATGTAAAAATTAGTATTTTTTTGCAAATTTCTATTCTTATCAGTCGTATCACTTTTGATTAGGATCACTTTTTTGAGTAGAACTCATCAAAAATATTTCATTTCACCAAGTACGTTTTTACTCGCAGGGAATAACACCGACTACTAACAAATAAGCATTTTAATGATAATATTATTTGGATCGGGTGTTAGGGGAAATATGAAATGAAGAATTTATTTTTGTCTGTTTTTTTTTTGCGTGTAATTCTGGCATCTACCATAACGTGTAAGTATTTACGATGGAAATTCCTCTTCCGTCGGGGACAACTTCCTTACTCGGAAAGCACATATATTCACGATTACAAACGTACGGTGTGATGCGATTCTCTATGCTCATCCTCGCACGGCATAGTTTTATATTCCGCGTCCATCGGCGTATATATCAATGGATCTACTCTCTCAGGACACGTTTCGAAGCGAAGGTGCGACGACCTTTTCCTTTTACTCTCTTTCTATTCCTCTCTCTCTCTCTCTCTCTCTTTTTGTCTAGATTATTGTTACCAGTATTCGCTCTTACCGATTATTCTTGGAATTATGTTGTAAATTTATGAGTCGAGTTACGAAGTACTGTATATATATGTATATACGTTATACTACTAGCAGCTTTTAACGAAAGGCCTCACTTGTCCTTTTTTCTTTTCTATTTTTTTTTATTTTTTTTTTATCAATCTGATTTATCGTCTTTCTTCTTTTTCAGATATTCTGTCTTGCACGTGATTAATATATTAACGATATTCACGTTTACGAGATTTCTGCTTCTGCTGCTATTGACCCGAGAATGAAAGTTAACTTTTTTTTTTATATATATATATAAATAATTTGATCGTTTGTTTCTTCACAAATTGTTTTCTGCTATAAAGTCAGATTTTAAAAGAACATTTTCCCATTATTATATTTATGACGTTTTTTTTTTCTTTTTTTTTTTATTTATTTGTTGATTAAACACGAGAGAACGATGAGTAAAATTGTTCAATCGTTTCATCGGTTTGTGTTTTTCCGTTCATGAATATACAGAACGGATACACGGATGGAAATCGATTTTATTTGTATGTTTATTTCAAAATTTGTCAATTCTGTCGAAAATCAACGAACCGAACAAGTATCGATATCATATTTTACTCTTTTTTTTTCTCTTTGTTTTTTTTTTTTTTTTATTATTCTACCAAAATGAGCGAAGAAAAACATTTCGATTGGTCTCTATCAAATTTTCATATTTTCTCCAACGTCCGAACAATATTGTCGTTGTAAATCAATTTCAATCTAATAAAATATATCCGTTCATCGTTTAAACAAATAAACATCCCTTTTAATAATTTCAACATGGATTTTCATCATAAATACATTAATCCACAATTCATGATTTTTAAATTGAATGATTCTTAAAAGAAACCAAAACAAAAAACCAAATCAATGTTTAGATAAATATATAATAAATAAATATAAAAATCCGAATGATATAAGTTTAGAAAATAAATTAGAAAGAGAAATAAGAGGGGGATGCATGTAGGGGGAGCATCATCATCTCGTTGGTGATGGTCTCTCTCCTAGCCACCTGCATCACCGGGAAAACGCGTCTGGAGCTAGCCCAGGCCGCAACCCCACGCGTACTTGGAAAGAGGCGTGCGCCGCCTACGAGACCCCCCACTGCTGGGCACCCGCCCCTATATCGCCTCCTCTACCTAGATCCACCTTGCTCTCTCTCCCTCTCTTTTTCTATCTCTGTTTCTCCCACTCTCTCTCTCTCTCTTTCTCTCTCGTGCGCGACTTCTCCGTCATCATCCGCGTATAAAAGCGGTAACGCGCCGGCATAGGATACGTCTCTGGCACCCCCGTGTAAAAGCGTGCACACGGTGAGTGTGCAAGGGGGAGGGGGTTGAAAGTAGAAGGAGGAATAGAATAGGGTGGGGGGTAGGGTGATAGGGTAGAGTAAGGGGTAAGAGTGGGAAGGTATGTGGTGGCAGAGGCGGACGATGATAGAGACGCCGCCGGCGGGACAACTAACGGCGTGTGGAGGTACACATCGAAAGTAAGAGATATAGAAATACAGGAGAAGGAAGAAAGAAAGAACGACACACGAGGACGGGACAGGAGAGAAGCTTCTCGTGGGGGAAACAGAAATTCCCCTTTCCCCCCAGAGAAACTAGAAAGCACCCTCTCTCTCCTTACCACCCTTATCCTACCTACCCCAGTCGCGAGCTTTTCACTCGGTATCTCTCTACCCTCCCCCTTTTCCTTTCCTTCTCCTTTACTCCCCCCTCTATCTCTATCTCTATCTCTATCTTTATCACTATCTCTATCTCCCCTTTCCTTTTCTTCATCATCATCTTTTTCTTATTCTACTTATTCTTTGTATTCTATCTATCGCCTTTATTTTTTTCTATCCTTACCTGCGATCTGTCTTGTGTGTGTGTGTGTGTGTGTGTGTGTGTGTGTGTGTGTATGGTTAAATATTGCATTATTGTTTTAACGGTCGGGAGGAAAACAGTGGGCGCGGAGAAGAGATAGAAAGGGGTTAGGGGGACGAGAGAGAGAGAGAGAAAACCGGCCCCAGAGTTGCGCGCATCCGCGTCGCGTGTACACTCGTGGCGGCGCGTTGCGTTGCGTCGCGTCGCATCGCGTCGAGTCGAGTCGAGTTGAGTCGAGTAACGCGTGAGAGAGAAGAATGAGAGAAAGAGAGAGAAAGATAGAAAGAGAATACCGTCGCCGCGACGGCAGCCAGTGTGTTGCGTCGCATCGGCCAGTATCGCGTCGTCGCCTCGCCTCGTCTCGCATCGCTCCTCCAAGAGAACAACGTTCCTCACTCTGTATTCCCACCGACGACCGACCCACTTGCTTGCTTGCTTACTTACTTGCAATCCTCCACGTCTTCTTCTCCCTCTCACAACCAACCCCTTACCGTACGTTGCCCAAAGGAGGTTGCCCAACTCGCTATAGTTATAGGTATACGTACGTACGTTGGTCTTTACTTCTCCTCCCATTCATCTATTCATCTATCCTTTCCTTCCTTCCTTCCTTCCTACCTTCCTTACTGATTTCATTTCTTCCTTCCTTCCTTCCTTATCCCGCGCTTTCGACATAGCCGGCAGCGGGAGCTGCTCGATGTAACCTCCGCTACTGCGCGCAAGGCCGCGTTCGAGGTGCCACCCCTGCAATCTCCCTCTCGACGCATCCCTCGCCACGCCAGCTTCCAAGCCACAACCGCCTCCAAAAGGCTTTCCATTTCCCCCTCCCCCTCCCCCCTCCTCCTCCTATCGTTCTCCCTCCCTCTCCTCTCCCTTTTTCCCTCTCTCATCACTGCCACCACCGAGGCGACGCCACCCACCAACCCTACTCCCACTCTCTTCTCTCATCTCATCTCTTCTCTTCTCTTCTCTTTACTTCTCTTCTCTTCTTCTCTTCACTTCTCTTCTCTTCTTCTCTTCCCTTTCTTCTCCTCTACTTCTACCTTTAGCCTACCCCAGCTTTACCTTGTGCCTTGCCTTCCGTTGCCTTGCCTTACCACCCTCACCTACCCCACCCTTATGCATAGCCTGCATCTCAACAACAAGTACCCCCGTAGCATCCGACACAACACAGCAACTCGCCCTTCCACCGCAATTTCTCTACCACCTTTCTTCCTCCCTTCTCTCTCTCTTCTTCTCTTCTCTGCTTGCTCTTCGCTTCTACTACTACTTCTCTTCTCTTCTCATCTCATCTCATCTCCTAACTCCGAGAGGCACCACCGACACTCCGCATCCCCGAAGCAAACACGATATCACCTACCTCGGGCATCATCGTTCCTCGATACCATAACCAAATTCAACTCGTCATTGTATTACCTATTTAATCATCGTTCTTTTTCATACGTTTTCTTGTTATCATCATCGTACCCCTATTCCTCTCCTCGACACCCCTCTGCCACTGTTCAACAACCCCTTCTCTTTTGAATCTTCGGATGGACACTCACACACAAACAGGATTTCTCAAACGTTGCCCTCCCTCACCCTTCTCTTACTTTCTTCATCCACTACTCGTCAAATCTTAGTCTTTCCTTTCCCTTTGGACTCCTCATCCCTCCTAACATCAAATCCCTCTCTTCTCCTCCTCTTTCTCCTTCTCCTTCTCATCCTCCTCCACCTCCACCTCCTCCTCCTCCTCCTCCTCCTCCTACTTTTCTTCCACATGTCTCATCTAACTTCTACTCATTAATACTCATTTTTAACATACTTTCAAATCGTGTTTGTTTATCATTCATTCGACTTCTTATCTGTGCGTAGAATTTTCAGTGAATCTACGATCTACTTCAGTTTCTCTCAGTGATATTACAAACGAACGGTGTTTAGTGCGTGAACCATCAACAATCGAAAAGGCATGTGTTGCTCAAGGACAAATAGTGCATCGTGTTCCATGGAAAGGAACTTCATTTATGGGAAATATCATGGTCAATTAATTCTTGAAAATATTCACAGGTGAGATACGTCGATTGAGCGAGAGAAATTGTGTGCGTACGTGCGTTAGTAGGCAAAGGGAGAGAATGTGTATGTGTGTGTGTGTGTATGTGTGTGTATGTTCTGCCCTTATCATTATCTATTGAAAAGTGTTAGTGACGTTGACGTTTAAAACGAGCTGTCGTCGGATCGATGGATATGACGTACGACATAGAAATCCGTCTAAGTTTTCATGTAAGTCGAGACGAGAACGTTCCTCGAATGAAACTACGATCAAAGTTTTTAAATAATGTGAGTTAAATATTTTTTTTTTTTTTTTATAATATTACAAGTGTATGCAGTGAAATCGTGTTTTGACATCGCAAAATTATATTACTAAGTATATGACTCATGTCAATTTCACGTTTTAATATTACAATGACATTCGTTTCGGTTGATACAAAAAGTGAGTTTAGTATGATAGAAATAAGCTTTTAGAAGTTTGCTAAGTCTCTGAAGAAAGGGGGAAGGTACTTTTATAAACTGAATCATCATACCCCCTATGTTTTTACCCATTAGAAGAATAACTACGATAACGATCGCGATCAATAAAAGAAACAAACATGAAGAAGCAATGTTTCTCTAATCGTTCGTCGTCATTTACATACGACAGTTACCACTTTTAGAAATGTTACTTTCTTATTGAACGATGAAAGAACCAATCAACTTCGTTGCACTTAAATGAAATGAAATTTGTTCTTTTTTCTTTTGTTTTGTTTTGTTTTGTTTTATTTTGTTTCAAACGACTTAGATAATTCACGAATGTTTTTATTGTACACTTTAATCATACCTAACGATTATTATCATAAGAATATCACAATATTTATCAAAAATATTTGTTGATGAGTATACTTTTGATTGTATTTTTTTTTTTTTTTTATTCGTATAAATTAACATCTAATGCATGATGCAATTAGAACACATTGGTTTCTGAAATAATCGAACCATTTCTATCCTCCCGTTTTAGAGAGCATTGGATCTGACAGGTTGACAAGTATCAATCGCAAGTGAATTGAAAATCGTCGTTAGTTCGTACTTCGTACATGGAAACGCGCGAATTCAAGCGATCGATGACCGATACACTTCGACCCAAAGCTTTACTATAACAGAGAATACTATAGAGCTATGAATAACAGACAGAAAAATTTACTATTCCGATTGTGCATATCTCTATCCATACACCTCTCTCTCTCTCTCTATCTCTCTTTTTCTCTCACGTGTGGCATTAATTTTTATCGACGTGTGCTATTACATTCACGGCGACACGTTTATTTTTTCCACCCATCTTTTTTTTTTTTTTTTTTTTTTTTATTTTACATAGAATTATCCTTTGATAGATAGCAAAACGATTGAATATTTTATTTTATAAATGAACTGAGAAATACGAAAAGCAAAAAAAAAATACAAAGCAATATTTCTATTCTAATTTTTTTCTTTTTTTTTTTTTAACCAATCAGATCTACCTGTTCTAAATAATATCTATAAAAAAAATCGTATTGGAAGTAATAACAAGTTGGTAGGTAGATCAGACCATAGAATCAAAATTAAATGCATGTAGTACGAACAAATTTGTACGTATCATTTAATAAACTTTTTCAAGGCCTCTCTCTCTCTCTCTCTCTCTCTCTCTCTCTATGACTACCATTTAGAATATTTCATTGAAAATCTCAATATATTTAAAAAAAAAAAAAATACAATTTATTCTTAAATGTCAAATAAAATACGAAATGTGTGTTTCGTCATTGATTATTTTGATAATTCAAATGAACAAATTGAATTTATGGAAGATTGGTCAAAGGTATGATTTATTATTAGATCATAATATTTAAAAACAAAAAAAAGAATAAAATAGCGAAAGAAAGAGAGACATGTTATCGTATCGCGCGCGTAGCACGCACTGTGAGAGAAATCTCCGAACGCATATCGTCGTCGTCGTCGTCATAGTCGTTGTATGTGTGTATGTATATATATATATGTATTGGGTTTGTGTAGTGTATCGCGTCGTTGGGCGCCGACGCTCATTCGTTCTCCCTCTCTGTCTCTCTTTCGGTTTTCTCTCCCTTCACTTCCACCGGTAGCACCCATCCCTCCCGAAACCGCGAAAGCTCCGAAGCAGCAGGCTCGAAAAGCCGAAAGCTTCTACCTGCTCGACAGTCGCGTGACTACCGCGCCACTGTACACACTGTAAAACTACGTCACTATTTTGTCACATTATTTCGATATTATTATACATATATATATTTTTTTATTATTCTTTCATTTCAATTAATAAATAAAATAGTTGTAAAATAAAAAAAAAAACCCCCAGAAAAAATGATAGGAAATTTTGTTGAAATATTTAAAGGATGGCGCATTTTGTGCTAATTTTGTTCATTTTGTTCATTTGGAAAAATTCTCTATCCCTTATTTATAAAATATATTTTGTTCTTTGTAAATACGATGTTAAATGAGATGGTATTTTATTTCGATTCATTTTACAGATTTAAATCTTTTCTTGTTTTTTATTTTTTTTATTTTTCATTTTCTTTTTCTTTTTCTTGGAAACGTTCCAAACGTAACGTTTTTAAATGCAACGAAAAAGTATCGGCCCGATAAATTTTCATTTCCCCAAGAGATAATTACCGTTTTCGGAATAATGCGCGAGGCAAGCTATTAAAATCTTAATTGCGTTATCACAGGTACCGAGAACGCGTACTCCATATATATATACACACACACACACACATATACTGGGTATGAAGGGGCACACTACGTTTTTGGCCCCAAAACTCGAGATTACCGTTTTATATGACGGGAGCGATATGCGTTTCAATTAACTTCTGTTCATCTACCAAATTAATACGTCGATTTCGAATTAAAGACAGGGATAACTCCTATTTCTGTTCGATAATCGAATGATATTTCTAATATTAACATATACGATCCCTTATCTCTTGAAAGCTCTTCCTCGTAACGTCCATTATTATTTGTATTCTCATGGAATTATATTTTCGTAAATGGTAGAATTAACTTAAATTCAATTCTAAAATTAAATCATTCTCTCTCTCTCTTTCTCTCTCTTTTGACCAAGTTATACAGAAATTTATATATCGATCTTTCAAATAACCAAAAATTAATTCAACGATCTTAGATTTTAACTCAAAACAACAAGAAATTTGTATTTAATCCTTAAAGTGCACATGTGGGGTGTTTGACACCCCAATGTCAAATTTTTGATCTCTCAAAAACGGTACTGAATTGAATCGAAAAAATGGTTTTTCTGTCTAGTGCCATCTAGTGTTAATTCAGATGGGTATAAAACCTATTTTAAACCTATTTTAAAAAAGATGTATCAAACTACTTTGAAAAAAATTATTGCGATGTCTAACTATTAAATAACGGTGGCTTCAGGAGACGCGTTCAAACACGTTGGGGTGTCAAACAACCACAGTGCACTTTAAGATTTCAATTAAAAACCAAAAAATCCTCCAAAATTTATTTATAAGATTAATAAAATCATATTGATCCTATTACAAAAATAACGTATACTAAAATAAAATTGATCCAACCTTTAAATAAAATTGACAAAAATCATTATTAAATCTCGTATAATAACTGTGCACCGAAAAAGATAATAAAAACATAAATAGATAGATAGATAGAGAGGGAGAGAGACAGATGAAGATAGATAGATAGATAGAAAGAAGGTCTAGATTTTCGTGTTTCCAGTGTTCACGAGTTAAACTCAAACTGGAGAGGATGTATCGTTGGTAATTCGTATCACTCAGCGTCGTCGGAACGTCGTTAACGAAGAACGCGAGATAGTGGTACGGGGTCAAGAGTAATCCGCTCTCAGAACGAGCGATAGACGCCCGACGTTCGAGGGTAGAAAGAGAGAAGGAAGATTGAAGGGTGAGGGTGGTAGTAGTAAAGCTGAAGCAAGGGGGAGAGAGAGAGAGAGATGATATCAAGAGGATTATTCTCTCCCGGTCGCATCACAAACTGCCGTGACAAATCGCCCTATACTTTATGAGACAAGTCTTTCTTCTGCAGGCAGGCAGGCAGGCAGGCAGGAGCCACTCACTCCGTTCGAAGCATATATCACCTGCCGTCGATATATTATTGCCCTTCTTTGCTCTTTAACACTCACCCTCTCCTCTACCTTCTCATCTACATCCCACCCCCCACCCTTCAATCCACCCGATTTCTACGCTGCACTCTTTTACTCCCACCTGACGCAATGTCAATACACGATGCGTCGAAACAAATAGATGAGAGACAGATATTTTCAAGCTATATGTGTGTGTGTGTGTGTCTAAGAGGAGCTATGGGTGGATGGCTGAATGGATCAGAGAGGTTCTGGTCACATGGAAAAATGACGTTAACCGTTCACAGGATTTAGACTCGTTTATATATGGTATTTCGGTGCACTGCAGTTCGAAAGACTTCAATCCTTCTTTCATTTTTTTTATTTTTTTTTATATGCACCCTTATAGATAACACCCTTTTTTCTACGTGGCAATTTTATTACTCGCTATTATTTTTCTTTGGATGTATATTTTCTCATTAGTTTTATTTCTAATCTTGTTATGTTAGGATCTTTAAATGTTTGATGATATTCGTATGTGTGTGTTTTATGTTTTTCAAATATATTTTGTATAATTTCAAATAGTTTCACAATTTATTTCAATATAAGTTTTGTTCTTTTTAAGGGCGGGTTACTAACCCTCAAGAAATGTTCTCAAAATTAAACTAAAATTATTAGAGCAAGGTGCGTTAGAATTTCGAGGTCAGGCGTGTGATGTGCATCGTTGCACGTGAAATTGGACGACAGTAAAGTAGTAAAAGCAGCAATACAGACAACAGAGCGGCAACGGCAGTAGGGAAAGTCTTTAAAAAGGGTTATAGAAAAGTGTAGGTTGGGCTGACTGAGAGATAGGTGAATGAGTACGTGGGTACATATTTGTTTAGTTAGAAGCACTCGCTTACTCTCTCTCTCTTCTTCTTTCTCTCTCTCTCTCTCTATCTCTCTTTTACTTATACACATACAAACACAAACATACAGACATGTATTTTCATCCCTTTCCAGCGTCTATTTTCTCTCATTTTTTATTTTTTCTTTTTTTTTTCTTTCTTTCTCTTACATCAACTCTAATCGGTGTCTCTTTCTTTCACGGAAAAGCAGAGTGTCCCTTTTCCTTACACACATCATCCCGAAAGCCGCATCATCGTTTCTATTTAAACTTAAATCTTTGGTTTTACTTACCCCCACTGAAACTTTTCTTTATCCATCCATGGCATTTATGAAAAATAAAAAAAAAACATTGAAAGATTGACATTTGTATTTTTTTTTTCGATGTTCAATCTCCTACGAATGCACACATGTGTATGTACAATTTACTAACACGATTTGATCGTTGAACGTACGGAATCAAAAGTATCGATAAAGTGGCCAACAATATTTTGCGGATTTCTTGATGGATTCAAACTACAACCGAGATATTTTTCCAACGTTCGCGTGGTTTTCGATAGAGAGTGAAAAAAAAAAGTGAAAAAATGAAAGGGAGTGAGGGGAAGGGGGAGGGGGATATATAACGTGAAGTATATAACAGACAAACGAATAGTCAAGGGTAGTGGTTTGGGGATAACGTGCGTGTGCTTTGACCCAATCGGTTTGAAGGGGAGTAAAAGAGAGAGAGAGAGAGAAAGAGAGAAAGAGAAGGGTGCGTCGTATATCGATACTCGCACATGGTCGAGTGTTTGTTACGAAATTTGCTCCATTTCCATTTGGCGCACGTGGCGCGTTTACGATTCTCACCTCTCTTTACCAGTTCTTTGCCTTTCTTTTACTTTTTCTCTCACCCTATATATATATACATATAACTGGTTAAACTATTTTTTTTCTATTTTATTTTCATTTTTATCGTATGTCCATAGTTTGTACAACGTTTAAATTTCTCCACACACTTATTGTACATTTCATTTTTGTTCTATTTTATCATCTGTCCCACACACGTTATCTTATCCTAGATACTATCTAAAATATTTATCTATTATATACACATACATTTTATTATTTTTTAATAATTTATATAAGCAATAAAATGTAGTAATCGTTAGAAAAATATATATATATATATAAATGGCAATGTTTTTTGGGGAATAAAAAAAAAAAAAACAAGCAGTTCACAATGTGATGAAAGAAAAGAAATGAAAATGTGTAGGAAAATCGTGCGACACGTGTGTATATCGACTGAACGAACGCGAAAGTCCGTCCGTAGGATAAAAAGGGAAATATAAGGATAAGAGGTGTAGGAAAAAAAAAAAATTTAATATATCCAAATATATCACGGGCAACGGCAGCGGGCGATGATCGGCCATTCGGTGCTCCCATAATTTGATATGCAGCGAAATCGGGCGAGAAAACTGGCGACTGTAGGGGGGGCGGCGGGGTGGAAATGGTTTTTCGGGATTGGAGAGGAGGAAAGAGGTTAGGAGGGGTTGACGTAGCTAGGAACAAGGTGAGGATATGATGGTAGGAAGGAGTCTCGACGGGCTCGAACGACGGGGGTGTGCAAGGGGGGAACGAGAAGGTGCAGTTACTGATGGGACGTCCCGAACAGATGTGGACATTATTCATTACGACTACTGCCCACTGGCCTTTCCTATATCCCAGATTCTCCCTTTCTCTCTCTCTCTCTCTCCTTATGTAATATATATTTCTATCTTTCTCTTTTTAGATGTAAAAAGATACCACTACTTTTCGAAATAGCTTTATGCAATTTCCGAGAACAAATATAGAAAAAGTAACTTATATACTAGGGGTGCCCCGCCACACGTTGCTGTGGCTCACAATCAGTCCGATACACACGTCTTTAAGTCATAATTCGCGAATTATAAATTGAGATATGAACTATCCTATCTTTCAAGTTGGATGAAATTGCATACAGTGTGCAAAATTTGATTAAAATCGATTTAGTAGTTTAGGAATTCATTGCGGACAAACAACGTGACACGTAATTTATATATATTAGATAACTTGGTTTTTTTTTTGTAATATTTAAAATATTTCTTTTAATATACTTTTGAAAAACCATAAAGTTTCCCTTTATATTTTATATAATCATTTTTACAATATAATTTAAATAATAAATATAACATGTAAGAAAAAACTAAAAGCATATACCGTGTGTCCCACACGAATAGAAATTGCCTTTTTTTTTTGGACGTCCATTAGAAAGAAGACCGATATACATCACACCCCTAGGTCCTACGTTCTTTTACTCTGTTGTAAACGTTTCGGACTGAACGGTGATAGTCACACATACAAATATACACACTAAAATACAGTTGGATACACACATCATAGTAAGAGAGAGAGAGAGAAAAAGGGGGAAAAAAAGTGTGCGCGTGAAAACGGAAAACGCACGCCGTTCTACCCTCGATCGTTGGTGAATTATTTCACACTTTCTCTCTCTTTCTGTCTCGTTCTCTTTCTCTATCTCATTCACTCACTCTTTCAATCGTTTTCTCTTACTTTCTCAGTATATTTCTCCATGTCCACCGAAGGGTGACCACCACTTCTCTTTCTCTTCTTCTCACTCTCAAGGTAGTAGTAGCACCACCACCACCACCACCACCACCACCATGACCAAGGGCCTGGCTTTATGGCTTAAACAAAACTTTCCGTATATTACAAGTTCGTGAAATATGAATACGCCGTCGAAAAGGGCGCCCGTCGGCCCGAGCATCGTACAGAACATCGAAATATAGGTGACACTTTCGAAGTCGTTGAAGTTTTAACTGTATATATCTGTATATGTGTGAGAGAAAGAGAGAAATAGAAAGAGAAAGAGAAGTGGTTGGTGTGAAAGGACTCGTGAAAATTGAAGTGGGAGAGAGAGAAAGTGTGGCTAAAGGGGGGTGTAGTAGCTGCCAACCAAACGGGGACTTGGATCTGGTCACTTTGCCTGCCATTACTGGTTCCCAAGTACTGCCTCTGGCAAAGCCAATTTGTTATCGACTTATTGGCCAAATTACTTACTATTACCGCAGATTTATTTCGCATATTAGTCCCGGAGTTACGGCCACTCGTTATGTCTCCATTAATAATTACCCTCCTTCATTCCTTCCTTCGTTTCTAACCATACACTCGCGAGAAACACCTAACCAACGACAACGACGTCCTTAAACCACCCTTTTCCAAAACCATTCGAATGAAACCACGATGCAAACCTTACGTATTTATTCGAATTTCATTTTTAACATTGATATATTAATTTGTATCATTAATCGATAATATGATATATTTTCTGATATATTTAAGTGAATTTAATTGAGTAGAAGGTTAGGGGATCAGAGAGGTATGATGTTGAAAAAGAAAAAAGAGCCGTACAAAGTGCGTGAAGCCTATAGAAGAAGCTTTGCTTGACCTCCTGGAAATTCTACGGACGTACTCTTTAAACATTCTCAACGTTCTCACGGATCCGAATACACACACACTTACACACACACTTACACACATATATTTGACTGAGTGAGACCATGAAGAGAAGGGAGGAGACAAAGACGAGGTTTGCCTTGAATATTTTTCAAAGGACGATACCGCCGCTTCTTTCTCGCGAGTCTTTTTCTATATCGACAAACTTTGCGAGGAAACGAGAAAAACGAAAAAAGAGAGAGAGAGAGAGAGAGAGAGAGAGTGAGAGATACGTAGGATAAAAAAAGAACGAATATTATGTAAACAAAACGCTCGCCGGCGACATTAACGGCACGCCAAACAAACATCCTGTTACTTTTTTTGTTGTTTGAGATTGCTTGTACACCGTCGTTAGGTTCTCCTCGGGCTCTCGAAATTGCGTCATTCGTTTGGCTTGCGTTATTTAAGAAACTCGCTAAAGAAATATAATAACTCGATGATTATTTGTCTTACTAACAGTAAGATATAGAAGAAATATATATATATATATATATATGAACGTAGTATTTAACGAACTTTGTTAGTTTAGTTTACCCATATATTTCGTTTTTTTCTTTTTTATATTTTTTTGTTGGTTCACTCTCTCTCTCTCTCTCTCTCTCTCTCTCTCTCTCTCTCTCTCTTTGTTTCAAAACGAGAGATCGAATTTTATTATTTGTTAGCTAGAATCGATCGAGAAAGAGAAAGAAAGATAGAGATAGTCTTAGGTAAAGTCATGTGTGTACGTTAGAAATAAACGATATTCGATATTTTATTAGAACGATAAAAACTCTGAAACGAATCGTGTGGGAGCAAAGTAGAAAGAAGAAGAAGAAGAAGTAGAGTATGTTCCTTCTCTCTCTCTCTCTCTTTCTCTCTCTCTCTCTCTCTCTCTATCTTTCTCACTTTTCTTTATATTCGAGAAAAGGGTCGAGAAAAGGGGTAAGAAGAAAGTTCCAGTAGAAAGTTACACCCAAGTCTCTCCCAGCTCACGGTGGCAGGACGATAAAATGTGCCACGTGTTACCACGGGGCCGTTTGATATTCATGTACGTTCGATCGGTATAAGAGTGAGTGAGAGAGTATAAGCTAGTGAATGAGTAAGAGAAAGAGAGAGAGAACAGATCGAACCTCAACTAACGGATATACCCAGCAATCTAATAAAGATAAAAAATAACGTCGACTCCTCCGCAGTTTTCTTCCTACGATTCTCACTCGTTTGCTTCCTCCCTCACTCACTCATTCACTCACTCACTCACTTACTTTACTACGGTAGTAATAGTAGTAGTAGTAGTAGTAACAGCATAGGTTCGCGTACCGTGTTATATTGAAAAATATATATCTCTAACGTTTGCTGACCCATCTGTAGGCCGCATATAAACTGCCCCCTTATGGGAGAATCTCCGAATAGCCGCCTAGCTGATATTAGAATTCTCGCTTTGACCCAACTTCTAGTTTCTTACTTTGACTTTGTCACGTATTCTAACTCACCATTTGGAAACTTTTTTCTTTTTTACCGAATCTTAATCTCCATCTTTTTTTTCTTTTTATTTCTTCCTTTAATCTTCATATTCTCCCCCTATGTTTTTTTGTTTTTTTTTTCTACGACATTTATTACATTTATTTATTTCTGATACAAAATATTACAACTGTGTGCAACTATTTTTTGTTTCCTTTGTTTCGAATTCTTGTAATCAAATTAGAAAGAAAAATTCTATTCAATTTTTTGAAGTATTTGTATGTTAAATGATGTATCTTTTTTTAATGTTTTTTTTTTGTTAATATATATTTTTTAAAGTATCGAGTGAACATCATAGAAATTATTTGGATATGTTGTTTATCTGTAAGAACACAAAAATATTTTATTAATTTTATCCTTAGATAGAATTACAAAATTTCAAGATGAATTAAATAAAATAATATATGAATATTGAATGAATAAAATAATATTACGATTATAAATTGAAATTATAAACTATCTTATCTTTCAAGTTAGATGAAACTGCACAGAGTGTGGACAATTTGATTAAAAACGATTCAGTAGTTTAGGAGTTCATTGCGGACAAACAACGTGACACCTAATTTATATATATATATTAAGATTGTTTAATCTTAAACTCAGGTAAAAGAAGAAGATGGGTGATGATGATGGGTGATGGTGGTCGCGTATGCTTACAAATTCCTTTTAAAAAGTCAAACAATGACCCAAGTTAATATAAATATACCTATACGAAATCTATTTCGTAACTGTCACTGTCGATATATATATATATATAAAATATCTAACTTGTCCTTAAAAAAAAAAGAAAAAAAAAGTAGACAAAGTATGAGAAGAAGAAGTAGACGAAGAAAAAGAAGAAAAGAAAAGAAAATGAAAGAAGATAGAAAGTAGAAGGTTAGAAGAGAGTAGTAGTACATAAGATGAAAAGAAATGGAAAGATGAGGAATGTTGACACATCTGCTCTCGTCCGAACGGCGCTCGCTCTCTTTTCGACTTCATAAACTACCGCGCCATGGTGGTTATTATTTATTTAATGTCTCTCGTTCAACGTTACACAACTATTTATCTAACGAAGGTTAGAAAGAGAAGACGAGTCGGAGACAAGAGGAAAAGATAGCCATATGTGAGCCATCGACGCCTACGTTTAACTACGTTCACGCATACACGCAACACACCACTCTCAACACATATGCACAAATATAAATACATACATATACACGATAGGATAGATATATGTATATATATATATGAAAATATGAGAAATATATATATATATATACTCATGAGAACGAACACGAGAAACGCGCCCAGTTTGTACAAATAATTCGACCCACATTGCTCCGTAACGTGTACGGCTCTACGTCAAATTTTCGGTCGGCTTTTCGTATTAACAATTCGTGTCTCTGCTTGCTTGGACAAAACGAACTACAATATGTGTATTTGTATGTGTATGTGTATGTGTATTTTCGTGAGAGTATTTGCGTGTCCCTTGTGTGTCTTTAAACTCACCAAACTCCACAATTTCTTCTCCTTCTCATCTTCCTTTCGTCTTTTTGACGTGCAAATATGTCGTTTTAGAGAATTTTGATGAAATTTCTCTAATTTATAGTACTAACCACAATTATATTTAATCATTTAGATATATATATATATAGAAAAAAAAAAATAATGGAAATCATTTGGATTTAATTAATATTAATTATTAGGTGATTTAATTCAATGTAATGTTAGTTTCATTCAGTTAGTTCAGTTTTCTTATTTAAATTTATTTTTTTTTTTTTTATATATTACTATAGTATATTTAATATATATGTATAATGATATTTTTGATATTTGATGATGCAATTTGTAATATTAAAATATTTATAATATTAATTTATATATAATAATATTATAATAATAATATATTTAATGGTGCAATTTATAATATTAATATACATATAATGACATTTTTGACATATTTGATAATTTTGATATTTTTAATATTAAAATGTAATATTAATTTAATACTCAAGAATACAAAAATAACTATTAGCTAATATTATCTTATTATAGACATAGAAATATATATTATTAAATCAAAGAAATTCATTTGTGTGTTACAAAGCAGAGAATTTGGTAAGAGTTTCTTTGAATGAATCGATTCTCGATGTCGTAACGACGATATTTTGTCATGGCACGAGTACAAACGATCTCGATGACAGCAAAAGAAGATAACACAGTATCCTCCTGTAATAACCAACCTTCATATATTATATACATATATATATATATATCAATATTCAATTACATCTTGGAGAATGGTCGAAAGGCGCTCATTTCTGAAACGCCGATCACATTTAGATAGTATTATAGCGAGAACGCGAATGGCCACTTTACGATAAAACGATTCTATTATTTACTCGAAAGAATGATGTCTCTCTCTCTCTTTCCAACAGCCAGTTTGGCTATCGCTCAAAAAGAAAAATCCACTTTTTTCTTCTCATATATTTTCTAACATTTTCATAATAATACTTGTGTAATGTTATATTTTCAATGTTTTATATTTTTTTCAGTTCGCTCAACCCTTTCATTAATATCATTTTATTACTAATTAATTGTAAACATTTTTTTTTAACTTCATAATAATTACTAAAAAAAAAAAATACAAAGTTACATCATACAATAAGTTATGGTTACTTGTCGAGATTTCTAAAGAAGAAAAACGTCGATAGAGAAAACGTGAAGAGGTACTATAATAAATTTCAATTTTTTACTCGTTCGTAAGCTCGTACGTGATCGGGTTCGCGCGTGTTAGAAAAGGCGTCTTAAAAATCGTTCTTGGAAAAGGAACAACTCTCTCTCTCTCTCTCTCGTTCTCTTTCTAAAGGGGTCAGGCTCACGATTTGAAAGAAAACGTAAGAAAAAGAAAAAAAAGAGGAAGAAGAAGAAGTAGGAAGAGGAAGAACAAGTAGAGAGGGTATAACATATATACATACACACATACACACACATATATATATATATATATATATATATATACCAGTTAAGAGGAATAATATTTATAACGCCTCGTTTCGACGGAATTCGAAATTTGTTTCTTTATCGGCCATAATTTTGCTGAATCTACACGAGAATAGGTTCGCCCTCTACACGGTTTCAATAATAATGGATTTGTCGATGTTTTTCAGGGGGGATGCAACCCCTTCGTTTTGTATTGAAAAGCGACCACGTTTCGTCGCGACTAACCCCTTACTCATATCACGATCCATCCCCCTTTCCCTAGCCCTCCCTTGCCCTCATCTGTTCGTTTTCTCTTATTTCAAACACATATATACATATGAGTGAAAGAGAGAGAGAGAGAGTTCGTCGACTCTAAAATTTTATCCGAACTACGTTTTCAGATATATAACTATTATGTGTATGTGTGTGTGTATATATATATGTTTGAACTTATTCAAGTATGTATTCATGTATATTTCGCGAGGTGACGGAGATCTTCGAACGTATCTCGGGTGATTTAGAAAACAAAATTTCCATACGAATGTCCTTCCCCGTTTTCTTTCTTTCTTCTTCTTTCTTTCTTTCTTTTTCTATTTTAAGTCAAGTTAAAGAAATAATACGTAAAAATAACAATTCAAATAGAATTGTTTTGACATTATTTTTGAAAAAGGGTAATTTAAAAAATGTTATACTTAACCCTTTCCTTACGACATGTTTTCTGCGTCAGGGTTGCGTCGGGGTTGCATCTACTGTACGGGGCTGCTAATACGTGCAATATCGAAACTGCACTTTATTTTGTGTAATTTTGTTGCTGATATTTAACGATTGTTAATTGAAAGAAACAAAACACTAAAATTACATGTTCAGAGTGAGATATTTCATGTGCTATAACTGCATATATTCGTCGTATGTAAAATACGTGGCATTTTATGGAAAGCTACCCACTATAGTGGCTCGTAGTACCTCAGTGGTATCTTACAAAGGGCTACTATAATAGTAGCCCGTAATAGCGAAAGGGTTAAAGATATAAAAAACAAAAAGAACCAAACAATGAACTCGTAGTTATTTTATTGATATAGTAATAACTTAAAAAAAAATAACTAGATAATTAGAATGTGTAATATAAGTATATATAATATTAACTAGAATTTGTTATTAAAAAAAAAAAAAAAAAACGTAATATGAACGATGACACAAAGTTGCAAAACTTTCTTTTTCTTGGTGTTACAAGGAAAAAAAAAAAAAAACCTAAGGAAAGAAAAGTAGATAGGGTCTCGAGTGTCAGACGAAATAAGAGAGGCATACACGCGCGGCCGCATTATGTGAAAAATATGGTAATAATATTGCCTAGGCCAAGCAAAACAGCACCCCCTTTAGCACGTGAAATATTTGAGATCGCTTGAAGACACTCTCTTTCTCTCTCTCTCTCTCTCTCTCTCTCTCTCTCTCTCTCTCTCATGGCTTTTTCTCTTATGGTGTAAGGGGTTGGAGTTGTTCTTGCACCATGGTGATGTTTTCTTCTCTTTTCCGGCTAGCTTGTAACAGCACTATCCCCTTCTTAAGTTGGAGAAAGAAAAGAAACGTTGAACGTTTTACCCCTTCAAGTCAGGGTTATTCTGTTCTTCTCGTTTACTCCTTTTCTCTTTTTAAAGCACCTCATCTGGCAAGCTTTAACGCTCGATCTTAAAAGTAAGAAGCTCTCGCGCTTTTCTGGATTCCATCCTTGCTATATCGTCCTCGTAGTCATCGTCGTTGTCGTCGTTGTCGTCGTCGTTGGTCGTTGGTCGTCAACTGAATACAAATGTGAACGAACTTACGTGTGAAAAAGAAAGAAACCAGGGTGAATGTGATTTTCCTCGAATTAGCCAAAAGTAAAATGTGTCTTCTCTTATTTTGTTATTTTTTTGTTTATTTTTGATGTGCACCAAATTTTGTTTAACCCTTTGAAATGTTTAATTTATTTTTGATTGAATAAAAGAAACATTGATAAGCGTATGTTGTTTATAACATTCAAAGGGTTATTTTTGCATAAAACCAAATCTTCATTTTCTTCATAAAATTGATTAGTACACCTTTACAAAAAAAAACTTCCACCCCATCGTGTACAACAATCCGCATTGTAATCAAATATTCCTAACACGTCGAATTATTTTTGTCAAACACGTACATCAAATTAAGAATGCGATTTCAAAACGTAACGTCGCTAAAAATTTTCTTGCATTTTCTTTTTTTTTTTTAATTCGAAGCACTTAGAGTTTTCTTTGAAAGAATTAATGTACCTACCTTACCGTTGGATCTTCTTACTTCTCTTGAGGTTGGTACGCGTTGTAACCGAACTGAAGATAAAACGATTACCGTCTTTAATATTCATATCGTTCGCGGCGTGTTGAATATTAAGGAACCTGAGTGACTCTCGAGAGAAAATTCGTAAGAGGTGTAAAGCAAAGAGATCCTTTGAGTGTATGCATATACATATATACATAATATACATATATATATATATCAAATGACAACTACGAAGATCTTTCTCGATGTTCATTTTTACTCTCGAAACACGAAAGATATTATTTTTTTTTCTCGTTCATCCTTGGACTCCACAAGGCCCATTGTCCTGGCTTTCATTAGCGGAACATCCGGCGTTCTTCCTGCCGTCATTTAAATTCGTCTTACACTCTTCTCAATATTCTCTCTCTCTCTCTCTCTCTCTCTCTCAGTTTCACCCCTTTCTATCTCACTTTCTCTTTAGCTTGTAATTCCTGAGCCCCGAACAAGCTGGCATTTTTCTCACCCCTTTACCCGAGGCTAAGGTACCCCGTTATATTTCTCCACCATTCTCCCCTTTTTCTTTCTTTTTTTTTTTTTTGCCAAGTACCCACCCCCATCTTTTCCAACTCGTCCTCCCCCTTTCTCCCTTCACCGCTTATTTCTTCGCAATGCCGGACGTGAAAAATATTGGATAATTTTCCAAGTCAGAAAATCTGCTGTTGCCCGACTTAATTGTATCATCAAGAAAACTCTTCCTTGACTCTTCTTATTTCACTCATCCCCATAGAGGACACCGGAAGGTTTGTAGTTAGAAGAAGTAAAAGAAGCAAAGAGAGGTATGAGGGAAGAAAAGAAAAAGGAAGTAGAGGAGGAGAAGGAGAAGGAGAAGGAGAAGGAGGAGGAGGAGGAGGAGGGTTTAGGTAATACTCGACAATTTTTAACCACAATCTCATCCGATATTCCGCTTGCGTTCGTCTTGCGAAATTCGTAACCACCCTTCCTTCCTTCTTTCTTACTTTACTCTACTGACAAAAAAAAAAATAAGAAAATAAAACAAAGTGTACAAATAATTCTGACGACAGCTTATGGTTAAGTGAGAAAATGGCAAGACAAGAAAAATAAAATAGAAAGAGTACACTTCTGAGAGGGATTCCAAGAGGGAGGGTGGATGATGGTGTCCGACGAGTAGTAGTAGTCTCTCACCCCTAATATTTTCCATGGGAGTTTTTCTGGGGTCGGGACGCCGGAAGTGAGCAGAAACGAAGGAATGCAAAAGCGAAGTAGCGGAAAACCGTATGGAGTATGGTACTGTGAGGGGGTGTAAAGAGGGAGAGATGGAAAGAATGAAAGAGAGAGAAATAGAGAGAGAGAGAGAGAGATATCTCTCCGACGTCGGGCTGGACGGACGGACTCTCTCTCGTTTGTGCAAACAAACCAAAATGGACTGCGAATAAATATGCGTCTACGAGCAAAAGCGAACGCCCGTATGCTTGGTCATGATCCGCCGTCCATGTACGAATAGGGGGAGGGGGTGGGGCGGCCGGAGGGGGGAGAGACCGTGAAGAGGGAATCAGAGAGAAAGAGAGACAGTCGCATACCGTTAGGTGAGCCCAAAAAGGGGGGGGGTTGGTTTGGAATACGTAGGGGATTTAGGGACCTTTAATGGAGCTCATCCGCCCGCGACTACCAGAAAAGGAGTTCGCCCAGTTTCCATTATTCACTGGTCCTCCCCTACTTTTACTTCGATCGTTTCTGTCTTCTCAATCCTATTCCTTCTTCCTTTTTTTGGGGGTATAAGTAGAATAGAACTAACACAACTAGGAAAAACCATTTCTTTTTTGTATTATTAATTGTTAAACTAAATACCAAAGTAAAGTGTGTTTTCCATCGATGATTATTAATTGTTAATTGTTTTGTTTCAATTTTTCTCTTTTTTTTTTGGTCTTAACAAGTTTCTTTTTCGAGTGAAAATTTTGGTACTAACTTAACCATACCGCAACCAACCGGATGAGGAACATCATCACGTTTAGTTGCTTGCCTCTCGTTCAAGTTTAACACTAGGAGTAATAGAGAAGAGAGTCTTACGTTTTTCCCTTCATTTCTTTAACAAGGAAGCCGCAAAATCCGCCGGCCGGAAAGTCAGCAGTGAAGAAAGGTCTGTTCATAATTCAAACGGCTACTAATTGATACTGAATTATTAATCGAGAACGAAAGTAAAACGTGCACGCCTTCTTCTATTCCTCTTCCACCACCTCCTCCTCCTCCTCCTCCTCTTTATATTTCCTCGAGGCAAAGAATTCGCATAATACTTTGTCACTGTACGCGCATATTCATCTTCAACCTTATATGAGGGAACATTAAAAACTACCATCTAATCCGCTGATGCTTATGCATGATGACAATTTAATTTTTTTATTTTCAACAAAGAAAAGATGATTTTATTTATCCTATCTTTATTAATATATCAACTATCGTACAACGTCATCGAGAAAATCCTTTTAACAACCCCTTACAGTTATCTTTCAAAAAGAAGATAGTCTTCTCGATCAGCAATGAGAAAACAGATTCGGCAGGTCCAATTAATTTTCCAGTCGGATACCGGTGGTTTTTAATAACAGTAGACGTGGTTAAATGAACGGAGATGGAAAATCTGGGGTTGAAGGAGAAGGAGGAAGAGGAGGAGGAGGAGGAGGAGGTAGAAACACGAAGGAAAGAATAGCGAGTTCCTTGCTAGGGGTTTCAGAGGTGGGCGCTGATATGCTCGTTGTGCTGCTACTGCTACTGCTGCTGCTATTACTGCTACTGCTGCCCGGAGAAAAGGAAAAGCTGACTAAGGAAAAATCACCCTGCCACGTGCACTACCCTTAAAAGTCTCAGAGGGTGGAAAAGAGTGGGCTGGCCTGGTGCTACTACTGCTACTGCTACTGCTGCTGCTGCTGCTGCTGCTTCTGCTTGTGCTCTGGAGGTGGACCTCCAATGGTTACCGCCAAGTAGATGTAATTTTTCCGTTGTTTGATTTTCATTAACGACTACGGTGGCCAACCACCAATGCTTTGCAACGTAGCTTTCTTTTCTCTCTCTCTCTCTCTCTCTCTCTCTCTCAATCTTTTTCTTTAATCATCATCTCTTTTTCTTACTCGTCAAAAGAAAATCCAAGAAACAAGCAAGAATTTGCCAATCTCCAAACAGAGATTCCTTGCCATTTACTTTCTTTTTTCTCTAATTATTTATTTAATAATTAGAAAAACAATGCGCCTGTAGGAATGCAACCCTCCAGACACACTTTGAAAATGCTGCTTGCGAGCGACATCTATTGGTACAGAATTTTTTTTAAAGCTCAAACTGTTCATACACGTTTGTATCAAGGTTTGCCTATCTTTCGGGCAGAACAAAAATTCTGTTCCAATAGATGTCGTTCGCAAGCAACATTTTCAAACTATGTCTGAAGGGTTGCATACTTACAGGCGCACAATTTTATAATTATTATATAAATAATGAAAAAAAAATATTAAATATATAGTTTACATTTTTAAATGTTTCACTTGTAACCTTGTGTGATCTGTACACATGTTTTTTATTCATTCTTTCTCTAATAAATTCCAAACTCCATGCAAATCCTTTGCATTTTGCGTACATCTTGCATCGAGATCAGGACACAAATGTATATACGTGTATGTATATTTACATGTATGCGTGCATGTATCGCAGAATTCGGCCGCGGCGTTCTCTTGCCGAAATCAGCGAACCGGTGGATGTAAGCAAACCCGCAGAATACCGAAATTACTCTCTCCGATGCACCCTCTATTCCGGTTCCTCTGTTATCCGTTCTCATTCTCACCCTCCTTCCGATCCCTTCTCTCTCTCTCTCTCTCTCTCTCTCTTTCTCTCTTTACGTTTCTGCTTTCTCTTCCCTCTTCGACACTCTGGACATCCCCAACCTTCTGTATCTCGCCTACCCAGCTGCGACAATCCCACCTTTATGCGTTAATTCTTGTACATACAGACGGCGAATATCTAGAGAAAAGGAGAGCTGGAAAGGGGGTTGGTTGGGGGCTAGGCTCGAGAATGAGAATGACGCGGAGAAAAGAGAGAAACACATATAGCAGGCAACGTTTATCTTGCATAATTCTATTGAATTGTATGTGTGTGTGTGTGTGTGTGTGTGTGTTTCTATCTTCTTGTCTTTAAAATACATTTGTTATTTTTTAACTTTCCTAATTTGTCATTAATTTTAAATACAATTTATCAACTCTCGTAACACCACCATTGGATTTGATCGTTGCCAAAAATGAAAATCCCTAAGGATAGGTGAAAATGTAGAAATGTGTATAATACGCAGATAGAAAAAGGAAAAAAAAGGGGGGCGGAGACTAGGGGGAGACTAATTTTTTCGTCAACTTGATAATAGTGAGAGTCTCGTTATGCTAGGAGGATAGAAATTGAGGAATAGAAAAGGAAAAGGTAGTGGTAGCAGCAATGATGGGTGGAGAGGAGGAGGAGGAGGAGGAGGAGGAGGAGGTGGTGACCAGAATCGGAAAGAATAAAGAATCGAAGGGAATGCGATTGGGAGCTGATTGAAAAGGACAATGGCCCCCGTTGTGCGTCGACGAGACGATCGGAAACGTTCAATAAAAAAAAAAAAAAAAGACGAAGTGTGCGAGAAAGATAGAGAAAGAAACACACACAGAGAGAGAGAGAGAGAGAGAGAGAGAGAGAGAGAGATCAGAGAGACGCCTTCGTTGGCCGAATGATTGAACGACGTCGACGTGGGGTTGGAAATGACCGGTTTGAAACGGGGAAAGGGGTTGAGAAGAAAAAGAAGAAGGGGTTGGGAGAGGAGGTGAGGGGCGGAGAGAGAGAGAGAGAGATTGCCGTTGAAAATCTCCAAGTATTTCGGACGAATAAACGAAACGTCCGTGCTTGAATATCAACGAATCATACTAATTGATACCCTATCCAGTAACTACGACGACGTTTCTACACATTCTATCTCTTTTCTAACTTTTTCTTCCTTCCTTCCTTCCTTCCTTCATTTCTTTCTATCTATAGTTCTCTCTCTCTCTCTCTATCTCTTTCACTCTCTTTTGTACATGGTTGTCGATCGAGAAGCCAGAGACAACGAATGTGTGTGGTGTTCATCCGAGGTCACCGATTGTGTGGAATCGCTTGTCTCTCTTTTCGAACTCTGCTCGTCGGGGATAAAATAAATGAGAGACGACGTTCACTCTCATCCAAAGAGAGAGAGAGAGAGAGAGAAAAAGAGAGAGAAAGAGAGAAAGAAAGAAAATCCAAAAAAGAAAGAAGCCGAACTACGTCGAATGAGTTTGAGTTTTTGAGAGGCTGACGAACCAATCACGGGGCCATCTATAATGTACACAGTACGTTAACGATGGAGACCAGAGACACACCGGCGCTACCGTATGCCATCGGACCTCGAGCCATTTTCCAAATATCCGAGCCGAATACTCTTTCTACTCCTCCTCCTCCTCCTACTCTTCTTCCTCCTCATCCTCATCCTCCTCCTCATCCTCCTCCTCTTTCTCTACTATTTCTAACGGTCCCTGGAAACCTAACTCCGTCCTTTTCTCATCGTGAGTGGAACAGTTCGACGGACCATCGATGCTAAAACGTCCCTGGAATCGTTAATTCCTCTCAATATTGCAACTCCCATCGATAGACACGATTTTCAACGAAAGAGAAAGAGATAGAAGAAGTTAGAGAATACGCGATGCATTTTTCATCCTGTTTTCAGATTCTCCTTTCTTGAATACCAATGTAAAGATTTGTTTTAACAAATCCTATTTTTCTTGTTTTTTTTTTTTTTCATGATTTATTTATCACGAGTTTTTCAAAAACCAATGCAATTAAATTCAGGAATAATAAAATTGAGAATAGTTGGTTTTATCAAATTTGTCATTGTGTAAATTCATCAAAAATGTATTTTTAATTAGATAGGCTGTGCAACAGAACAAAATTTATCTGAACAATTGTATCATCTACAAATCTTTTAGATTTTTATCTGTGTTGACAATTAAAAAATATTAGATTCAACCTTATGGGTTTCTGGACGACTGTCGTCGTATCATGGTGCGAATGAACGTAAAGAGGGGTTGGTCACTAATAAAATCATTCCTATTCCGAGGGGTTGAATTTCGCGTTTTCAAACACACGTACGAATACCTTCTCCCTTTTCTCTGCCCATCCACCCACTCATCCCTTACTCCTCAAGTAGGAGGAATGAAAACTGATTATGCGAGCGCATGACAACCCTTGGCGCGATTTAGTATTAAAATATTATGACAAATGTCAACAAGAGTTTCTCGAACTATAGTCCTGTCGTCGTTTCTGATTGGCTCGTGAAAAACTTGAATACGAAACGAGACAAATGATGACATTTTTCTACTCATTGTCAGTGAAAATCTTTGTTTTCCCATTTCCTTCTCGAATTTTTATTAAAATGTTTGCAACAACAACAACAACAAAAAATACAACTAATAAGATAGAAAAAAAAAAAAAAGATAGAAAATTTGATTGATATATCAATTGACTTTTCGTTTAATTTTATTTAAAAAAAAAAAAAAAAAAAACCAACTATTTTTCAATTTAAACATTTTAATTAATCTCTCGTTTCATATTGGGGAAAGCATTTACAAGCATTTCTTTTTTTCATTCTTTTCTTTTATTATATCTGTATATGTGTGTGTGTGTGTGTGTGTGTATTGAGAAGAGCTTATTTTAACGATATTATTCCGCGTTAAAATTTGAATAAGGGAAGGTAGGGAGAAAGCTCGCGTAAATATCGAACGAAATCCGAAATGGTCGCTTTGATTGGTAACGATGTTGACACGGAGTATAAAAAGTGTGCTGAGTAAACGTTCCCAATCTGTATACTCGCAACGCGTTTAAAATCTAACGATATCCATATTCCACCTATATACCTTTGGGCGTAAAACATCGTAGAGATCACGTGGAAGGGAGGGATCGTTCTGATTGATCCAAAAAAAAAAAAAGAAACAAAAAGAAAGGAAACATATTTTAAAACAAAATCACGGTCAGATATTTGTTATTGATCGTGTTGCATGATCGAACACAACGTAATATACAAAAATTACGATTAATTAATTAATTTAACCTCACACTGTATAACTGTATAAATGTAAATACTAATAATAATTTTGATTTAAATGAAATTTGACGTAATCGATAAGAAATTGTCATCTCGTTAAACATCCCTTCGTGTTTTATTTTTTACGACTTATGATGTACGAGTAGTAATCGTTGTCTTTGAGCAACAAAACACACGCTTTCTCGTTGACTCAATTGAGTTGTAAATATACTCACACACACACACACACACACACACACACACACACACATATACATATACATAATTAAGCATCTTGCACAGTATATATCTTTCTAAATATACAAACCCGGGTTTTTTTTCTTCTTCTTCTTCTTCTTTTTTTTTTTATTTTACATCTACGAGTCATCGAAGTCACGTAACAAACAAACATTGTAGACCACATCAAACGACCATCTCTGAGAATAACTCTCATTCGCATATTATGCCTTTAGGAAAATATTGAAACATCCATTAGTCTACTTTCAATCCCAAGAGTCTTCATCCTTAGCAAGGATTATTATTCACCGATAATATCGGAGAAACAAATGCTTCGAATGTTTAAAATACTTCAAGAAAGAACAGAGAGAGAGAAAGGGGTAAATAAATACGAACATGTAAAGAAGAAATTCATATACACTCGTGAACGATGAATGAGTCGTTGATTCATCGATATAAGAACTAAAAATAATAATAATAATAATAATAATAAAAAGAAGAAGAAGAAGAAGATGAAAATGTTAGAGACAGAACATAAATCCAAACAGTAAACAGTGTTTGGTTCAGTGAGGTAGCTTAGGGAAAATTTTAATATATAAAAGATATGAAGAGAGAGAGAGAGAGAGAGAGAGAGAAAGATGGAAGAGTTTCTTACCAAACCCACCCTCGTCAACCTCCTGCATTTTGATTTCAACAGAGCATGGAAGACTTCTTCTCTTCCTTAGAGATTCAAATAAGTGCCGATACTAGGGTAAAAGTAGTAAGGAAAACGCAGTGGTTCCGATGTAGTCAAGAAGATGACGAGAAATGAAACAGTAAGAGAAGGAGAAGAAAGGTTTGGAAGGGTGGTGGAATAGAACTACCCACCCCCACCCCCCCTATTACTTCGTTCCATCGTAAGAAGAAATCTGAACAGCTAACAACAAACGCACCCCGACCTTTATTTAACCTTTTCTTAAAAGAGTCTTAGGAGTCCTTCTTATCTATAGTCGATGGCCCTTCACTGTCGGCCCTTATACTTTCATTCTTTCCTTACCCTTATATACATACACATACACATATATACATATACTTCTTTTCCTTTGGTCTTTGTCGTGTACACACATCGACCTACCTACTTTCCACCACCTCTCACTCATTCCATACCCAAAACCCACCCCACCCCACCCCACCCTACTTAAACTTTCTTATTCTTTGCAGTCATCGTTCTTGGACGAGCGTTCAACCCTACCAACCTTCGTTTTTAGATATTTAAGATTCTTCTTTTCGTTAAGATACAGAAAAAGAGAGATGAATATAAAGCTGGGTTAAAAAAAGGGGTTGGTTGGTGGGTGGTAGAAGGAAAAGTCTCGACATCGTTCGTATTAATTAGCGAATTAAAGGATCGCGATATGGCGAGGGTTAAGCAGCAGCAGCAGCAGTAGCAGTAGTAGCAGTAGCAGCAGTAGCTAAACCTAAAGTGGATTAAAAACTCGTGCCGATCGTTGCTTCTCATTCATTTCCTTGAGTAAACGAAACTCCTCCACCACTCGTGGAGCTTGTGATTTTAACGCTGAAAACGAAGATAGACGAATAAGGTCCAACCGATCTTCTTATTAATTTTTTTATCATGATGATGTTGTTAAAAAAAAAAAAAAAAAAAAAGGAAAGGATGAACAAAAGAACAAAATACTTTGTTCGTATTGAAGCTAGGTGACCATAAACGAATTCATATCTTATTGTTTCATACTTTCTATAATAATGGTGGTGATGTTGGTGATTTAGTTTGAATGATTTTACTCAAATGATGTTCCTCAAAATACAAGCACTCGAGATGAGAAATACTTCGTTCATCCGTTCGAATTTATCTACGGAATTATCTTCGAAACTGTACGTACCTTTTTACATTTGATGTACTCGAAGAGAACGTTTCTATCTTCCAACACACATATATCGTGGACACCAGTATAGTCACCTCACTACCTACCATCACCAAAACCAGGACCATAGAATCGAGCAAGCCCTTTTCTTTTGTTTTCCTTTCGGTGCCAACTCCTCCTCGGTCCAGCATTTGCTTTTTCTCAACTTCGGCAGACTTCGTCGAGTGCAGAAGCGCGGTGGTACGCGCTGACGCTCCTCCTGACTAAACACTGATAACGCACGAGACCGGGGAATTTCTTTGCATGTTATAAACATACGTAATCGTACACAAATAAGATTAGCATAGGACTCGACCTAACCAGGAGGTTTGAATTTACCACTGACTCATGTGCTCCCTTGAACTTTTTCTTTTTCACTGTTTTTCTCTTTCTTTCTTTCTTTCTTTCTTTATTTTTGTCTTTTTTGTCTTTTTTGTCTGACTTCAAACTCCTCACACCCCCGTCAATCCTTTCCCTACTGTTTTTCATTTTCTACGAACTTACATTAGAACCAAGAGACAATGGTATCGTGAGAAAAACAGAAAACTCATTTGAAAATGTTTTTACGTTCATAATTTTGAAGAGATATTTTAGTGAATTAGTATGAAGAACAAAATCTAATAGATGTCATAATCTATTTAATGGTTTAACAATAGTATTTAATCAGTAGAACCATTAGATAAGATCGATATTATCCAAAATACTTGTGGAAAGTAAAGTAAAGTGTATTATAACACACGATTTGATCATTTCCCTTCGAGATTGCAGTTAAAGGTAATTTCATTCTCTTATCTATCAATTTATATTTGTAGATAAAAATAGAATTGAGTAACAAGATATTTTTATATGATCATTTCAAATAGATATGTATTTATTCTTGTTCGATTTGAATTATTCCCGTAAATTTTTTGTTCGTTCGTGAAAGAAGCTCGTAACCGACTTTGATCGAGCTCCCGATCTCCATTTTCGTATTTGCAGGCTACTTCGCTATTTGCAGCGTTGAAGCAGCAACAACAGTCGCGCGAAAACGTATCATCTTCGTCGCGGGATCGGGAGAGCCGTTCAGAAAGAGAACGTCACTCGATACGTGCTAGCCGAGAAGGAATAGGAAGGGGTACTGGAGTTAACGAAGCCACAGGTGGTAGCGTTGTCGATCAACAACAACAACAACAACAACAACAGCAACAACAGCAACAACAATCACAGTCACAGCAACAACAACAGCAGCAACAGCAGCAACAGGAACTTACCATCGAATACCAAAGCAATGGGAAGCTCAGTCCTGCTGGACGCACAGTGACAGCAGCACCCATGACCCAGCAAAAGCAGCCCATTATCGCCCAACATTCGCAACAACCGAGCTCGGGTGCACCTGGTCTTCAGCCCAGCCCTCATCAAAGTCCACAGGTAAGAGTATCCTTCCTTTATTGAATTTGTTCAGTTATCGTTAGAATTGTTTTTTAATAAATGATTTTATTATTAACAGGCCCCTCAACGGGGATCACCGCCGAATCCTTCGCAGGGCCCACCGCCCGGAGGGCCTCCGGGTGCTCCACCATCTCAGAATCCTTCTCAGATGATGCTCAGCCCGGCGAGCGGCCTTCACCAAATGCAACAATTGTTGCAACAACACATACTCAGTCCTGGCCAACTGCAGTCCTTCCTGCAGCAACATCCCCTTTATCTTCAACAACAACAGCAACAACATCATCAAGTGATATTTCATTTCAAATTGTCATTAGACAAAACATATTTGTGTATGTTCATTTTTTTACATAGAAAAATTATTTGTTCATTTGCAGGATTCCGCGTCCGATCATGCGCCCACTCAAGAACGTTTTGGTTATTTCTCATTGAAAAGCGTAAGGATTTTTATCGATGTAATATACGTAGTAACTAGACGAAGTTCGTTTTCTTTTAAAAGAACAAACAGTCTACTAGTTAGTTATCGAACACTTTCCCTAGCAAACTAATTTCTTCGTACTCTCAACGATCGCGTTTATATTTTTAATTAGAAAATTCAATTATCTAAAGTACATTTTTCTTCGAAACGTTGTAAACAATAATCGAGGCTCTCTCTCTCAGTTTAAAATGCATTATTTCTCTCAGCTTACTCATCAACTACTACTACTACTACTACTTCAAATAAGTTTCAACTTTATTAGAATTCGATGAAATTTATTTACCAAAGTAAGCATCGACGTTAGAACTAGAGTCTTGTCTCTCTTTCTCAAAAGTTAACACATTTCACTGGGTTGCACGTTGGATCTTACCAACCTAAAAGCCTTCAGTGAATTTGGATGCGATCGAAGAATACCCAACGTAGTCGAGGAAGTTGGCTCGCTTAACGGAGAGAGGGTTGATACTCGGTCTGTGCAAACAACCAGTCCCTTCCATATCGTTGCGATAACAATACGCATAGTATAAACCATTCTCAGGAGCCCACCTATAACATAGGCATCCACCTAACCTTATCATATCACTCGCCAGGTCGACCAACAACGATATACCACTTTTCTAACTTTAAACTTTGTATATATGTGCGTGTAGGGGTGGGGGGGGCGGTTTCTGTTAGCAGACAAATTTGTTAATAAATTCGATGACTTGTACAACACATGTTTTCTATTTTTTTGTATTATTATTATTATTTTTTTTTTTTTTTAAATAGGAAATTATGGTAACGTTTTAAACTGTCCCCATTGGCGTAGAAATAATAATATGTCCAGGTCGATTAATCTTGCGGGCTCCTTATTTCTAGTAATACGATAAAGGGACGTCTGCCGCGAAGTTTGTTTTAAAATATCCTCGAGGCTAAGGGAAGGAAGATCGAGAATGAAGTTGACTAAGGTAGGGAGTAGAAAAGGGAGAGATAGGAGAGAGAGAAGGGAGGTGTTCCAAGGGCGAGGTAAGCAATTAAGCATCGCCATCAGCCGTTGTGTCTCGTTGTTTGTCTTCGAGGTACCCATCAACTGCCCTCTGTCTTCTTCTTCTTCTTCTACTTCTTCTTCTTCTTACCTCCCTGGCGAATTATCTGAGACATCGTGATTTATTCATCAACCTTGGCAGACGATGCAAGACCCTTTTTTTTTTTTTATTTCTATCTAACCTTCCTTTTTTTTCTAAATAATTGGCGTTTATTGAGAATAAAATAAAAATGAAAAACTAACTTTGTTTTCTAACATTATCAATGTTAATTATACAATGTTTATCTTATTATTCTTGGTCTTACTTACTTTAGCAGCAACATCAGCTGGCGGAACTCGGTAGAAAACAGTTGGAACAGGCTATGCAACAACTGCAAGAACAATTGCAATTGAATTTGATTCAACAAACTCATCTACTTCAAACAGCCGATAAGAAAAAAGCATCAGGTCCTTTACAACAGTTGGCACTTCAACAACAACAATTGGTACAACAGTTTCAGATCACGCAGAGACAATATTTGTTACAACAAGGTCTCGGTCTACAAAGTCACAATCCTTCGTCAGGTATTTTTATTATTTATATCCAATTAATTATTTTGTAAGATAATTATATATTAATCAATTCTATTTATCGAGTACTTGATTAAAAAAAAAAAGAAAACAAACAAACAAACAAACAAAGAAAAAAAAACAGTAGTCACGCGTTAAAGATGTTTCCCTTTTTGATTTGAAGAAGAACAAGCCCATCGGCACCACCTGCAACACCAAAAACTCTTCTTTACGTTGAACGCTATCCAGACAAGCACCCTCCGTAGGGACCCTATAGGTACCCTCTCGTACCTACCCTTCGCCCTTTTCCTGCCTCTCTTTCTCTTTCAGAGTAATCCAGCAAGAACTACCATCGTATTCGTTGTTGTCTCTCTTTCTCATTTCCCCCCTTATTCTTTTCCATTCTTTTTACCCCAAGCTAAACTTTTCCACGTACAAGTGTTTCGGTTGCGGTCGATCTCGTTTGACTATGTTATTCTTTCTTACGCGACTGTATAAAGTAGAGAAAGAGAGAGAAAGAGAGAGAGAAAGGTAAAAGACTGGCTCGAAAAGCAGCAGTCAGAGGTCACACGCTTCTTTTCAATTCGAAAATTTCTGTGTGAAACAAATTGATCTTTTATTAACTTATTTCTTATTTTTTTTTTTTCAATTGACTATTTGTTTGTACATTTATTTTGTAATTACATTAAATGATGCTAAGCCTAATTTATTTAAAAAAAAAAATATTCTCCTTATTTTATTTCATTAAAAAAAAAAGAGTAATTATTTTCGTTCAGTCATTAAATCATCAAATTTGATTCTATTTTATACAATTTTTATAATATAAAATGAAAATATATCATGAAAAACATATACATTTGTTAATGATTTAGGTTTACAACCAGGAGAAGGATTACCAACATGGAAGTCCGAAGCATCAGATGGTTCGGAATCTCATCAAAATTCCAATGTTCCAAAATCTGGAGGATTAAATGGTACAAATTATTTGCTTTTTTGTTTTTTTTTTTTGTTTATTACTCGTTGCAATATTTCATTAGTATTTTTTGACTTGACATTATTTAAAATGTATAATTTTGTCTCTTGTTCTATCCTAGGACTTTTAAATTCGATAGTTTCGGGTCGGCGATCGGAAATGAACGGTACGACGCCGTTAGACGAAAAACCACTCGATGTTTCCTGCAACGATAAAGCTCATCCCCTTTACGGTCACGGGGTTTGCAAATGGCCGGGCTGTGAAGTTATTTGCGACGACTATCAAGCATTCCTTAAGTGAGTATTAAACTTACGTTTCATTATTTCTTTAAATATGAAACTCACAATTTGATAGAAAACCTTCTATATAGTTAAAACCTTGTCAGGTGTTACTTTCATGACACACACATTCATTCTTTTTTTAATTTCGAACCAGTAGTATCTATTAATAAAAATACGAATAAAAGGGATGAGTGTTCAATAAAAAAAAAAAAAAAGAGGATAAAAGAAATCACAGTAAGCGAGAAAGAGAATACGAATAAAAAAAAAAAAGAGATGGAAGTCGCTGAAGTCAGCGTATCTTTTTCTCATTGACAAACCGCAGCTTTTCGCTTAGAGCTTTCAAGCTTCGAAGTCGGCTCTCGAAAATCTTAGTAATCACGTAGCTGGCTGCTGGCTCGTCGGCGCGCGAGTCGAGACTCCCTCAAACAAGCCGTTACTTAAAAAAAAAAAAAAAAAAAAAAAAAGGAAGAAAAAGGAGAAGAAACGAACCAGACCAAGATAGAGAGTGTGTATGAGAGAGAGAAAGAGAGAGAGAGAGAGAGAGAGAAAAAAAAGAAAAACGCTAATTACCTTTGTCTCATTAATATTCAGGACATTCGACCGCATCGTTATGCCCCTCGGTCTAATCCCTTTGCGGCCCTACCCCTCTCCCTCAGCCCCATCACTCCCCTTCGCATCACTACCTTACTCTCTCTTTCTCTCTCTCTCTCTCTCTCTCTCTTTCTTTCTTTCTTTTTCGTCTTGGACTCTCGTCAAAACCAACTACCCTCACCCCCTCACCCAACACCACCCTCCTATCTTACCTTCTTTCTTTCTTTTTAACATACAACTCGGCTTCCCACGCGTTTTCTTTGTTCCTCTATCGAATTCTTCTTCTTCTTCTTCTTCTTCTTTTTCGTCTTCTTATTCTTTTACTTTCTCTTTTTCTGTCGAAACAGCAACCACGCTGAAATCGTTCATTCGTAAGAGAGAAAATTCTTAAACGTTAAATCTCGTTTGGTAAAACACCCCCTTTTTTTTACAACCAACTCTCATTCCCCAACACTTTCAACAATTTTTTCTCCTCGAAAAATTCGTGATTGGTGATTTTTGATTGATCGTCATCTTTTTTTTTTTTTTACTTTGATATAGAAATCTTCAAAAAGTTTTCTTTTTTTATTCGAAAGATAGTTTTTAATTTTTTTAATTTAATTATAAAAATGTGCGCCTGTAGATATGCAACCCTACAGACACAATTTGAAAATTCTGCCCGAAAGATAGGCAATGCGTAATACAAACGTGTATAAACAGTTTAAGCTTAAAAAAAATTTCGTTCCAACAGATGTCGCTCGCAAGCAACATTTTCAAAGTGTGTCTGAAGGGTTGCATACCTACAGGCGCAATATTTTTTATAACTAATGATAAAAATTGAACTTTAATCTTGTAATACATATTTTTAGAAATAACATTTATTATCTTACATGAAAATTAAATGTTTCAAGATTGAAATTAATCAGTGTTAGACATCTAATGATCTTTGTAAAAATAATAAATGATTAGAAAATTGTTTGTATGAGTAAAAATGATAAATCATAATCGCAGGCACTTAAACACGGAGCACACGTTAGATGACAGATCGACGGCACAAGCGAGGGTACAGATGCAAGTGGTCTCGCAATTAGAGATTCAATTGCAGAAGGAACGGGATCGTCTCAATGCCATGATGCATCATTTGCATATGGCAAAACAAATGGCTTCCCCTGAACCACCTAAATCTTCCGAGTCTTCGGTGAGTACACAATCATATCAATTAAATACAATTTTTCCAATTATTATACAATCAACATATTAAAAAAAAATATTACGATACGATTAATACCAAAAAAAAAACAAACAAAAATAAAATCAAATACAAATGTTTTATTATTTAATAATAATTTTTTGTGGAAGATAAAAAATTTAATTGGAATGTGAAATGTAAGAGAGAGAGAAAAAAAAGATGATAATGATTATTAACGAATAAGATTAAAATAAGAAACAAAGTTCAATGATATAAATACAGTGTCTATTATATATTTTGTAAAAGGAATGACTATAGTAACGAGGGTTCTCGTTATCGCGTAAACTCTTCTCTCGCGGGAGGAATACGAGTAGACGAGAGTCGTAAAGTCGGATATTCAGGACGGTTTCATCGTCGTTTTGTGAATTTTACGAGCACTCCTTCTTCGAACGAAGGCCAACGTCAATGACGCTATTACAGCAACACCCAACAACGCGAATATCCAACCGAATTATCATCGTCCTTGTTTTCTGGGTTTTGCGGTTTACCTTTGTACGCTAATTTATATACATAAAATCTATTTTAATTATTCAGTAGAGACGAGGCAATTTTCTAACGTCTTCATTAAAATCTCTAACAAGAAAGCACACCGTTTGGAGAATGCCAATGTTCGTGATAATTTTCTTCAAATCAAATGTGAGTGGGGTGGGTGGTGGTGGTGGTGGTGGTGTAGGGATAGTAGAAAAGGGATGAATTCTTAATCAATTTAACGATCAAATTTTCTACCTTGTTCGTTGATTATCAAAGACACGTCAGATTTCGTTAAGATATTCCACCTGATCAAAGGATTATGCACTTAATATAAAATATCTTTTTTAATAAATTACAATTTATATCATTTGACAAATATGAAATGAAATAATTTGTAATCATAATTTTATAATAGAAACAAAAAAAAAAGATACTAAAAATGTGAGTTAAATAAAAAAAAAAATAAAAAATAAAATTAAAAAATGTATTAAAAATAAAGACAGAGAAATAATAATAATAATAATATTTATATTATCTTATTTATTTCGTTGAAGAAGGAATTCGACGATTGCTTTCAGACGGGCTCGAGTTTACCAAAGTTGAATTTGTCGACGGCTTTAATGAGCCAGCCACCACCGAACTTTGGTGTTTCCCAGGTTTCGCCAGTTTCAATGTCGGCACTAGTCTCGGCAGTGAGATCACCAGCAGGTGGACAACTGCCACCATCCGCTGGCGGTACGGCGATGCCACCGATACCAAACATGTCCAACATGTCGGGTATGCCACCTTTACCAAACATGCCTGGAACTCCTGGAAGCATGCCAAGTATGGCTGGACCGATACGACGACGAATCAGTGACAAATCGTCTTTATCCTTAGCTGGAGGTAATATCCATTCCCTTATATTATTTGTTTATAAATTCATATACTTATATTTATATATTTATAATTAATTATAATGTGTAAACGTAATGTTATATATGTCGGTGGTAATTTTTTTAGCAATGAAGGGGGGATCAGTGTTTAAATAAAAAATTCATTTTATGATTAATTTGAATATTTGATATATGGTATTTAATTATATATTAAATAATCTTAATATATATATATATATATAAATTACGTGTCACGTTGTTTGTTCTCAATGGATTCCTAAACTACTGAATCGATTTTAATCAAATTTTCCACACTGTGTGCAGTTTTATCCAACTTGAAAGATAGGATAGTTTATACCTCAATTTATAATTATATAATTATATATTATAAATAATTAGGTTATATGAAAATTAATTGTTCGTGATGCAAATTAATTTATACTTGATACAAATTAACAATGGATACTTCAAACTTCATTTAGAATTTTCTAATATTTTGATTCGTGAATTAATTTTTATTTTGGAATTGCAATAAGTAATGCATTTTCGTCATTATTGTTAATTCCAAATAAAATCATAAAATGAATTTTTTGTTAATGAATTTTTCTACCACGTATATTAAAACCCGATGATTAAATCTTTTTATATAATTCAATATCGTCCGATCAAATGTGTTTTTCTACGGCCAATGTAAGTTTGATCAAAAAAAGCAACAACAACAAACAAAATGTAATATTCCAAAGTAGAAACTTCCGTTTTACCTTAATAATCAAATGGTACGATGTTATTACATCGTAAATCTTTATTAATTATTTCCACACACACAAAAAGAAAAACAATGTATTTCAATGATTATAATTATATGTTACAAAGACTAATGTATTTTTTTGTATTTTTTCCAATAACAAAAAAAAAAAAACGAACTAATTGTAAATTGGAGATGACGAGAAAGGTAAAACGAAAGGTGTATAAAAAAAATTCAGAGATTTAAATACTATTCGTAGGGCTGTATGAGGAGGGCACTGTAAGGCGCAGAGTAACCATCGATAGATCTGGATTAGATATTAATGAAGGTAATAATGATTAAAAGGAAATCAAACTCTCGGGATGAATTTTACGAACCTTTACATGCTTGATATTACACACACACACACACAAAGTCCCTATATATTTCATCCTTCAACATTCGTATTAAATTTCTTAACAATTTTTCTAAATAAAATAGTTTGATAACCGTAACCAAAAATAATTATGTACAAAATATGGGCATGTCATGGTTCGTTGAAAATCATTCGTATTTTTTATCCCGAGAGAATCAAAAAAAAAATAAATAAATAAAAAAAATAAAAAGAAAAGAAGAAAAGAATAAATAGCTGCAAAAAATCCCAAAGCAGAGATGCTCTTTACGGTTCCTCTCTCTCTCTCTCTCTCTCTCTCTTTCTTTCTCTCTTTCTCTTTCTATCTTTTTCTATTACTGCGGTATTTAAATGTAATATATATATATATACATACATTTTTTATATGACACCTTGTTGGCGATATGGGACAAGTGTATAGGTAGAAGGGAAACTATAAAAAAAAAAACAAATAAACAAAAGAAATAGTTATACACACACACACACAAGACAATTAATTAATTAAATAATATTAATAATTAAATTAATTGTTCTCATATGTGTGTTTTTCTATTTCTCTATACAAGCGATATTTAATTAATGCAAAAAAAAAAATATAAAAAAAAAAACCCCAAATTTTCTTATCGATACATTTTGTTCTTTCCTTTTACTTTTTGTGCTGCCTGCCCTCCCCACCGTGTAGGGCTGCCCTACATGCTGGAGCGTGCTGGCCTTGACGTCCAACAAGGTACTGTCAAAAAAAAAAACCTTCTCTCCACTATCCCATGATGGCTTTTTATTTAATTCTTTTTCTTTCTTTTTTTTTCCTCAAAAAAAAAAAAAAATCATGGATCCATTTTATCATTGACGATAGTACGACGCTTCATTTTGCATGATTTTCATTAAAAAAAAAAAAATTAAGTTCTTTGTGTCTCACACGTTAAAAAATTCAATTCAATTTTACCTAATCAAATTTTATTAAATAAAAAATAAAAAATATTACGTGCTTTAATTAAAGTTGATTCGTTCACGTTTGACACCAAGAACTTAACCTGAGATCGTTTTCTGTGTTCCACTTATTTTTTCAAATTTTTTTTTATTTTTTTTTTTGTATTTCACACAAAATTGCAAATTAAAGACGATAGAAATAAAACAAATGAATATTAAATAAAATAAAACAACCCTACGTATTCGTAAAACCATTTTTACGCGACACTTAATTTACTTAAAGTTAATGGTTTGACGCAATGTGGTTGCACCCACCTGCTTTTTTAGTTTTTATTTCGCTTAATCTACCTAATTAGTTAAAAAACAAAAGGAATTATGCGTTTTATTACATGCATTTATATAATTTTCATTTACATATTTACATACAATATTTGATAATACCATACAACGATACTACAAACATTTTTCTTTCCTGACAACTTTTTTTTCTCTTTGCTTTATATACCTGGTTTAAGATCACCTGTAATTAACTAGCTTATCGATTATTTCATGATTTATTTCTAAAGTGGAACAATAACCTCCAAATTCATTGTTCGTATTTTCTTTTTTCCATTTGTAATATCATTATTATTATTATTATTATTATTAATTATTTAATTTTGTTTAATATTGCAACACATTTTAAAAATACATTCGCACATTTTACCTGATATATTCACGTACACACACATACATACATACATACATACATATATATTTATAATTGGTTGATCGAATTATATCTTCAGAATTAAATCTTGATTCTGAATTTCAGAAATTCAACGAAATAGGGAATTCTACAAAAATGCCGATGTCAGACCACCCTTCACGTACGCATCCTTAATTCGACAGGTGAGTTATCGCAATGAATTATTTACAAACGAATTATTTCTTCATTGATTTTTATAATAATACTACCCTATTATCCTACCTTCATTCCACTCATCATCATCATCATCTTATCTATCGTGAATTTTCATCTACGTTTAAATAACATTTAAACTCGTCAGAAATTAAACGTTTAACTAGCAATTGCATCTGTTAAAAAAAAAATGTCACGATGATTAAACGTGTGTCATTTTCGTGCTCACAAATTTTCTATCGAGGGGTGGGAAGGGTTAGGGGGAGAAGGGGCCAGGGTTATAACAAAGTCTTCCATTTAATTTCCATCTAATCGTCTTTAGAACCCCCCACCCGTCTTTTTCAACAACCCCCACTCTTATCCTTAACCTGTTATTTTCTTCGTGGCTGAAGAAACGTCTGAGAAACGAGTATGTGTAAGGTAGATTCAATTATTAATCTAACAAATTAGAATTGAAATTAGTATTAGAATATCGAATGATTAGAAGAAGAAAAAAAAATGGAATAATTGAAGTGTTGATTTTTGTTTTTTTTTTGCTATAGTCCATCATCGAATCACCAGATAAACAACTGACGCTCAACGAAATTTATAACTGGTTCCAAAACACATTCTGCTACTTCCGGCGAAATGCAGCTACGTGGAAGGTATATCTTAATATTGGTTTTTGTTTTTTTTTTTCCATAGTATTTTAATACTCGAAAGGGTCTTATGGTCAAAATAAAAAAAAAAATTCGATGGAAGAGAAACGTGTCAAAAGAAAAGAAAACAAAACAAAACAAAAAAACAGAAAAAGTAAAAAAAAAAGTAAGAAAAAAAGTTATGGAAAGTGAAGAAGGTGAAATACAAGATGGAGTGTCCAATCATCGACGAGAAATCATATAATTACCATGATTTGAAAACTTCTGTTGCAAGGGAAAGGTTTATTTTTAGCGATCCAGCACAGGTGGTGATGGATTTTGTCCAAGTACAAAAAGTTGCATAAAATGTTTCTACGTTTTCTTATGCTTTTATGATGATACTCAAAATATCGGTAAAGTATATATATATATATATATATTTATAAGTATATACATTATTTATATACCTGCAACATATTATATTGCAATTGCAATAGTTTCAAGCTTTATGATAGTAGTTCAATCGTACGTGTGCTGATAATTCTGACTAAATGAATTAATCAAACATTTATTTTATGATTTATTTCATAATGCAACTAATTATTGGATTGTTCGGAAAGTAATTTTGTTTTTCTTTCGTAAAAATGAAGACAATTTTTGTTTTGAAGTTAAACCTTAAGGCCTTTCAAGTAGGCATAAACAATTAAATTTGATAAATTTAACATCTCATTGATGTCACGTGTTGTGTTAATTGTCAGTTTGCATTCAACTAATGTCAAAATTGTGACAGGAACAAAAAACGAAATTACTTTCCGTATAATACAATAAAATAAATCATAAAATTGCAATTTTTTTTTTTTTTATAACTGTAAATTCATTGTAAATTATCAGCATACACAAATCGGTGTGTGTGTATTTGAGCACGTTAAAAAACAAAAAAAGAAAGAAACAGAAACAATAAATAAGAACAGAACAAGTTTTCATTTCATGAATCGCTCGATATATTTACGTTTCATATTTATTATGTATAAATAATATAGGTATAATTTGATATTAGAAAATAATAGGATATCATTACCCAAATGGATAATGGATTGATTATTCATCGTTGGATGTTCAACAAATTCATTATTTTTCTACATAATGTAGATACATACTGTTGAATGCGCTATTGTTTTGATTATTGGGGAATACAAAAAAAAAGAAAAAATTATGGGAGAAGCTTTATAATCATTTATTTCGAATGTTTTTACGTATTTCTATATTTCAATCAACAGGTTAATTGCAAAGTGCCGATTTGGACGCGCTATAAAAACCATAACAGGTGGTACATATACTTTTTACAGCAATTTTCTAGATTTTAACATTTTTCTTTTTTTTTTTTCAAACAAATTTGAAGCCATTCGAATAAACATTGTGTTCAATATTTGTGAAAAATAAAAACAAATAGAATCGTAAGAAGAGAATGTAAAAAAAAAAAAAAAAATATATAATCCACCTGTTTATGATATAAAACCACAAATATGCGCTCGTGCGCACATTTTTATGCTTATCTGCGTGTAGAGGAGTGAGCGTGATAATACTAATCTCTCGATTTTTTTTTTTTTGCCATAACGCTTCGCGCCTTTTAGCATGGAATTATGTGTATACGATGAATTTAAAAAAAGCCATAATAATTTCTTTCATTTTTTTTTCTTTTTTTGTTTTAAATCAACAAAATAGCAAACACCATAATACGAAAAAAAAAACAAAAAGTATGCACCGACAATGCGAAATAAACTATCGATTAAATTTTCTCTAGCAATGCAATTTATAGGACAATTTAGCCAACAACAACTTTTGCAGATAAGAAGAATTGTTGCAGCAGTTCATCGATTAATTGCAGATACAACACCATAAATCAATACTGGCCGCCGACCTGATGTGATCATTGTGATTGCACACACAAAAAACAATGATCAATCACGATGAACAAAAATAATCTTCTATTTCTTCGACCTTTGTTCGGCCCTGCGGCATGAATGATTGTTGTCGTTGATTATCCTAATTATTATTATTCTTATTATTATCATTATTATTATGATTATTATTATTATTATTATTTTATATTATATTTTTCATTCCAATTAGATTTAGATTATTAGCTGTGCATTTAAATTATCAACGGAATGCAGTATTTTCTCTTATCAACTAATTATCATAACCCTTTGATTTTTCATTTTTATTTATATTATAATTTTTTAATTTTATCTTAAATCACCCCCTTCCCCTTCCCCTCACACACAAACCTCTCTCTTTCTCTCTCTCTCTGTCTCTGTCTCTTTGTCCACCCAACTATTACGCGAAAGCTAATTTTATTTTTTTGTTTTTTCATTAATTTATACATCACACCTGTCACCTGTGTAATTTCAATCATTTTCATCGTAGCACACTCGTTCACATAATCAGCTGCATTCTCCAATCCAATTTCTTTTTTTTTTTTTTTTTTTTTTTAATTTAACAAACACGCGTACGGACGATCGGTAGATTTTTGTTTGTTTTTGTTTTTAATAAACGGGGTTGTCACATAAAGTAAAATCTACCCCTTTATTGATAAGATTTTCTTGTAGGAAAATGCTTTGATGCTTTTTTAATATGCATGCATGCTGCATATATATATATATATATACTTAAATGTATAAGATATATTTATTACAAATATACACACATACGCACATTATTTACACGTATTTTAGTCAACGTTAGATAGTGTTCAAGATTTAGTAGTAAATGTTATGCTCAAAAAATTATAAAAATGCGACTTTCATGAACTATTTTCTTCATTCGTTCAATTATTTTAAAAGTGCACGCGATAGTTTAGGTGGAATGAATGATTTTTGCCATGTCAATTTTTCTATCTCATTCAGCTTTATTTTTTAATTTCAAATTGAATCCTTTATCATTATTATTATTATTATTATTATTATTATTATTATTCACGTAAGTTATCAAAGAGCGAGCAAGCTTATTGCATTCGTTGCTGCTTTCGACGTTTATTTTATAACAAATAATTGAAACAACGAGAATACATCGATTATCTCGTTTTAAACAAATTAATATTACACACAGAAAAAAAAAAAGAAGAAGAAGAAGAAGAAGAAAAAAAATTTAAATTATAATCAATTAAACGAAATCTGCTCGAATAATTTTTATGTACAATTACGTTTTATAAAAATATATTATGAATCAGATATAAAAATGATGCCAAAATTAGTGACAATTTTAAATAATAATAAATATTATAATTAAATACAAATGATAATCGATGAACTCGTCTAGTATCCCATACATAATAAAAAACAAAAAAAACCTAAAACCCCACCCTCGATTTACTAAAAAACGTGACAACCCCGTTTAACGTTCACTTGCATGAAAATTACACGGATCTTTTAAAACCATTTCAATGTTTTCTTATCATTTTTACATATTCTTTTTTTTTTTTGATTGACAAATATTTCTAATAATCGTGTAAATAATTTTGGAACGTTTTAATCGTAAAAAAAAAAAAAAAAAAAAAAACAAAATTCGTTTGTACCAGCAAGAAACACTACCACCAACCCCCTTGTTTTTTCTTTTTTTTCTTTTTCTTCGTTCGAAAGCATCCGATGCTCACACTATCCGGGGACTCGTGATTGAGTTTTGGCTTCGTTCGTTTTTTGCGTTGCTTATTTAGTCTGTGTATTATTTTGTATAGAACGCAGTGCGACACAACCTGTCTCTCCACAAATGTTTCATGCGAGTCGAAAATGTGAAAGGCGCCGTATGGACGGTGGACGAAGTGGAATTTTACAAGAGACGTCCTCAACGCGCTTGCAGCACGACCGGGTACGTTACCCCCTCGCCAACCAACCCCCATTCTTATCACCATCCAACTCTATATATCTATCTTTCTTTATCTCTCTCACTTTACGCAAAATTTATTATCAATCGCGTTTTTTAACACATCTCTTTTTTCTTAATATATAATATTTAAATATATATATGTATATATGTATACTTTAATCATAGTCATATATATTTATACATATATATATACTATTTTTTATCTATTTACTCTTATCTTACTCTTTACCTTTATCTATCTCTTTCTATCTTTCTATACTTTTCATTTATAATTCAACTAACAATCTTCAATCCCATTTATCCACACATCCTCCTATTTACGATCCATTTACATATATATATATATTATCTATTACATGTTTTTTCTATCTTTCTATATGTATCTATCTCTCTCTCTCTTTCTCTATCTCTATCTCTCTCTCTCCTTCTATCTTCTATCTCTTTCAATCTATCTTTTTCTATATGTATATATATATTTATATATAAACATTTTTCACACATTCTTTTATACTCGCTTTATATTTCTATACTCTTCTTCTTACTGTTATTATTATTATTATTATTATTATTATTATACATAACCATCCCTCTTTGAATTTATATAACTAACAACCCCTTTTTTTCTAATCTATGATCAACCCTATTTTACATACCACTTTTTCTAACATTTTTTACATATTTTATATATACTATATAATTATATATATATACACGTCTGTATTTTTATATAGTGTTTTTCTATATATTTATATTCATATACTTTCTATCTATCTATCTATCTATCTATCTATCTATCTATCTATCTATCTTTATATATATATTATATATACTTCTATATAGTTCTTAATGTCTGTTTTGAAATATTCGACGTATACTACGACAGGTGTGTGCACGTGCACCTATTTCTAATACGTGCGCGTGCACAAACCCTCGTGTGTGTACGTATACGCACATACACGCACGCTCCTTCTATGCCTTTTTTTAATTTCCTTTTTTAAATCCTTGTTGTTGTTGTTTTTTTTTTCGTTAATTTTTCTTTTTTACTTACATCAAATCATTTACGACAACTCTAAGTCGTCTCTCGTAGTATATATATATATATATATATTTCTTTTTATAGATATATATGTATATATATATACATGCATTTATATATATGTGTAATATAATCTTCATAATCTTTTCACATTTCTCTCTTTCTATGTGTGTGTGTGTGTTTAACTTCTCACTTTCTTTTTTTTTTTGATTGATTGCATGTAATTTTTCTAAAAAAAATTTTTTCAACATTTTACGTAGATCATTCTTCTACACGTAGACAATATATTTTTATTAACAATTTTTCTATCTTATGCACAGCTTGTGTATTGAATTTTTTTTTTTTTATCTGCAAACTAAACATAAATTTTCTAAGCTTGATACGATCATCTCAAATTAATAATCTTCTATACAATTAACTGTAAAAATTAGACTGTGTACTGACTTAGTAGACTGATTGATTTTTCTGTCTTTCTATTTTTTATTTAATTTTTTTTTTTTAATTAATTGAACAAAAGTATCGCGTACAAATAAAATTTTACTTAGTCTTGCTTGCTTACATTTTTTCTCTCTCTCTCTTTCTGTCTGCCTGTCTGTCTGTCTGTCTTTCTATTTCTCTTTCTGTCTGCCTGTCTGTCTTTCTCTTTCTGTCTTTCTATCTTTCTATCTTTCTCTTTCACTTTCACTCTCTGTCTTTCTCTTTTAAATCTTAATTCACATGTGTTATCGTAATTCGCGTGATGAATGTTTTGTTTTAATTGCTCGAACTTATTTAATCCATGGTAGTTCAGAATATTAGTTAAACAAAAAAAAAAAAAAAAACCAAAAAACTGGTGAGGTGCGTGAATGTGCGCGCGCGAATGTACAGAAAAAAAATGTAATTAAAAAAAAAAAAAAAAAGCGAATTTACATAAATAAGAAGAAAATATAGAAAACAAACTAAACTAAACTAAACCAAACTAAATCAAATCAAACCAAAATATAAAAACGTCGATACGAGAGCAAACGGATAAGAGAAATTAAAATTTGATACCTTATAAAAAGGAGGATATATAAACAATAATTGATATGAACAAAATCATAAAATATTAATAGCAATAGACTATTATTATTATTTAAAAAAAAAAAACAACCAAACAAAAATGCTCTCGTACGATTCTTCACGTAGAAAGATCTCGTGTGTGCTTCTTAATAAGCATGTAAGCTTTGCAGCAATTAACCAATCGAGAACGGTGGGACCGACTCGATTTCTGGGCCCCAAGTCTAAGTCTCGGAAGCCGAAACCCGGTTGGTTTGCCCGGAGAACTGAGTGAGAAACAACACTCGCACAGGTTTTTGTCAGGTAGTCAGAGGAAAATCGCATTTTATGTAACATACATTTACATACATATATATACATATATGTACTAACTTGGTTTTTTAAAAATATTTTCTTTCTTTTTTTTTTTCTTTATAAATCTTTTGACAAAACCTTCAAATCTCTCCTATATCACGTTGATTTATTTTCCGATATCAATGAAGAAAAGGTTCACGTTGATGGACATCAATATGCCAATCACGTGAACAAAATGATTCACCTTTGTTCCAATGACCAATTTTGAAAACGATCCCTAATCCTTAAACACCCCCTGTGAGAACCCTTTATCTTTTTATTAAGACAATAAACAACCAGCTTCGACCTATTTTGATCGAAACCACCCCCACCCCCAGCCCCTACTCTCCACCCCTGCTCACCACTGCCACGAATGCGACGTCACCTCTGAACTTTTACAACCTCTGCTAAACAACTACCAAAGAGGGGAGACGTTTGTACAGAAATTACTTTTACAGTAGTTTAGTTAGAAAGTTCGCTCTTATCCTTCTTGTTCTAGCTGTTGTTGTTGTTGTTGTTGTGTGTGTTGTTGTTGTTGTTTTTATAATTGTTGTTGTTGTTGTTTTTATTGTTGGTGTTGTGATTGTCTAATTTAAAAAAAGAAAAAAATTGTCATTCTTGTTGTTCTTGTTGTTGTTCTTTGCTCTCAGCGCGACTCTTTTCTAGGGGGAATTACGAGGACGCGGGAAAGCGATTGCGAAAACAATGCGCGCAACTGAACATGTTTGAAAAATCGAGAAACACATTTAATTAAATGAGAATTAATAATTATAACAAAAATAAGAATTGAATAATAAAACCAAAAAAAAAAAATACAAACAAACAAACAAAATTAAAATAGAACATAAATCCTACAGGAAATGAACGACAGAATTAAAACCCAAAAAAAAAAAATAAAAAATATAAAAAACACGAAATGTTTTTAGAAGGAATGCGAAACAGCAACGAAAAGAAAATTATAAACAAACAAACAAACAAAAAAAAAACCTTAGAAACCTTGTCTTTTTACTCTCTTTTTCTCTATTTCTTGGTGGTCTTGTCTGTGTATACAGAACGCGATTCGCACCAATCTATCATTGCACAAGTGTTTTGTGCGCTATGAGGACGACTTCGGGTCATTCTGGATGGTGGACGACGCCGAGTTCGTAAAGCGGCGGCATCTGTCCCGCGGCCGCCCCAGGAAATATGACCAAAACCCATCATCCACTCCACCCCACCTCTCCGCACAGTAAGCACTACCACTTTTTAGAATTCTGCTGGCTGGCTGGCGCGACGTTCTGACCTTGACACATACGGTACATTACGAACGTGCCGACCGGGACGATTTCGCTTGGTCGTTGTCTACAAAAAAAAAAAAAAAAAAAAAAGGAAAAATATTTAGTAAAAATTTGAAGAAAAAAAAAAAAGAAAATATTCAAGTACGGATCAATTAAAAACGTTAACACGGATTTTCTAACTTGTTGCCTTTTCTTATTGAAATCATTTCTTTAACGTTATCGTTGCATCTGTTTGTTTTTTTTTTGTTTTTTTTTGTTTTGCAAATACAAATTGATGATACATTTTGTTACACCTTTCAATTTGTATCTCATATCAAAAATTGTAAAATTCTTTACAAATGATGATCTTTGTTAAAATTTATTGTAATACAATACATGGATTATTTATGAACAATAACAGTTTGCAACGAAACGAAATTGTTTACCTAAATCACTTGAATATCATTTAAAATTGAATATTAGCTTGCATATCATATCTAAGTAATCTCAAATTTTTATTTACAATAAAAGAAAGGCAACTGGAAGAAATTCTGTAAAATAATCCAACTCCCTAAAAGAAAAAAAAAAATTAGAATTAAAAAAAAAAAACCAAGAAAAAAAATGAATTCCGCATCATGCCTGCCTCTCAAATGCCTTTAGATTCCAAATCCTTTAAAAAAAAAAGAAACAAATCAAACCTTAGTGAAAATCCATGATTCTTGTTTTGCGAACAGAGGTTTTAATTTTCTTCTTCTTCTTCAAAAAAAAAAAAAAAAAATACAAAAAAGCATTTACAAGAACAAATGTAAAGTAAAATAAATTAGAAATAAATTTTCAATTAAACAAAACATTTGATTGGACAACCCCTGTTCGTGAGACAACGAGACAGCCCTCATAGCACATTGTCCCATCTCTCTATCTCTCTCTCTCTCTCTATATATATATATATATAAATCTATAGTAATGTAGTACGAAAACCAAAAAAAAAAAAAAAACATAAAAGCTCTATAGCACAATTGAAGAGCTTTAAAAACCTGCACGAACCCTGCAGGAGAGCCCAGCCACATGACGATTGGTCAGAACTGCAGGATGATAATAATAAATACCCAATGTTATTTTAGTGGTTGTTTGCCCGCATGAATGATCCGAACGAACCCCTTTTGACGATTATCGTTTTTATTCGAAAACAACCACCTTCCATCACTTTTTCAAAAATAATCCTTCACCATTATTCTCTTGGCAATATTTTCCTTAACCTTTAACCCTTTCAAACAAAACTTTTCCCAATATAACACACACTCGCTTTGAAATATTTCACAGCGCTTTTGTACTAGTGTCGGCTCTGATTTTTATTTTTATTTTTTGTTTTTTTTTTTTTTTTCCAAATAGCGTCTTGCGAAAGCAAAAAGCGTGCGTTCGTGTGAATGAGAGTGTTGATTTGTTCAAGTTTTTTATTTAAATTTTTATTTTCTATCTATCTCTCTTACTTTCTCTATCACTTTCTTTCTATGTCTCTGTCTATCTTACAATTCTCCTTATTTTATCAAAATATAATTACGGTTTTTCGTTTATTTTTAATTAAGATTTTGTTAAAAGCCCACCTTTTTAGTGTTTTATCTGATTTTTGTGTTTTTTTTTTTTTTAATTTTTCTATGATTTGAAGTATCATCCAAATGACAATAGAGAAATTGTTTTATAAACAAAATTTATAATATTTCTTTTTTTTTATTTTCAATCTTCATCGAATTTAATTTTTGTATCTTTTAAAGGAGAGTGAGAAATATTTAATTATTTAATTATTATTTATTTTTCAATTATAATATATATATATATAATATTTATATTTATATAATAATATATATTTTATTCGAATATTTATTTTGTTTAACTCTTTGCGGCATAAAATTTCAAATAATAAAATAGTCCCAAAATGTTGCATAAAAATTTGATTACGTTTTAAATCAAACCAAATTGTTATATTTTTTATTTTTATTTATTAATAAAGGTATTACATATAACGTATGTAATAATGTAAAAAAACATAAATAAAAAAAGATTTAATAACCAATTGTTTTGCGTTAATAAGATGAATTATAAACTTATGAGCATGTGTAGCTATTGCAATAATATTTCGAGGTGGGACTTAAAAACACGGTGGGTCCGTCCCACCGTGCATTACGTTGTATCAAAAAGATGGGGGACACTTTTAATCCTATCGTGCCCCAAAGAGTTAATCCTCACCATTGATTTTCATCATTAAATATTACAATCCTTATGTACGAATGATTATATTATTATTATTATTATTATTATTATTATTTGGTTCGATTGAAAAATAATAATTGTTTATTATAAATGAGCTCTTAGCTAAAGCGCATGCGTAAATTATTATATGTTCAAATCGTACGTCACTAACTCTATAGTCACGGATGATACGGAATTCTCCATTCATCGCTACAACTATATCTATCTTCTAACATCAGGTATCTCAAAAAAAAAAAAAAAAACAAAAAAAAAAAACAATACAAAAAAGGCAAAGTAATTTATCTCAATTTATTGTATTATTATGTCAATTAACATTCTTCAATTTCTTATATATTAATATTTTAATATTATTTAGAACAAAAAATATAAATAGTATTTTTTATCTAACACTTTTTTTTTTATTATACTATCATCATCTGTCTATTTCTATTTTATCTATTTTAAACTTTTTAATATTTGTCTATTTATATCTACATATATCTATACAATGTAATCTACACTTTCTTTTAATGCTTGCTTGCTATCTCCATCTCTCTCTTTCTCTCTCTCTCTCTCTCTTTTTGTATCTATCTTTTTCTATGTATCTATCTATCTAGTTCTCTCCTAGTCTCTAATAGTTCTTCCTATCTTCCTATCTCTCTCTCTCTCTCTCTCTCTCTCTCTCTCTCTTTTTCTATCTCTTTTTAATACCAAATTTTATATCTATCTATCTTTCTCTATCTATCTATCTATCTATCTATCTATTGATCATCAGCGCTTTTTTCTAATTACTTAATAAATGGCTCGATGATATTTTAAGATTTTTTCTACAATATTTTTTCATCTATCTTCGCATGCACTCGAAATTATTATTCCATTTTTCTCTCGCAAAGAAAAAAGAAAAGAAAAAAAGAAAAGAAAAATAATAATAATAATAATAATAATTGTGAAAAATAATAATAAATATATTTCATATAAATAGAAAATTGTTTTTTTTATGGGAAAGGAGGGGTGGCAAATTTATCAAATTGTCAATTTATTTGCGAGAGACTATTAGCTTTAAAGAAAGAAGATACTTTTTTTATATATTTTTTTATTTATTTATTTTTTTTTTTTTAATCTAATCGATAAAAGTATCTCTTTCGATTCTCATACACTCGGAATATCAAAAAAAAAAAACAAAAAAAAAACAAAACCCTTAAGATGGATGTGTTCTTGTGGAAAGGTAAGCTTCACAGGTAATTCTGAAAGCCATTTATAAGTAACGAAATCGTTTCACAAATATTCTTTTTACAATAATACACAAATTGTTTGATTTTAATATTAATCAAAAAAAAAAAAAAAATAAAAAAAAATAAAAAATAAATGTAAATAAAAAAAATAATGAATAAGATGTGAAACGAGGGCGCTTTTATTTCTTCTCTTCAAGTTCTTTTTTTGTCAATATTACTCTTATCTAATCTCACTCGAAAATATTCTTCCTGACCGATTGGACCGAGTGGGAGTAAAAAAAAAAAAAAAGACAAAGAAAAATAATAAAAAAAAAAAAAAAAAAAGAAAGGGTAATAGGTAAGAGTTTACAAACTCTTTTTTTACTGTTTTTTAAATCTTTTTCATTAATAGAATAATTACTATTATTATTACTATTACTACTTTTTTCTATTGTAAATAATATTATATATATATATTATATGTGTGTGTGTGTAGTTTAAACTATATAATTCTATTTTCAATATTTATATATACTTTTTATCTATCTACTATTTTCTATCTCTATTCAACTATTTCCCTATTTCCATTTTCTCTCTATTTTCTATCTTAATCTATTTTTAATCAAAATCTTTTTACTATTTATAATCTCATAATATATAAAAACATATATACACGTATACACATACACCATACTCATGATACACATTTTAATCTTCTAAAATATATTTCTCTGACACGTAACAACACTTACTTATACATACAAACAAAAAATACTACACACACATATTACACATAATTCTGTTTTTTTCTTTTTTTTTCTTTTTTTTATTATCTTTTCAGGAAAATGATTATTGTTTCAAATGATCCTACGAATTTCTAATGTCATTTTTCTCTTTCAATATCTAGGGGTGTACCATCGAAAAGCCCAACGCTCACTCACAGTCCTACGATGTATGGTGATGCTCTAAATGCCAATCTCCAGGTAACTATTAACAATTAGGTTACCTTTAATCTTTGATACTTCAGAAAACGCAATTAGGCTGGGTGCTCGTCCGTCGCTGGTGGAATCGAATCAGACGAGTCATATGGGAAACCATACGTTCTTTATGACAACCGGAGTTGAGGGAACAATTAGAAAAGTTTTGGTTATTATAAGACACGAATATAACACGATCGAGGTTAACTTTAATCCTAATTTATATTATAATAATTAACAATTTGTCATCTTATTCGGTTAACAAATTACTCAGCTCGCGGTTGCTGTTTAGGCGATTAAAAATTAGGATATACAGGACAATCATCCTGCCTGGTAGTCCTTTATGGTAGCAAATCGTGGTCGCTTACGTTATGGGACGAAAACAAATGTAGGATTTTCGAAAACGAAGTTTTTCGTAAAATCTTCGATGCAATACGCGATGAGGAAACGGCCGAATGGAGAAAAAAACACCATAACGTTGAAGTACATCGATTGTACAACAAACTCGGACATTATCAACGTCGTAAAATCACGCCGATTAAGATGGGCTGATGACGTAGGACGGTGCATGGGGGTGGATCGAACGGTGCACAAAATATTCGTTGATATACCAAATGGGAAAAGACCACTAGGTTGAACAAGACGTAGATGGGAGGATAATGTTAGAAGGGACCTGACAAAAATAGGATACGAAGATCGCGAATGGAAGGATTGCGCTCAGGGATGGGAACAATGGCCCCGGGATTTGATATTTGCGCCAATGAACTTTTAAGTTCCTAATGCCAATAAATAATAGTAATAATAATTAACAGTTTGTCATCAACACTTCTGTTTTCATTCTCATTAAATATAAACATGATTTTTATCAAATGCATTTGAACCCTTTCGCATTGGCTGAGACAAAATTCAATTGTGAAATCACTGTTGTTGATGGTGCACTGTTATGGGGATGTTTATGGGTCTCCGAGTTCTTCAATCTTTTAGGCATTAAAGTTATTTTATTAAATAATCGTTTGGAAGGAGAAATGAACTGATCCTTGTAATGGGACGCACTCGGACTGATTTGTCGTCGTATTGAAAGGGTTAATGGCTACTATAAACATTACATTATTACCTTTGGGTGTGTGTTGTGTGTTAAGTGAAAAGTTTGGAATTATAAATAAAAAAAAAAAAAAAAAAAAAATCAACGAAAAATAGAAAAAGGCATCGATGACTAACCGTCTAATGCAATTTGAGTATTTCCAGGCTGCACTCGGGGAGTCTAATATGGGATTTTTAAATAACTCGATGTGTACGTCGACAGCAACGAGCCCTGATAAGGAACACGTTTTATCTCACAACGATTTAATGTAAGTTTAATTCATCTTGATCATCTATTTTCATTTTTAACGATTAAATAATTCATTATGACGAACGTCAAAAATGTCCTGTCATATTTTTACATCGGTTTATTCGTATCCCCTCAAAAAAAAAAAAAAGGAAATTTCATAAATTTTTCAAGATAATTAATATTCAATTATATTCTTATTCCATTAATAACGTTATTATTATTATTAATATTTTTCTGTGAATTATATTATTTTTATTATAAATCTTATATAATTTAATTGTGGTAACGTCTCATGGATGAGATTTTCATAGAGATTTAAATTGAAAAGGAATTATCTTTGAATTTAAAAATTATTATAAAAATAATTTGAGAAAAATATATTTTGAGAACGTTACCAAAATATGTGGATACATTTTAAGAATTATTAATTTTTAATATTAAAAATAAATGGTATTACAATTTTTAAATTATAATTATATAAATAATATATTCTTCTAAATTACATATATGTATATAAATTAAATAATAATATAAATTATAATTTCTAAATTACATATCAAACATATATCTTGACATTAATTAAACAAATTAATCAATCAATTGCATAATACATCAAAACAAAAACCAATTAATTCTTAAAATTCAATCCACATATTTCAACAACCCCAAACAAACCCTTTCCAAAATATATATCAAAAATAATTAAATTAACAATGTTGTATTTGTATTTGATTTAAAAAAAAAAAAAAATAAAAAAAAATAAAATAAAAAATAGGTCACCACTGGATGAACCAGGAGTGCATATAAAGCAGGAAGGTCAGAGCCCGGAGGGGGTAAGCTAACGAGATTAATAAAACGTGAATTGATGGATGCGCAAACGGAACAAGAAGCAGAGGATGATCAAGTTGACGAGAGAGAGTATCCTGAAAGTCACGAACACGATTCAGGACAGGACGAGGATATTGCAGAGGACCTTTCGATGGCACCCGACATAATGAGCCCGGAGGATCAGATTGAGGCGTAGTATCGTTCGGCTCGAGCCCGATAGGAGGACGGTACTGTGTTAGGCTGCTGTCTCGTTCGAGTTCGAGGACGAACGAGTTTTCAAAGGAGGTGGAAGAAAAGGGTCAAAATAGGAGGAGGAGGAGGAGGAGGAGGAGGAGAAAGAGGAGAACATGAAAATCGTAATGAAGCTGATGAATATGATCAACAACTATTATTAAATGAGACAAATGTCAAGATGAAGATGAAGATGAAGATGAAGAAAAAGGACGACACATTTTTCGAATCATTCGAAAAATTCCATAGTACGTTTTTAACACGACCAAAATGGAAGAAGGTACTAAGAAGAAATCTTCTTGAAGAAGAAACTTCTAAGTTTGCTGATGGTGGTAATGATGGTCGTCGTTCAAGCTCAGCTCTTCCTACGAAACCCCTCGAATCATCATATCCTAGTTGCGTTATCTCAAATATGCGGCTACACTTCGAGACGTAAGAAAGTGATAGATGGATGATAAAAACGTAAACGAGATGAACATGAAGATGAAGGATTGAAGCTTGAAGAAAGAAGATTTTAAGAGTGAAAGAAGAAAGTGAGATTAAGCGAAAGAGAAACAGAGAGAGAGAGAGAGAGAGAGAGAGAGAGAGAGAAAGCGTTAATGCGTGGGAAAAGATTTAAAAAAAAAAAATGAAAAGAAAAGAATTCAAGGCCACGCTGTGCTAATCCATATCCTTACTCAAGCAATTGCGAACAACGATGTCACGTTTTTTCATTTATCTCCCGTTGTATTTCCTTTACGAAAGTCGCGATTATCATTTTATATATGATATATATATATATATACACATATTATTATCTATATGTATGTATATATATAACATATATATAATATATATATATATATATATATACGTATACATATATATATACAAAGTATATAAGAAATATAAAAAAAAATCTCTCTCATGTACATTATAATTAAGGATTATTAAGAAAATAATTGAATGATAGAAAGAAAGAAAGGTTGAAAGGTGAAAAACAAAACAAAACAAAAGAAAAAAAAATAAAAAATAATACGAGACGATGAATCTAATCGATTTTTACCGGTGGCTCCTTCTTTCTCTTCGATCATTTTCATTTTTCATCTTTTTTTTTTGTTTCTATTTTTTTTTTTTTTTTTTTTTTTAAACTTTTTAAGACACACATTTTTATTATACATATGAAAAAAAGTATGTAAACTTATGCTACTTTATTCTAATTATAAACGATTTAAAACGATTTTTTAAACGATCGAAGGATTATCAAAATAAAATTAAAAAAAAAAAATAAAAGAATTGAATGGAAATAAATTTAAATAATAAATAAATAAATAAATAAAAATCCTTCCTTGGATGGATGGATAGATGTGAATGATCGACGATCGTAGATTCAAAATCGTGACAACAATTTTTTCTTATACAACATTGTAGATAAAAAACAAAAAAAAACGCATGTAATACGTTGTGAGAATCTCGACAAAAAAAAAAAAAGAAGAAAGAAAGGGTTAAGGTTGAATTTATGATGAATATGATAACCCAAAACAAAATTGGCCGATGTAATCGGTTGATAGATTTTTTTTTTTTTCAAAATCGTATTTAGTAGAAGTTTTAATTAATCGCTAAGCGATTTAATTAAAAAAAAAAAAATAAAAAAAAAAAAAACATGATGTATACAAAACGATTTAGGATGAAAATAATCATAAAGTTGATTTCATTTTTACGTTTTTAATTTCTTGAATGAAAAAATGACAAAACCTTCCCAAAATGAAAAGAAAAAAAAAGAAAAAATAAATAGAAGAAAAAAAAAGAAATAACTCGAATTGTTATTTGTTTATTTTCTCTTTTTTTTTTTTTTTATTTTCTTCAAAAAAAAAAAATAAAAAAGTAAATTAACTTTAAAACATTGATATATATTTCATCCTTGATCGTAGTTTTGTCACGTTTTAGAAATTTAGAAAATGATACTCGTAAGTAGTCCCACAATTTAAAAAAAAATAAAAATAAAATAAAATCGTAGATGAAGAGAGAGAACGAGCTACTTTGTAAGAAAACGAAAGAAAGAAAGAAAGAAAGAGAGAGAGAGAGAGAGAGAGAAAGAAAGAAACACGTGCGATTACTACACACACACACACATATATATACTCACAACATTCACACACATGCGTAACACGTAAAATAAAAAATAAGAAAAACACAGAGTAAACATTCGAGCTCGATTGAAAGAAATAATAATAATAATATTAATAATAATAATAATAATAATAATAATAATAATAATAATAATAATAATTAAAAACTAAAGACTAACGATTAGTATAATATTAATTGTGAAAATTGGGGTGGGAGGGTGGGGGAGGGGATGATTTTAAAAATAAAAATAAAAAAATTGTAAAATCGATCGAGTGCTCGAGCGTTTATCGGTGGTTTATTTAAAAACGACGACGACTTTTAAGACGAAGACGATGACGAAGGACGAAGGACGAAGAAAATCTATAAATAAATAAAATAATGGAATAACAATAATAATAAAAAAAAAAATAAAAAAAAAAACCCAGAGAAGGATAATGAATAAAAACCTATGATGAGTAAAAAGAAAAAAAAAAGAAATGGGGAAAGAAAATGAAAAAACATGGGATAAAATAAAAATATAATTACAAGTAACAATATACAATTCAAAGTACTGTGTATTTGCATATACATAATATTATATATATATATGTATTTATATATATATAAATATATATATATATATATATATATATAAATACGTATACGTATCGGAATTAATCAATGAAAAAAATTAGATGTCGATCCTTCCCCCTTGTTCCCCGTCAAAAAACACCATTTTTATTCCTCAAAACTACCCGCACCCCACGGTCCATTCCTAGTTTCCTCATTTTATTATCATAGAGAGAGTTTTATTTTTTTATTCGTCTTTTTTTTTTATTTGTTTATTTTTTTTCTTTCTTTTTTTTTTAGGAATCAATTATCAAAAGGATTACAACACTAATAAAAAAAAAAAAAATGAGAACCAACCCTTTTCTACGTGTTTTTTTTTTTTAATTGAAAATCGTTTGAATTCCTCGTTTCCATTCCTCGTTATACAACGAATATATATATATATATATATATATTTTTTTTTACATATCGTTTGTCCGCCATATTTGCATTTATAGTTCATTCGTCATATTTATGTTTTATTCTAATTTATTTTTTTTTATTTATTTTTTATTTACCCTCTCCTCCTGTTCTTGTCGTCAACACAACACGATCAACTTTTATATTTCCTTTTTTATGTTTCTTTTTTTTTTTTTTGTAACTAGCCACGTAATTTATGTCGGACAAATAATGAGAAAAATAAAATTTAAAAAAAATGGGATACGAGGACAGACGCGTTTTCTTTTTTTTTTCATCAAAAATTCCTGCTTAGAAAAAAAAGAAAAAAGAAAGGGTCAGGTTTGTTTGTTTTTTTTTTATTTTTCGACGAGCTTTAAAAAGTACGGTGCCGTTTTTGGGGCTTGCTTTCATTAGTTGTTACACTATTATTACTATTATTATTATTATTATTATTATTATTATTATTATTATTATTATTATTATTTATTATTATTAATGTCATGAATTATTATTGTTATTATCAATGTCATTATTAGTTATTATTATTATTAATATCTTTATTAGTTATTATTATAATTATTTTAATATTAATTTATAATTCAAGTATACTAGTAGTGTGTATAATGAATTTAAGGACTTGATATATATATATCTACCATATATATATATATATATATATATAGAAGACTCTCTTGTAAATAGTTAAAATGATGAAGAAGAAAAAAATAAACCTCTACGGTAAGAATAAAATAATAAAAAAAAAACACACACACACACACACACATACACACGCGTAAATACACACGTACATCGTCAAAAGCATTAAGGATTTGCGAATATACACGTTAAACACACACGTACAATTTGTCAATGAATTATTTGAATCGCCAACAACATTCGTAATAATAATTAATTAAATAACCTATGAAACGTCACTCGAATCCAAAAAACAAAAACAAAAAACCCTTTAAAATCACCCCACCTTCCTTCCCTCCCTCCCTCCCTCCCTCTACCTCCACCTCTACCCATCCATCCATCCATCTACTGCATTTAATTCCGATTCGAAGTCTCGTATCTCGCGAATAAGAATTATTAAATAAATAAAATAAAATAAAATAAGAATAAGGAAAAATAATAAGTTAGTTGAATAAGAATAAAAAAAGGATGAAGAAGAAGAAGAAGAAGAAGAAGAAAATGATGAAGAAGAAGAGGAAGAAGAAGAAGTAGATGATAAAAAGAAAAATAAAAAAAAAGGAACATTGTAGAGAACGGGGAAAGAACAGAGGATAGGTGGGGACTGATAATAATAAGAAAAAGCACCCCTTCCTCACCCCCAGCCCATCCCCCAAGATAATTTTTTTAATTCGTCTATTAGACGTACGTGTCTCGCAAAAGTGTGTGACATTAATTAGGGATTCGTATTATCATTATTAAAAAAAAAAAAAAAAAAAAAAAAAAAAAAAAAAAAAAAAAACAAACGGTGAAATATTCAAAATCGATATATTATCTGTGGTCTCTTTCGAGAAATTATCCCCCTTCACCCTTTCACCCTTTTTTCATTTCTTAGAACAGGGGCTCGGTCGGCAACCTTTTCAGTCGAATGAGCCAAAAATTACAATTAACATAATTTCCAAAGTTTTTTAAGGAGTCACATAATTGTTTCTCCTTGCCAACAATAAATAAAGTACTCGCATAAATAAAGTTTTTTGATAAAAAAAAAAAATTAAAAAAAAACTAATCTAATTATTCATCGGTGCCTAATCGTGCCTAATCTTCGTTAATCGATTCAGAACGATTTTTAAATATTTTTGTTTTTTCATTCTTTTAACTAAAGAGTCGCAGGTTTCACATCCAAAGAGCTGCATGTGGCTCGCGAGCCGCAGGTTGCCGACCCCTGTCCTAAGAACATTTGTATTTCTGTTTATAACAATCCTTCTACTCAAAAACTTACCCCATACCTAACTTTTAAATGAAACACCCTCTCTTAGAACATTTGTATTTCTGTTTATAACAATCCTTCTACTCAAAAACTTACCCCATACCACCCACCCCTAACCATAAAACACTCATCAAATTGTCCCACAATTCTTGTATTATAGCGTCGCGTCGATGTTACTCGCAGATATTATTAAATATTATACATATTTAAAAAACAAAACAAAACAAAAAAAAAGAAAAAAATCAATGAAAAAACATGTGTTTTTCTGTTAAAATTTGTTATATATATATATATATATACATATATTTCCGGATAAGAGACAACCCAAACAACAATCTGAAACCAACGATAACCATAACTACCCCTTTCCCATATCTCCTGTACAATTAACCAACCAACCAACCAACCAACCAACCCTTTTTCATCCCTCCCAGAATCGTAAGGACGTCTTTTTTAAGGTTTTTGATTTTTTCATACGAACGGAACGAATTACTTCCCCCCTCCCCCTCCCCTCCCCCCGGTGTAAAATTGCGAAGAGATGTTCTCGTGGTTTGAATGATAATATATTATATAAGATTAAATATTAACCCTTTCGCCATTACGGGCGACTATAGTCGCTCTCGAAACAATGCTGTTGTTAATAATATCAAGAAGAAAATTACTTGAAAATAAATAAAGTGCAATTTCGATGCAGCTGCACGTATTAGCAGCCCCCCGTACAATAGAAGAAAAGAAAGACGCCTGTAACGAAAGGTTTAATTCGAGCACCGTGTTGCCCATTTTTGGCGCAGGGGCACGTTCAGCTGGAAATAAATACCACGACGGAGAAAGTCGTCCGTAGCGAAAGGGTTAAAGAAATAAGAAAAAGAAAAAGAAAAAAAAATGAATAAAAATAGTTAAACACAACGGGTATAATTAATTTATTATTCACGAAGTCGAATGATAATAATGTTTCTTACGTCGGATCGGTTTTATTCTCCTTTTTTATTTTTTTTTATTGTTTTTTGTTTGTAAAAAAAAAAGGAAAAAAAAAGGGACACGAATTTTCCTCCTCCATATCAAGTACGAAGAAGCACGTAGCAAAGATCGTAGAGAATAAAGTCGATTTAAAATAAAATAAAAAAAAAATAAAAAAAAAAAACGAAAACGCATGATTATTATTATTAATATACGAAACGAAATGATCTGTGACCATTTAAAAATAAAAATAAAAATAAAAATAAAAGAATAAAAAATAAAATCGATGACGATGTACCAAACCCTGCGCGCGTCTACTACTGGCCTAATAATCGTATTATTGTTAATTACAATTTACATATAACTTTTGTCTTTTTTTATTTTATTTTTTTTTTTATTTTGTTAATTATTTTTCTTTGGTTCGTTCGTATTTTAAACAAAATACTTTGATATTTAATATCATCCAATTCTTTTTAAATAAATTTTATTTTTATTAATATCTTATCTCTTTTAACGTATCAACTTTTATCTCAACATTCACGTAACTCAACATTTAAGTAAACAAAATCATTTTACGGGTGTACGTTAGAATTATTATTTTCTTCGCTTATATACGGTCATCTAATTTTTTTTTCTTTCTTTTTTTTTTTCTAATGCAAAAATAAAGTAACAGTATTAAATGTTAAATATTTGATCCTTCCTCCCCTTAGTTTATGCTCAAATGTTACGTTTAATATTACATTTTTAATAATAATAAAAAAGTATCCAATCCAATTAAAAACATTGTATTTATCATAAATAATTTCAATCAATCAATCAATTAATCAATCAATCAATCAATGTACAATAGAATTTAAACGTAATATTATGTGCATACACACACACACTACACAAGGATCAAAAAAAAAAAAGAAAAACAACATAAGTATGTTTGATAAATAATAATAATCAGGGGGAAAACAAGAAAAATGTGGACTATAAAAAAAGCGAGCTCAAACTATTAATACATTCAAAGATAAATCATCGTATTATCCAATTGAAACAAGACAGACAGACAGACAGACAGAGAGAGAGAGATGAAGAATATTTATAAAAACGAAAAAAAAAAACAAGTAAAAACTTATTTATGATTTAACATGAGAATGTAATAACTTTTAGGACAACCCCTGGCCCACCCTCTCCCCAATACCCCTTTTTGCCGTCTGACAATGAAAGATCAATTTACAACGTATAACAGTAATATTTAAGTTGCCTTGTAAAAATGTACCGATTTCACCTAAGTAAGAAATTAAATGTGTTATTAAATGAAATCACGTTAACGATTCTCTTTACTAAATAATTTGTTTTTTTTTTTGTTTTTTTTTTTTTTATTATTTAATTATTAATAATCCTAATTTTTCTTTTTTAAATAAAAAAAAAAAAATAAAAAAAAAGGCAACGCAGGATAGAGATACGATTTAAAAAATAATAATAATAATAATAATAATAATAAAAAGAAATATTGTAAGTACCGAAAAGATTATAATTTAAAACTATATAGTTTCTTTGTAATAAGACTGAAATTGTTTGTACATGCTTAATAATCATAGTTTAGATGATGTATATGTACGAAAATTTATACACACATTAAAAAAAAAAAAAAAAGGATAATGTATCTACAGGATATGCATATATATATATATATATATATAAATATAAATATAAATATTAAAAACACATACACATATATAAGTATACACCTACACAAATACGAACCCATATATATATATATGTATGTAAGATTATATATGTATATATATATATGCTTTAAATTACAGATTAACTCTTATATCACACTGTAAATAGAGAACTTACGAAACCCGCAATTTCTAAGTCCTAATAAATAGAATTAAGTCTTTGTCTCATAAAGTCATCTTTAAAGAATAAATTGATGAAAGAATGGCTCATAAACAATGAAGTAGTTTAATTAATAACACAAATTGATTTTTACCAATTTCCTCATTTTTCGTTTAGAATTTTTGAACAATTTAATCCTTTAATATTAAAACCTCTATTTTAATTTATTACCTTCTTATACATATTTTTCTAATTATTTCTTTTTATTTTTTTTATTAAAGTATTTGATTGAATTTTAATGTTTGTAATGATGATAAGTTTATTTATTAAATTTGTAAATATTATATTATTCTAGAACAAATTTGTTTTGTGAATTATTAACTGATGTAACTTATCTGTACATTTATTATTTGATTAACAAAAAAAAAAAAAAAACGAACTTAATTCGATAATTTAAATTAATTACAAAAAAAATAATTAATAGGAATCTACTATATTGACTGTAATAATACAGAAATCTTCTTTGCCAGCTAAGTTTAAGCTCAAAATCATTTTACAAGTTGAAATCTATGTTTTAAGGTAATAAATTACCATAAATCAGTAAACCAGGTATTAACTATCACAAAGTATGGTCAATAAATTAACAATCTTTTAGTTTTAATTTTGAAAAATTGAAAATACTATTAAAAAATGTATTTTTTTTTTAATGTCTTTGAGTTTGTTATAGTTTCACTTATTTATAAAAAAAAAAAAAAAATAATATTCAAGTCAGACATTTATACAAAGTCACCATATTAAAGTATTTTAATGAAAATATCCATATATGGTTAAGAATTAAAGTAATTAATGTTAAATAATTTTTTTGTTTTTTCAATATTATTTCACAAGCTTTGTCTTAAATGTAAGGATTAATAAATTACATTAAGAAAATAATCATCGACAAGTATTTCTTCTGTTATAACGTTATTCGAATATAAAATAATTTTCAACTTTCCTTTCTCATTTCTCTTATTCACCACCCTCATCCAATTTATTTAATTGTCTCGATACTAATTCCCATTTGGAGATCCACGATGGTCTGCTCATTTCTTGGGTATTCATTTCTTCTATCAAGTTCATCGCACGTATTAAAAATTCATTTATCTTACCAGCAGTGCCACGTCGTAACTTGGGAAAATTTTTATCTAAAACAAATTATCTCCTTGAATACACAATGTTTATTAAATTATTAATGAAAAAAAAATAAAAAATAAAATAAAACGTTCCTGTGCAACTGTTATTACGTGTAATAACAGTGGACAATTTAAAAGATAAAATAAGAATAAAAAATTAATCGATAAATTTATCCTCATTTTTTTAATCCTGTGTGTTAACCAACACCTTTCATGCACGTAACGTAATATAAAAAACTATAAAAAAAAAAAAAGTAACACGCAATATAATTAAAAAAATATATGCTGAAAGTGTGTAAACAATCGATTTACTCAAAGGCCGAAAAGAATCTTTTATCCAAACAGTTTGCTGGGTCATGGCAGCAACGAATCTTCTCGTCACGAGACTTTGACTTTCTCCTGTCAATGGTCTTAACCGAGAAACGAATCTTAAAATATATTCCAAAAGATATCTGCTCGAACTGGTTATCTTTTCAAAACACCTTTCCGGTTTTGAACTCCAAACTACGATGTAACTTAAACTATCCAAATCTAAAATTGGATTTTTCAATGTTTCCAACCATTCAAAAAGTAAACCAAAAAGAACATCGAGATCTGTTTCGAGTTCTAAACGTTGCCATGCTGTACATCGATTGTTTAAATCCACCTACAAAAGGTTATCATTAATTATTATTATTATTATTATTATTATTTTTCAAATTTAATTCAAACTTTTTCTTAATAAATTCAATTGATTCAATTGTGTGTGTGTGTGTTTAAATTTTTACCTGATATTGTAATAAACATTTTGTGGTTTTATCTGACAAATTAGACGAATCTTTGATCAAAGCTTTAACAACTTCATCAATATTAATCTTTCGAAAGATTTCTTTGCTAGCTGCAACCTTTAAATCGATTTGTGATTGTATTTCTTTATAACAATTGTTATCAATAAGATCCTGTCCATGAATTCCATCAGCCAAAACATCGTCGACGCAACTATCGTCCAAACCTACAACGATTATCAATTTAAAATAGAAACTTTGTAAATATCTTCATAGAAATTTTATTCTAGGTCTACCTGTATAAGCTGAATCACAAGACGGTGTGTCAGGTGAGGTACAAAACACGTCGCTCAATCTTCCAATATCATCTGCAGTGTCACGTGATGATCCTTCACTGCTACCTGCTCTTGCTTTTGTTGAAGCTAAAAACATGATTGATTGTTTTTTTATTAATTATTTGCTATATTTTTAAAGTGAAACCTTTTTTTTATTTTAAAAATTACAAAAACTGCGCGCCTGTAGATATGCAACCCTCCAGACACAGTTTGAAAATGTTGCTTGCGAGCGACATCTGTTGGAACGGAATTTTTTTTCTTGCCCGAAAGATAGGCAACTCGCAATACACACGTGTATGAACAGTTTGGGATGAAAAAAATTACCGTCCCAGTAGATGTCGCTCGCAAGCAACATTTTCAAACTGTGTCTGGAGGGTTGCATTCCTACAGGCGCGCATTTTTATAATTATTAAATAAAAAAAAATAAAATTCTATAAAATTAGATTGATTACTCACTTGAATAATCGAGTGATGAATCAGCAAGGGATTCTGTCCACGAATAAGAATGCCTGATATTTCCTCCACCATTATCTCGCAATTTTTCTAATACGTGTGAAATAAATTTTCTTGTAAATGGTGTACTCGAAACTTTATATTCAATTTCACATGGTGAATTATCTTCTTGACAATCGCACAACTGTAGAATACGTTCACAGATAATAAAAACAATCTATTAACAAAAGAACATGATTAAATAATCATCTAATTAAATATTTATTTTTCTAACAAATGATTTTAAAACACACACAAAGAAAAAAATAAACACCTTAGGTATATGTTTAAATGTACGTTGTTCGTAACCATGTAAAACATTATTCTGTCGTTTTAGATACGATTGAAGGCTACATGGTTTTTTATCACCAATCGTACTGTTCAATGGATAAACTATCATTTGTGGTAATACAAAATGTTCAAATTCTTGAACACAAATGATTTGTCCTCGTGTTTGAATAGCACATGGTCGTTTTATACGAACAAATCTTATGGCATCGTTTGCTCTAACTCGTAGATTATAAATTAAATAACATGCGATCAAAACACCTGTTCTACCTAAGCCTACGAAATAAAAAAAGAAAACAAACGTTATCATACATTATTATCATTCATTCAAAATGTAACGCCGCGCGCACGATGACATTTAAAAATACAAAATTATATTCAAAATAAATGAAAATGAAATTATATTCTTATATCTTGAAATTCGAATGATAATTAATTTCATTTCTTTTTTTTGTAGGTGTGAGATTGGTCTATTAAGTGTTTGTTAGATGTTTGTCAGCAGTAATAGGAACCTAAATTAGTTTTCATTGTCCACCGTGTCTAATTGATGCTATAAATAACAGGCTCGTGCCGTAGTGTTCAAGAACGGAAACGGAAACCATTATCACGACTAGTATACTTCCGTGTTTAATAGAATGGTTATGACGTTGGTAAACATACTAGGTGAACTATAATCTAAATTTATGCCAATTGTATCTTACATTTTACTGCTTATAATATTTCCCCCTTAAAAAAAAATATTCACCATTAATCCCATAATTATTTTCATATAAACCAATGATTTCTATCCCTTTTTGATTTTACGCGTAAGTTTCAATGTGTTTGACATCATCAAATTGAATTTTTGATCGAATAAGAATTATTTTAAATATCACCGTCATTTAAAAGTAAATTTCAAACGTTGGTAAGAAGAGTAGATAAGAAAGAAAAAAAAATTAGTTTTCTACTCGTGACTGATAAGCTTTACATTTCCCATAGTGAGATTCTATATCCGTAGGTATGCCACTGACAGTGAAAGGTCGAAAGTCAATGTCCTTCTTTTAAATATCACTTTGCACTAGCGGGTAGTACCAGACGATTGCGGACACGGAATCTACGTATTAGGACGTAATTTAATCGTACGTTTAACTATATATATATATTTTACAAAACTTTTACAGTTGTTAATGAAATAGAAAAAAAAAATATATAAATGCGGGTTTTAGATTATTTTTTTATCAAATACTAGAGGTGGCCCCACAACGTGTTGCTGTGGTGGTTCACAATCAGTCCGATACACACGTCTTTAAGTCAATTGCAATTATAAATTAATATATAAACTATCCTATCTTTCAAGTTAAATGAAACTGCACACAGTATGCAAAATTTAATTAAAATCGGTTCAGTAGTTTAAAAGTCGATTGCGGACAAACATCGTGACACGTAATTTATATATATATATTAAGAAAATTTTAAATGATTCAAAATAAATTTATTTGATAATTTGTTTTTGTCAAAAGAAAAAAGAAAATATTCTGAATAAAATCAAATGACATTTCATAAACATGATCCTTTCAATATTTTATCAAAGTGATTTGAAATAATAAAAATTGATCTCTGTTTGTTTAAACAATATCAAACTGATCAAACTTACGTATGAATAGGGGGGGGAGAGAAAAAATAATATTGTTATCTAAGAATAACACGGCTTACTAAGTCAATATTATTTTGCAGGTAGATAGAAATTAGATGAAAGAGAGAAAAATCGATTTTACCAGCATGACAGTGAATTGCCACTCTTCCTTCTTGCACGGCAAAGGCTACGACCTTGACCATGTCCAAAAGTTTTCCCATCGTTGCTTCTCCATAATCCTTTAGTGCAAAATTGTAATAATAAACTGCAAAATTTAAGAAAAAAAAAAAATCACAAAAAATCGAAACAAAACTCACAAAACACTCACACATATCAACAGAATTTTGCAACAGAATGTTTCAATAAATCAAAATTATGTTTAAAACAATGTTCTGTATGTATATGTGTGTGTGTGTGTGTGTGTGTGTTAATGTTTTCTCTTTTCATTTAATGTATATATGTATACGAATAGTATGTGTGTATGTATGTGTATACATATATAGATAAATGGTTTTGCTGCATTGCATGTTTCAGCACCGAACTTGTTCAAATCTAGTTGTTAGAATCAAGGAACACAGTAGGTTCTTCCTTCCTACCTGGTTCTACCTGTTTAACAAGGACAACCTACTACTACCCTCTAACTACTACCCCCTACTCGTCGCTATCACGAGCAACCCCATTTTATGGCGAAACGTTGGCCCAAAACTATTTTACTACCAATTTTAACTTACAATTATTCATCATCCTTTCGTATTATTCAATGTGATGGTTGGTTTGTTTATCACTGATTTTTATCTGTGATATTAAATATTCTGATTTATATCGCAATAAATGCGATATGTTTGTACAACTTTATACAGTTTTTGTATAGTTTGTTTTCATAGACAAATTGATCATTTGAAAAATAAATATATAAATGTATTGTAAAATACGAGGATAAATTGAACAATTTTTATTTATTTTGAGAAAAGAGAGTGTGTTTGTGTGTGTGTTTATTTTTTAAATTAAATTAACATTATTTTTTAATCTAACTTTGTATTCGTGTGTTAATTTTATACGGTGTTAATTATTATTACTTCATTATTTTATTTCGAAAGCAAAAGAAAATTAATTTAATTTACAATTAAATTAAAATTAATTTTGTTTCACGTTTCATTTAAGATTTTTCAATCTTACTTTGTACTTGTGTGTTCTGCATTATTATTAATTATTTAATTAATTATAATTGCAAGTAACTTTGTAAAAACAAAACAAAAATCGTATTTTAAATGATTCACTAATTCTGACAAATAAATTTGATTTGATTTCAACATTCTACTAAAACTATTTCCCTTTCTACAAAGATCTAGGATAGATAAGATTGAACATAGTACATTATTTGAAATATAAAATAAAGAATATCGTTAGAAAGGTTGAAAGTTACTACTTTCTTCGTGAATGATAAATCTAATCGAATTTTTTCACGAATGAACAAACGACACGGAAGAGAGTACTTTTTTTTATACAGGGTGAAATAAAAGTTACTTTAACCAATTACAATAAGTGATAGAGTTCAACAAACAATTCAGGAATTAGGAAGTATTATATTTTGATTAGATAAAAGATAAGATAAAAATGATATATATATATATATTTTATTAACTTACTGTTGTTTTTCATAAAGATATTAGGATCGTAAGTGAAGCCACTCTTTTCAAGAGATCCCCCACAACTTGCATGTTCACCTGGCGTTTGTAAGTTTATTATGGTCTTTATACTCCACCTTTGAAATTGGCCAATTATGTTTTTTTCGATTATTTGGTTAGTACTTGGCCGTGCCATGGCTAAAACGTCGTCTGTCACCCTAATACATTATGTCAATGTTTATGTTATCTTTCATACATACACACACACAAGAATGACTTGAACATTTTTCGAGAATCAAACGAACACAAATCTTGTATCTTTACAAATAAAAATCAATTTGTAAAAGTTAAACAAATTTTGCCAAATTTTTTTTTTTGTAACATTTCCACATTCTTATTTTATTTATTTGAATTATTAAATTATTAAAAAAAAATAAATAAATAAGAAGAATTATTTAGTTTTAATTGTAAAATAATTCCGTAGATTGTTACTTTGATATATCATTGCAGATAAGATTAAATATATAAGTTTTTTTATAAAGATAAAGATATTTTTTTTGTCAATTGTAAAATACGTCGAGGGAATACGTCGTGCATGTGAAAACATCGATACACGTGTAACGGAACACATAAATCACCATAAATTACAAATTTGCAGTTCATAAATAATTCTCCTTCAAAGGTATCGATCCCGTGCACTGATACAAACCGTGATTAACATAAAACCTCGATGACATTATAAAATTTAAATAAACAAAAAAATTTAACGTATGTATATATATTTTTTAATATTTAATTGTCTTCAAACTTTATAGCAAAAAAATAAAAAAAAAAATAAACAAAATCTTACCAGTGCGAAAAGATGTTTTGTATCGCCATATGAACCGGTGGCCATGCTTTTGGATTTTCATACTTGCATCTGGATCCACCGCAAAAAATTGCACACTGTATTGCCTGTGGTGTAAATTTTCGTAAATTTTCCGAAAATTTATTATAACCGGGTAATGGTGTTTCCGGTAAATTATGCTGTCCAGTTTGTAATCCAGCTGGTATTAATGAACTTACGTCCATTCTACGAGATACATGTAAAATCACAAATCTTACGATCGTTTTCTCGATTTTTAAAAATAACAAAAAAAAAGAAAATAGGAACACATTCAACATTACAAATAAATTAATTAAATAATTAACAACAATTAAATAATGAATAAATTAACAACATTACAATGATCGTAATAATAATAATAATAATAATTAATGTCAAAAATATCTTGACGAGTGTATGTAAAACAAAAACAACTTAAAACTTTAATTTTAATTGATACAAAAACAATGTTAACATAAAAAAAAAAATATCTAAGAATTAGAATATTAATAAATTAAAAAAAAAATTAATATTAATAAAAAAAAATAAATTTAAAAACTTACGTATGAAAATTCGTCGATGTAATCTTCGTCCATCGCATAAAAACCACACCACGCGTTCACGCGAGTTATAAATAAATTACAAAAAAAAAAAATAATAATAATAATAAATTATATTATTTCTTTCCTCTTTTTTTTTTTCTTTTCTTTTTAATCCTAATCGCACGATAATAATTTAGAATCGAGGACGCATAAATGAATTTCAATCATCCAGAAACTGCCACCACGAATGACTGTGAGTGATCGAACGTATGCGTGTACGACTTGAAATTGATAGAAAAATGTTAATAAAAGATAATAAAAAAGAGAAGTTAGAGAGAAATAGAGAGAGAGAGAGAGAGAGAAATGATCAATGGGAAATGGCACTTAACGTATTCACGTATAAGCGCATAATAGCGACTGACACTCCCGCCACACTAACAGCCACTTTATCCGTTTTATAATCGTAAGGGTTGCTTGCGCGCGTGCGTCATATTTTACCCCTATATTATATGTAGCGTTCCCTACCGGCATATTCAGGACCTTCCATGTTTTACTCAATCGTTTTTTTTATTTTCTTTTTATTTTTTTTTTATTTAACCTACAGTTCAATTATTATAATATTTTGTATTTTACGAGTATACTCGTCATTAGTAAAAATGTTGTGCTGAGCACACACTTTCTGTTTGACTTGTCGTTCGGGTTATTTGATTATTTTTAATGCATTTAATAAATAAAATAAAAAGTGTACCTACCATCGGTGGTACACGTGGTTTGAAGATTAAGTTTAAATGTGTACCACCGGTGGTACACATGGCATGGAATGTGTTAATGATAATTTGACTATTTAATGTAATTTTATTTGTCAATTCTTCAAAAGATGTTTCAAATATTTTTTAATTTTTATGATCGTGTCACGTAAACAAATATAAAAGTTGAGAAATAATTGAACATATTTTTAAAATTCATAGAATTGAAATGTGTCGACAAGTGTTTTTTTTTTGGAATAAAAATTGAATGGAAAATGGAAGAAAAATTGATAATATATTTCAACAGGTGTTTCTCTTTTATTTTCTGTTTGTTTGTTTGTTTGATCATAGAAATTGGTGGTTATCTTAGTAAAATATAATTAGACCAGAAGATTAGTTGAAATATGTTTCGCAAGTGTTTCATATTTATCACAGAAATAACAAAATTCTTGTTGAAAAAGAAGAATATGTTTAATTATGTATTTAATAAATCAATCAACTCTGTATGTGTGTTTCTGTGTGTGTATATTTTTATTATTATTATTATTAATTGGCAAATATCAAATCCTGTCAGAGTGTTCCCATCTCTGAGTTTGACTCTTCCTTCGTAATCAATTTCTTGCAAGTGCAGGTGCATGTGCATATGCACAACATATGTGTGTGTGTATTTATAAAATTTATTAATTAATATATTAAAAGTTTAGTAATAGATTATATAAAAAAAAAAAAAAATGAATAAAAATAATAAAAATTCTAAAACTAAATAAACTGGGAAAAAAACCAAAGACCCACCCACCCACACTCACAGATCCTTCGTAGCCTATTTCTTGCAAGTGCATATGCAAGAGCAGATGATGCAAGTGCATGTGTGTATTTATAAAATTTAATAATTAATATATTATTATTACTAATACATTATATTCCTTTAAATAATATAAAATAAATAAGAAAAATTGCAAAACTAAATCAACTGGAAAAGACCAACCATGCAAGTGCATGTGCAAGTGCATGCATGTGTATTTATATAATTTAACAATTAATATATTAATTTAAGTAATAGATTACATAAAACAAAACAAAATGCAAATAATAAAAATTGCAAAACTAAATCACTTGGAAAAAAAAACCAACCATCCAACCACCCACCCACCCACATTCACAGAATAAAAATAAAACTAGTAGAATCTTATCAGAATCATTTGACGATTGATTGATAACAAAAATCAATGATAATTCATTGATAAAAAAGAAATCAACACACAAATACACAAACACACACACACATACACATCATACAATCGTAACTAATAAGATTGTAGATAATAGATAAAATGAAGTTAGAAATGGAACGAAAAAAAAAAAAAGCTAAGTTAGACATTTTTATTCAACGTTGAGTTGACCAATCGTGTCGCTAGCTGCTGTTAGAGAAATGGCTGCTAAAATGAAACGCATGGTCGAGGAGGAGACGAACGAACGATTCTCGATGATCTTGGTCGGAATCAGCAGTAGCGGCGGACGCGCGCTGGTGTCGGCATCGGCTCTTTTGCTGTTGCTGACTACTCTGCTGCTATTGCTGGTTGCTAACAATTTTTTTGTTTTGTTTTTGCTGATTTCATTGAATCAACATATTTCGCTTATCATCATTAACAAAAACAACAACAACATCATTTTCATCATCATCATTATCATCGTTGTCATCAATTTGATCTTTTGAATGTCTTCTACTTCTTCTTCTTCTTTTTGATATTGTTCATCAAACAACGAGTTGTTCGAAATTTTTCATCATCAAAATATTGTTTGGTCAAGGATCAAAATTTGAATTAGAACGTGTGCGCGAGAGACCCACCACCACCACCATTCAACCTTCTGTCTCTCATCGAATAATATCTAAAATAGTTTGCCAGGAGTAAGCAAGAAAAGTAGCAGAAGAAACACAGAAACCGGTTTTCATCGGGCGTGGGAAGAAGAAGAAGAAGAAGAGGAATAAGAAGAAGAAAAAAGAAAAAAGAAAAAAGAAAAAAGAAAAAACGGGCACGAGCCGAAAGAAGATAACGAAAGAAAAAGAAAAAGAAAAAAACTACGAGTTTTGTTATTAGACACGCGAGTTTTTCTTTTTGGATACTTTTTTTTAATTACTTTCAATAAGTAAAAGGAAAAAGTAACAAGAGAGAAAGAGAAAGAGAGAGAGAGAGAGAGAGAGAGAGAAGAAATTTTGGTAATTCTCTCATTGTCAAAATGAGCTCGTCGACTTATGCGGGGTAAGCAACAATTATAAATAATTAATACAATTTTAATTCACCCATTTTTTTAAAATGATATGTTCATAATATATTTGAAAGGAATATAAGTTGAAAATATTAAAATAAATTTCATACACATTTGTTTTTTATTTATTTATTTTTTTTTTTTGGAGATTGGTACCTTTGTATTATCTTTTTTTTTAATTTTATTATATTATTAATTATTATATTATTAATATATATTATAATATAATTAATATTATATATAATATATTATATATTATTTTATTTTAAACTTGCTACCTTCATATTACCTTTTTATAATTTTATTATATTTTTTATTAATTATTATATTATAATATATATTAAAATATAAAAATAAAATAATGTATAATGTATTATTAATTATATTAAAATTATATTATAATATAATAATTAATAATATAATATATATTATTTTATTTTTATATTTTAATTTTGTTTTTTGGGAACTTGTAATCTTCATATTACCTTGTTTAATTTTATTATTAACTACTTTAATATTATATTATATTATTGCTAGTATAATTAAAAACAAGATTTATATATATATATATATATATATATATATTATGAGAAATGTTTATGTAACACAACTATTAAATAATAACTCGTCTATTTTAATTTTATTATCTATATGAAACTTTGAAACGTTGACATTAATTTGTAAGAATTCAAAGAGAGCCCTCACATGAGAGATGATTTTTACGTTTTCTTCCTGTAAGAGAGAGTTTAAGAGATTTATATTTGTGTCTCTCTTATTAAACGAAAGAGACGAAGAGTAGACTGCGATAAGTAGTGTCTTCCCTTTTAGCTTCTCTTAAATCCGATCCATACGGAAATACCAAGCAAGCTTCAAATTCGTGAAAGGATTGAGAAAGGTCAGGAAATAATAATAATAATAATAAAAAAAAATCAAACAAATTATGTTCCGTCCCTTTTTCTGAGTATTCATTTTGCTATTCTAAACATATCTTCAAATAAAATCAAACCAACCAACTATTGAATACAAAAATCATCATCCCCCATAAAATGAATCAAATAAAAAGCAAATAAAATAAAAGAAAAAATTAGGGATACATTTTGAAATGTTTTTTAATAAGCAAAATTAAGTTCAAAATGAAGAGTTAAAAATAAGGAAAAAGGAAAATAAAAAAGTAGAAGTAGAAGAAGTAGAAGTAGAAGTAGAAAAAGAAAAAGAAGAAGAAGAAGAAGAAGTAAGGACACGTTTTGTTCGTGATCACTCGATCAAAGCCATAGACCTTGTAGCGGGTTCCAAGAAAACATTTCGACCTACATTTCGTATTCAAAGACTGACTTTCGTTTCGAACTTTAATCGTTTCAAGATCGAACAATTTTTGTTCTTTCTTTTCATCTCTTGTCAACCCTCTTCCAACCCCTCATTGACATTTTATACGCTTTTTATAAGTTTAACTACACAAAAAAGTGATTTTTCTACAGTTTCATCTTTAGAAAAATAGAAAATAAAAAAGTTTACAGGTTTTTGTAAATTGTAGGGGAAATAAAAAAAAGTAACAAAAGTATCAAATCTTTTTGAGAGAGAGAGAGAGAGAGAGAGAAAATACAGTCCCAATATTCAACCATATGAATGGTGTGCATTGTTCGAATAACCATAAGTGAGTTAACTCAACGAAGTCTGACCAAGAACGGAGTTGAATATGTAACGATCACCCACGCAATTATTTTTTCAACCGATTCAACACCTACGTCATTTTCCAATCATTTTCTTACAAGATTGTGACAAATATTTCTTATTTTTTTAAAGATTTATGTTTTGTTTCTTTTAATTCGTTCCATGTTGTTTCTTTTATTTTACATTTCATTTGATATCATCCTAATTAGTGTAATTAAATTCGTCAAATATACAAAGTAAAATTATTTTTTTTTTTAAACATAATTCTTCTTATCTCAAATTAATCCTTTGAAGTGTTGTGAACGCATATATGCGTTTTGTAAAAATTATTAACGTAATCGTTGGATACATATATTTATTTAGTAATATTAATGTAAAATAATGTAATGTTTATATGAATTAAATTAAATTATATTTACAGAAAGAAAAACTTTAATTATTAATATTTAATAAATTATATAATATAATAAAATATTAAAATAAATTATAATTTATTATTAGAATCTAATGAATAATAAATTATTCCTACGATGTTCCTTTCAAAAGACTTTTACTTAAAGGGTTTTTCATTATCGTTTGAATTAAAAGTTAAAAGAAAAATCATTAGACGATGTGAATGACCGATGTCGTCGGTCTCCCCTTACCGATGTCGAAGGTATAGGAAAATTGTTCATTGCCACGTGCCATCACCACCTAGGCAAGCAATTTATTTTTAACGTGCTGTGTATACGTGTGTGTATCGGTTCACGATTGCTCATCGCTAACGTTGGACCACTGTCCCTTCTCTTCTAAGACTATACTAATCATCTTATTTTCTTTCTTTTTTTTCTATTCATTTATTATTTCGAGTTTCATCTTCTTCTATTTTTTTTTTTGGTGCCTCATTTACTTCTCTCTCACTCTCTCACTCTCTCAAGCAACAACCTTTTTACTCGAACGAACATTTGGGATAGACCAATGCGTCCGATTTCTCTTATGTTAGCAATGACTCATTCTCATCTTCATCTTCTAATTTCTTCTTCTTCTTTCTTACGTGTTATCTTACACGCAACTAATCATCAACTATCTCAAACAAGAATTAACCAAAATAGATGACATAGATATTCACAATGATCCATTTATACCTTTTTTCTTCATTAATAATAGTCAACCTGTTTACGTTAATGAAATTTGGACGATTTAAACACGTTGATAATCAATCCAATCTCTTCAATTTATTCTTCAATAATAAAACACAAGTTAAATGTTAAATTTGTACAAAAATACATCTGTAAATAAGACTTTTTATTTTATTTTATTTTATTTTATTTTATTTTATCTTTTTACCTCATCATCATCATCATCATCATCATCGATAAATTCAATCCGTCCCATTCTCGTTTAACAACCGATCGAGGTTTATTCATAACTCAATTTTTTGTCTGATGGTTTTACTTCTTTTCTTTTTTTATTTTTTTTATTTTTTTTATTTTTTCTTACAGTAGTAGGAATAAACCACGACATACGAAAATCCTAAAAATAAAATAATCGGAAGCATTTTATACGGCGCTTTCGCAGCGCAGGTCAACCCGATCTAAAATTAAACCTTGCTTGGCGTATCTACCTAAATACATTTCTATGCTATAGACTTCTCTTCTCACTGTTGGCTGGGTTCCGAGCATCGCACATTCGATTCGCCATGACACCGAGCTTTTCTCAGAATATTTCCCCATTTAATTTACCGATCACGATATCTATATCTTCTCAATTTCCAACATCTTTTTTTTTTATCCAAACCATTAAATTTCCCCTTTTCCAACAAAATTATTCTTACTTTGTATATTTAAAAATTATTATATCATCAATGAGAACATCTATGAGATTTTTCATTTAAAAAAAATATAAAAAAAATATCACACGAAATAATATTATTTATTTATTTATTATTATTAATTGAAATTAAGAACTCAAAAGTTCATCGCAACAAATACCAAATTTCAGTCAGTGTTCCCACGTATTTATTTAATTTCAAATTAATTAGTAAATCATTGAATGTATTTTTGATTTGTTATAACAAATGAAAAATTACAAATTATTATATAAAATAAAATAAACAAATCTGAATTAATTGTGAAAAAGTTAAGTTTGTCAAAATGTAAATGTTAAAATTACGATGAAACACGGTTGACTTTCTTTGATAAATTGACAACTAATTAATTCGTAATTATTATTATAAAGATGAATAAAAAGCTAAAGGTTTGATGATTCTCGCCAAATATTTCACGGAAATCGTCTCCATCGACTATTTGAAGCACCTGCGAAGATACGACGACGAGACGTATAAAACGAACAAATTCGCCACGTGTTACAATGGCCGTGCCAAAATAAAAGCGACCGCCGTTTCACAAATTCTTCCCGAATATTCTATTATTAAAAGTTTCGCTTTACGCATGAGAAATAGTACACCCAAAGAGAAAGGATGAAAAGATTATAATATCTTTCTCTAATCTTTGTTCTAATGATTTTTTTTATCTTATTCTAACATAAAAATCAATCAATCAAAATATAATAGTACCATAATAATAATAGTTGCAGATAGTTATAATATATACTAGGAGTGTCCCGTTACGCGTTGCTGTGGCTCACAATCAGTCCGATACACACGTCTTTAAGTCAATTGCAATTATAAATTGAGATATAAACTATCCTATCTCTCAAGTTGGATGAAACTGCACACAGTGTGTAAAATTTGATTAAAATCAGTTCAGTAGTTTAGGAGTTCATTGCGGACAAACAACGTGACACGTAAGTAAATGACAAATGATTGAAAAGAAAGTAAGAAAGTAAGTAGCATAAGTTTGAAGATTCGAGATAGAAAGAGAGAGAGAGAGAGAGAGAGAGAGAGATAGATAGAATTGGTAACTGATGTAAGTTAGAATATTGCTAGATCTAAAAATAACGATAATATTCTAACTCAAAGTTGTCCGATCGTTGTTCTACGAACGAATGAACAAACCGACAAAAGAAAATGTCTTTTAAAATATCATTTCATTTTAATGATTGTTTATACATTTGTCGTTAATGTTGACTTTGGTAGAAACAACGTTTCAAATGATAATAGTTAGAGCTAGATATATATTATAGATATTTTCATCTAGACTAAAATATATCACTCTTTCAATCGTGGACCCACATTTGGACGCACCTGTTGACTCACACCAATAAATGTTTCTTTCTTAACTTTTAGTAACTATGTGAACAAGAAAGAGAGAGAGAGAGAGAGAGAGAGAAAGAGAAGAAATCGTGATAAAAATTTTCTAATATTTTATTTATGTGTACCAAATGTTAATAATAAATTTTGTTTGAAGAAAATATTTTGCAAGGGGGTTAGGTTTTGCATCGTCAAATTTCTTTTATCGACAATGTCATTTTTGGCAAATTAATTATACATTAAATTATATTTATAATGTAATATAATTAAAATATCTTTTGATAAATGGAATATATTAGTACACCCAGTATAAGTATTAGCAAATGAAAAAAAAAAAAAATATATATATATATATATGTATATAATAAAATAAAAATATAGAACAAGTTAGTATTTGATGACTTTGGTGAACTAACCCAGATAACAAGTTAGTCGTTTGAGTCAAGTACGACTGATACGTTGTCCAATATGGGCAAACAAATTCCATTTAAGGAAGTTTCGCGTTAAGTCGAGTTGCAAGGTCGACCTCTTGAGAAAACCCATGTTCACCGTTTTTAAGTAATTCTCTTTCTCTTTCTTACTATCTGCTGTTTTTCTTACACCTCTCGAATTTATCTGAAAGTAATTTTCCTTTGGCCCGATGGAAATAAAAAAAGATGACGAAGATGACGAAGAAGAAGAAGAAGAAGAAGAAGAAGCAGCTCATATCGTAAGGTACCTTACTAGCTTTTACCGAGTTCAAGATACTCTTATGTAAATTTAGCCGCTGATTTAACCGACACCCCGCCATGCTTTACTTCGTTTCGAGTCGACCAAACTAGCTTACGATGAGATTACGTTCTATTCGCAGTACAAAACGACCTAATTCATTTTTATCTATTATTTATATATTTATCTATTATATTCAAATTATAAAATTAAAAAGTAATTAGTATTATTAACATATATATATATAATTTATTTCTATTATATATATAATTATTATCTTCTTATTATATATAAATTACGTGTCACGTTGTTTGTCCGAAATGGACTGCTAAACTACTAAACCGATTTTAATCAAATTTTCCACACTGTATGCAGTTTCATCCAACTTAAAAGATAGGATAGTTTATATCTCAATTTATAATCGCAATATTATTTTATTGCGAATTATTTGTTTATAATATATATATATATAATTATACTCTTTATAATTTATATTTCTATAATTATATTTTATAATTAAATATATTATATATAATTATGGTAATATAATATATTAAGATATCAAAAATATATTTATATATATTTATTCATATTTTAATATTAAAAATAACCAACTCTCTTTCTCTTTCTATTTGTAATCCTTTCTCTTATATTATTTTCTTACTTTCTTTTCGATCATTTATCACTTACTTTCTCAATAGTCCCGTTACTCTTCACACGTTCTGATCATTTGTGTTTATATTGTACATGCATATTTATATTGAGATGTATATGTTCGTGTATGTGCGTATGTGTACGTATGTAGTAGTCTCGTAAAGATAACTCGAACACTTTTGCGTCTCCTCTTTTTAAAACGCAACTGAAAGTCAAGTGCACAGTGCAACATATTTAGAGGAATGATTTAATCGTTTGAACGAATTACTACTACTACTACTACTACTACTACTACTACTACTACTACAATCAACCATCACTTGTAACAACTCTTGTTTCTACTATTATACTAATGAATTGTTATCAACATTGAAGGATACGCTGACGACATCATGTCTGCTACTACTACTACAAATTTTCTAGAATTTCTTCAACTCCAAAATAATTATTCATGACACGAGATTTGTTTTGTAAATATTATCTTTCAAAGTAGAATTCGATTTTGTGGTTTTTGTTAACCACTTTTTGATACAACTTTTAACAGTAATTTAAATCATCATCGACCAATGTAATAAAACCTAATCTATTTATTATTCTTTTATTTTTTTTATTTTTATTATTATATGAATTATGTGTACACATATCTACGTAATATTTTTCTATAAATATTATTTTTTATTATAAATCAATGGTAGTATTTAATTTTTTTTATAAATTTATAATATTTAATAAATTAAATCAATATTAAATATTTAATAAATAATATTTAAATAAATTCATAATATTTAATCTTTCTTTAATAAATATAAATTATGTGTCACGTTGTTTGTCCGCAATGAACTCCTAAACTACTGAACTGATTTTAATCAAATTTTCCACACTGTCTGCAGTTTCATCCAACTTGAAAGATAGGATTGTTTATATCTCAATTTATAATCGCAATATTATTTTATTGCGAATTATTTGTTTATTACATATATATATTTTTACTTCAAAGGAAAAGAATTATTTTCGAAAAAAAAAATTAAATTAATTATATCTGACAATATATGAACGGAAAAGAAATATTTTGAATTATCGATAATAAATCTTGCAAATTTCATAACTAACATAAATTCATCTTAATAGTAATCGATGATATTAATTAATTACATTTCATTGACTTAATCTTTCTCATATATGTCAGATCATTACGAATATAGGTGTAAAGTGAAATATGAATACGTACAAGGTGATTCATCTTTCATGCGACTGCATGCCACAGATAACGTAGGAATGTCTCGAACGATTTGAAAGACAGAGAAGAAAAATAATACATGAAAGAGTAGAAAGAGGAGAGGAGAGGAGAGGAGAAAAGAGAAGTTAACTTTTGGCGTATATCTTTACAAAAGTTTCACTCATTTCACGAACATATGCTTGTTATTCTATCACTCATATTTTTTTCTCATTTTCTTTTTGCAGGAGCTCGGAAGCAGCGGTTTCAGGTATGTCTTCTAAACATTATTTGTTTTTTCATTCTATATTAATTATTAAAAAAAAATTTATAAACTACATTTGATTTATTCATTTAATTTCTTTTTCAATAAATTCATTTATTATAATATAAATAATTATTTTGAAATGATTTATACGAGTACAACATAATAATGTTGAATATTTGTATAAATCAAGTATAAAATATGATTAGAAAAATAAAGTAGTAAGGTCTCTCATTATTATTTAATTAATTAATTAATTAATTAATTAATTAACGTTTCTGTGCAAATTATGAATCGTTTTAGGATTTTGTGCCGCGCCTCCACCACCCCCACCACCTCCACCGGTACCCGGTCAAATGCCAAGTATGAGGATCAGTACTGCCGAGGTAAGGCATATTTCCATTGGCGTGTTCGACTTCCTTTCCCAGTCGCAAACCTTATCGCGTTCCTTCTCGACGTGTTCTCGTACCATCGTGCGCACGTATTTGCTTTATACGCATACATACAAAACAATAAAAATAAAATATACATATATATAGACACGTGTGTATGTCTGACAACTGATAATTCCACTAATTAAGCATTTGCGAGTAAACACAACACACACACATTTTGCTGATAAATTTGTACAAATAATTATGACCCGTTACATGGTAACAATTTTAAAACAAATTACAAAATCTTATTCTGTGATAACTTGAGAATTTAATTATTAATAATTAATATTGAAACATTTAATAAAAATTTAATCGAAAGTTTAATTCAATTTTGTATTTGTGTTTAATAGGGACCAGGTATGAAAAGGGCCCAATTGCCGGTTAACCCAGCAGACACCGGTTACGAACCACCAATAGCAATTCAAAATGCTATTTTAACGAAGGACAAGAAACCCTTTACTTATACACCCGGTATGGGTGGTAAATTAGACCTATCTCAAATTCGAAGTCCACGTATGGCAAGAAGAGTAGCAAAGAATGCGAACGACGAGGGTATAGAAGGGCCACCAAAGTCAGCCCTCGAATCGAAACCAGTGCAACAAACGACTGGCGCGAGTCTCTTTGTTCAGCCGCAAGTCGCCGTTCCGGTTTTCCCACTGAATGCTCCACCTCAGCCTCCGGTCAATAGAAATTCGCAAGTGCCGATTCTCAATAGAGTGCCTTCAAATGGTAAACTATTATAATATGTTGTGCTGTTGTTCATTTAATAGATTAGTCATCTTGCCTTTTATTATTAACTTCTCAGTAGAATTGAAACATCAAAAAATAAAAATACCTACACTCTGACATAATAAAAATGATTAATAAGCTTGCAATTTCGGCTTTGATAGCAGCGGACAGACAAGTGGAACAGACAACAAAAATTGGTGCCAAAGATGAGACGAAAGTGACTCCCATCCAGATTACAAATATTCAACCAGCCTCACCCGAAAGTCCCTGTACTCCTCAAGTGACATTGGCGAAAGCACCAACGCCTTGGTTACAAAATAAGAACAAGCAGCAGGAAGAATTGCCGGAGTGGGCGAAACGTTCGAGCGTCAATAAAACAGCTAACTCGTCACCCGAGTATAATCCGTCCACGCAACCAACCTACGCTACGAATAAGACTGAGTTAAATCAGCAAACGATACCGCAATGGCAGCAAAATCAGCAAAGACAGCAAACATCTCAACAGCAACAACAACAACAACAACAACAAAGGCAACCATCACAACCGCAAAGTCCAACCTATCAACAGATACGTCAAGTGTCTAGTCCTACAATTCAGCAACCTCAGGAACGTCAACCGATGATCAATCATCAAACGCAACAACAAGAACGAGTCATACCTATTCGTGTAAGTATTTTGTTGTTGTTGTTGTTGTTGTTGTTGATTACATCAGGTACATTTTTCTATGTTTGTTTGTATTTTTAGATCGAAGACAGACCATCGGTATTTGCAGTAAAACAAGAACCTGGACATCATCAATTCAAGACTCAACCTAGTGTACATCATCAACAACGATGGGGTCAAACAAGTCCTCAGAATCAAACCACACAATCGCAAATCTATGTACCATCTTCTCCGCAAACTCAACAGGCACCGACATCATACGTCATCCCTATCATGGTAGAAGGTGATGATAGGAGAACGAACGTAACACCTGCCACTAATGTTCAACAATCTAACGTTAGAGTTAATCCTGTTAGAAGTGAACCAGCAAAAATGTATGTCATATTCAATTTTGAATTAAAATGAAATGAATTCAATTTGAAAAGAAAAATATATTCAATTAAATATTTGTAGAATTGTTCAACCAAGAGGTCCAACACCAATTCAAGAACCTGGACCAGTTCAATCTCGATCCTTCCGAGTTCTTCAAAAAATCACTGATACAGATTCAACCAATGATGTTGATACCGAACAATTGCGTAAATTACAACTTACTGAAGATGATAGGATTTTAATGAACAAGTTCAAAGAACAAGGTACTTAATTATTTTCTTTTGATAGGATGATTGAAATTAATGACTGAATAATGATTTATAGTTGATGGGGATAATTATCTTCATCAAGAAGAAGATCCAAGATATCGTGGTGCAGCGATACCATCGCGTGCTTTTCGATTTTTACAAAACATGACCGACTCTGGCGAGATCTCAGCTGCAGCTACAAGTAAGTTTCATTTGATTAAATATTTGAAAAATAACAAAAATAAATATTTATATAAATATAAATAATAATATTTGTGTACAATCAATAAAGTGAGATTTAACTTTGATTCGAGTATATGTGTAAATTAGAAAATCATTTCTGTATAATTATTTTAATTTAATTATAAACAAATTTTGTACTAACCTTTTTCTATAAAATATAAATTATTTAATATTAACAATTTTATATAATTATAATAATTGTTTTTTCTTTACAGTGCCACGAGTACAAAATGCAAACAAGAAACAGAATAGAAACTCTAAAACTTTTGGTACGATTTTGTTACTTTTTTTCTATCTACAATTTAATTTACAATTACTCTGTAATAATTAAATAATAATTTAAATAAATGTACAGAAGACGTGCAATCAAATTTACCACCAAGCGAGCAACAAGTACCAGAACCGAAAAAATATATGGGCAGTGCGATACCTTCTCGATCTTTCAGAATATTGCAAGCTATGACTGCACCTGAGAGCGTAGGTAAGTAAAATTTAAAAATAAAATAAACAAATAATTATTTTATAATAAATATATATATAGAAATTTATAATAATCGTCTCTCACGTTCATACAAAATGTATCCGTCTTAAGAAAAAACAAAAAAACAAAAATAATAATTTCAAACAATAAATTCATTTGTTAAATAAAAAATTACGCGTGTAATTTTACTCGTTCAAGAATTAATTAATTTCACACCAAAGAGCTTTTGTTTAGTAATCTCATCATCCATTAGTGTTCCACGACGATCTTTGACGTCTAACTTTGTCAAATCAAATCAAATCAAAATGTTCCAATTAATAATTATTAATAAAATAATAATAATAATAATATTAATAATAATAATAATAATAATAATAATAACGCATAATGTCGCTGGAACAAACCCGAATCCTGTGTTCACAGGAATAACGAAAATTCCTTCGAGATTATCGTGAACAATTCCCATCGTGTTATCCGACCCCCGCCCCCACCCCCACCCCCCGGCCGAATTTCAATGAACAAATTTAAAGCAATTCATAGAATGAACAATTTATCTTGATAATAAAGTTAATAATCATCTTCAAGATATCTTTACGTAACATGAAAAAAAAAAAATAAAATAAAATAAAATAAAAAACAAATCAATCAATCAATCAAATTTCTTTACAGAAGAAACTGTTTAGCAAGCAGAAACTTTGTAAGATACATTTACATTATTTAATTACAATCGTTGTAAAATATCTACTCAATTATTTATCAAATAAAATAATACACATGTCTTTTTATAAATTAAATAAATTAATATTTACATAAAGAGTAGATATTATATACGACTGTAAAAAAAACATACACACACAGACACACATGATTTTTATTATACATAATCTACCAAAGGACAGATTTTCAAAATCTGTCAAAGTTTCTTCATCCAACGTGGGATATTTAAACATCAATAAGATGTTAACGAGCATACATGAATATAAAACACACATCTAAACACTATTTCAAACACATATATAATTATATACATATATAAATAAATATATGTATGTATATATATGTATAGGATAAAATTCGTGGCGCGTAAAACGGTCTGATTCACTAAAAGTTTATTTTCGTGTACCAACCACCACCACCACCACCACCACCATCACCACCCACCACCTCCTCGTTCAATACGAATCATGCCGTATCTACATGCCGTATCTACATGCCGTATCTTACACATACTTAAATTAACTTAACTTAATTTAACTTAACATAACTTAACTTAACTTAAATGATATACACATAGTAGATTTATAGTTGATGGAAAAATAATATTCAAGAATTATGACGGTGCTACGAATGGACTGGGCACTTTTAACCGGGAATGTGTTGCATGTTTACATTATTAATAACTTCACGTTTATTTCGTATCTTTCATCTATCTATCTATCTATCTATCTATCTATTTATCTATCTCTTTCTATCTGTATTTCTATCTCTCTTCACTGGGATGATGTATATCATACAGTTTATATTTAATGAATTTACATTGCACATATGTAAAAGTGCACAGTTGCATGTGTATACACATTTAAGAAAGAGAGATTTTTTGTTATAATATTTTTTTTCTTTATTTATTTATTTTATCGTCTTCTTCTTCTTCTTCTTCTTTCTCTCTCTTTTCTTCTTTCTTCTTTCTTCCTTCTTTTTCTTTTTATTCTACGTTATTTTGAAGCATGAACAACACGCGTTTTATTATCGTTCAATCCGAAATCTACTTCTTCTTCTTCTTCTTCTTACCATCCATCCGTTTTATTTATACTTATATCATTTAAAATTAAAAAAAAAATATATATATATACGAGACCCTAATAAAAAAAAATATTATAGGAAAATATATTAAACGATTTATTAAAAAGAAAAAAAAATAAATTAAATAACACGAGGAGGCCGTACGATCGTTTGCTCGGTAATCTGTTTTTTTTTCTTATTGACGAAATTTTCGATTATTTCCTTTGAACACAGGATCAATGTTGTTTTTTTTTTTCAATTCATTCTATCTCTCTCTCTCTCTTTTTATCACTCTCTCATTTTCTCATTTTCTCTCTCTCTTTTTTTGTTCATACAATAAATATCTCGTATCGATGTCATTATATCCGTCCGAATTATTGTATATTCTTTTATTTGAATTAAAAGATCCCTCTTTTCTTCTTTTTTTATTTCATTCATTTTGCCAATACATAAACCCCCCCCCCCCTGAAAACCACCCTGCTGTTTTTTATGATGGATTGTCGGGGGAGAAAATTATTATTTTTTTTTTGATCACTCGAAACATTCATCCATTTTGATTTAAATAAAACTCCAATGAATCTCTCCCCCCTCAAAAAAAAAAAAAAATTATGAATTTAATTAAAAAAAAAAAAAAAAAAAAAAAATCAAGTAACCACCGCAATTCAAATTTTTTTAAAAATATTTTTCACATAATTCATAGACCCCTGTGAACCCTCCTTGAATGTTCAGAGTGACTTCTCCTCCGACTTATAGAAAGGAAAATAATTTCAATGACAAAAAAAAGGCATTGTTTTTTTTTTTCAAACCACCGATGAAAATGATAAAAAGGAGAAAAACACACAAAAAGCAAAAAACAAAAAAAAAACAAAAAAAGAAACAAATAAGTCGCGTGGGAAGAGATTGATTTTTTTTGTCTGAATGCAATGTGCTGTTTGTTGTAGCCACGCAAGAAAATCGTCAAGCAGATTACACCTGCCAAACCGAGAATAACGTGCCGGGTAATCAGCATGGTGTATATATACCTGTCTGTCCCCATCCCCCACCTCCAGGCCCTTTACCACCACCACCACCACCAATACCTTATTGGAATCCTGAGGGTTGGTGGGGTTATTATCATCCAATACAATATCAAACAATTCCTAATCTGAACGATCCTAACTCGATGAAGTTATCCTTCGATCCTTACGTTTATCGTCGTTATGAGGATGGTAACACTTACGTTTTTTATCCACTTTACAATCAGAATTACATGTCATGTGATAATTTTGAACAAGAGAACAATATTTATACGCAATACGTGGCACATTGTCAACCACCGATTCAACAGGTGAATGTTAAAGAATCAATCAACAACATTGTTCAATCAAATTTGATGAATGAAGAAAATCTGATTGCAACGTCAAATGATAATAATGTTTTTAAAGAAGATCATTGGAGAAAAATGAACGATGTTTCTAAGGTGCCAATTAATGAGAAACCTAATGATCGTCTTAATACAACATTGAATATTGTTGAAGAGGAAAAAGAACGAACTGTTTCAAAGATTGATGCTGAACACTTTGATAAAACAAAAATCATTGTGCCTAATTACACTTACGTTGACTGCAGTGATTCTAGCGATTCAGATTCGGATAGTTCATCTTCATCATCATCATCATCATCTTCATCTAGCAAGTTGACCAAAAGTAGGAACAACGATACCACTACGAACGACACGATATCTGAAAGTGATTCGGATTCTTATTTGGCTTATTCAACGGGTTTAAATCCACATGGGAAATCTGAAGGGACTGATCAATGCAATGATAACATTGATGATAAAAAAACCATTGAAATTGGCAAGGAACTTTGTTCGGAGAACACCATTTCCAGTTGTGATTCGGAAAATGAGGAAGAAGAAGAAGAAGAAGAAGAAGAATATCGTGTTGAATCTTTGAAAAGTGACCCAGTTTTACCGGCTCATCGGTTAAGTGTTATTTACGAGGACACTGCCGAGCACGTAGAAGTTGAAATTCCTTGTCCAAGAAAAAACAAGGACACCAAAAAGTGGAACAACGTGACACCTTGCGATGATCCACCTGACGATGTGGACACAACTGTCAGTGTCAGTTTACCATTGAGATTTAAATTCTCTGTTTCTGAAAACAACGAAGATGTTACCACAGTGATCGTTGGTGATAGTCAAATAAAATCGGAGAAAAAAACCCTAACCTCTGAAAAATATCATCGAATTGTGGAAGAAGATACCACGGTTGATTTTACTTTGAAAAGACCAAGTACAAAAGTTCAATCAATTGAAGAACAAAATGTTGTTGAAACGATCAATGAAATTGATGACACTGCACACGTTAATTTTACTCTGAGAAAAGTTCCTACAAAAATTAACAGAGTTAATTGTGAAGAATCGGTTGAAACAGAATTTACGATTAGATCGAAGAAAGTTGACGTTACCAGTCACGTTAGAAAGGACAAGAGGAAGCTCGATGGTGAAAGGCAACGAGAAAAAATTCATCGAAATAACCAGAACCAATCTGTTGGTTCTGTGTCAATCGAGAAAAATGGAAAAATCGAACCGGAAATCGTAGTGTCCGAATGTAATTGGAACGAGGATAAAGAAAATTCGCGAAATTTGACAACCAAACTCGATGATTCGATCGATCATTCGGAAAATAACCAAATAAAGGAATCCAATCAACAAGATGACGAAAGTTACGTTGAAATGGAAGTTGAACAAACTAATAAAGAAACGAAACATTTGTTGAGCGTACAAAATTCACGAGAAGAAACTGACGATGAGGACAGTGGTGTGACATCGGACATGAGTCGAATGATATCAGAAGTTGACACAGATTCCGAATGTACATCGACGAAAAATATAAGAAAATATCAAAGAACTCAAACTCATTCGCGTCTTTTCAGGTTATTAAACGATGATTCTATTTTGGCAGAGGATACAACAGAGATGACAGATGGAATATTAGGTTCATCGTTGAAACGAGAATATTTGAGTTTACCATTGAAAACACATGCATTTAATTACGATGAGAACAATTATTGTTCCAATTATTCCAGTGGTTTAACGTCACCAGAATATTCGCCTATTTGTGAACAATCATGGAAAAAATTACACGAATCTGAATTGGATTTCAATCGACAATTAAACCATCAACATCAACATCAACAACAACAACAACATCGTCTTGAGAGAAGCATTTCCAAGGAAGACCCTTATTACCAAGCATGGAAAAGTCCCAAATCAAATAACGCGAATGAACGTGATCAAAATCACGATGTTTTACCATCGATTGCTTTTAAAATTCTCGATAGCAAAATACCATATTGGAATTACAAGGTCAACGTTTTATGTCCACGTATCAAAAGTAGCAAAAGTGTACCCCAAACTTTACAAGGATGCAAGACGAACGGATCGAATGGACCCGGATCGGTTGTTGTTAGATCTTCACCAACTACAACCCTTCCCCTATCCTACGTCGATAACGACCATTGCTGATGGCCCGGGGCAGAGTGAGGGCCGTGTTTGGCCGCAAACAACCGGTCCACGGAACGAGCTTCGCGCAACTTTTCTCGAAATTCGCAACGACTGGGCGACTAATGCCCGGGGAGCTACAGGCTACGTGATTTTTTTTCTATCGGTACATATTAGTTTCTCGTATATAATCGTCTTTTTTTTTATATATTTATCTATCTATCTATCTATCTATCTATCTATCTTTTTATCTTTCTATCATTTTCTTTCCTTTTCCAATTTTCATCCATTAGGTTAATTATCCTGATGGGTCAATGATCAATTTGTTGAATTTTTTTCATTAAATGATTCAACTAATTAGACCAATCAGTCTATGCAGTTTTGTTTTTGTTTTTTTTTTGTTTTGTTCAAATGTTATTTAATTAAAATTAGAAAAAAAGAAAAAAGTATAACTCTGCAAAGAGACTTATTGGTCTTCTTCAAAATATTTTTGATTCTTCTATCAACTGATTCCTTTCTTTCTAGTCCTATTTTTTTTTTTTTTTCTTTATCTTCTTCTCACCTTTTGATCAGTCAGTGTTTTTTGTATTTTTTCGTTTTTTTTTGTGCTCCGCAACTCGTACATAATACGCGTTTAATAAACAACAAAAATATGATCCAGATTATATATTTTGTTTCTCTTTAATCTAAATGATATAAAAACGTAACTGGTTATCAAAAAAAGAAAAAAAAATTATCCTAGCATAATCCTCGTGTCTCGTTTAAAAAAAAAAAATAAAAAAATAAGAAATGTAAAAATGATTATTTTCTGGTTTTCATGTATCATTTCTAACGGGTTTACATTCAATCGTTTATAATCAATATTATTTTTTTTTGGGAACAAATACAAAAAATATATATGTGTGTGTGTGCGTGTGTGTGTGTATATATATGAAAATCGTGAAAAAATATCAAATCAAGTTTGGACAAACGGGTTTCAGAGAACGGTGTCATTACCATAACTAGTTTGTTTAATATTTTTGGTTGAATGCATGCATGCAATCTCTTAACTGTTTCTAATGCAAACGACAATTTTTCTTTTTTTTTTTTTTATTATTATCTTACTCTGCTTCGATTAATTAATCTTTTTTTTTTTATCTTTAAATTTGCAATGATAATAAAATAAAATATATTTCAAATCTATCAAGTTGCTTGGAAAGTAATTTCATTTTTTCATAATAAATAAAAGATGGTTGTTTTCATATTTAGAATCTAAGATGTTTTATAAATAATTGTAAAAATTGCACTTAGAATAATAAAAAAAAGTAAGTGTATTAGATAAAAATGTAAAACCTTTATTTTCCATTTCTAAAACACGAAATAAATCTAAATTACTTTTGAAATATTTGAAGATAAAATTATTTTGTAGTTTAAAATAAAATTGGATATCAATAAACGCGATTTACTGAAATTATTTTCCAAACAATTTAATATATCATTTAATTAAATTATTTTGCATGTAATATTTGTTTTACTAAGCGAATAAAGTTGCACTAACTATCGTACCAGTTCCATTCGTAGAAAAAAAAAAAAAAAAAACTATTGTTAATTTAAATTTTAATCAAATTTATGATCGAGAACCAAGAGGATGCTGACGAGTCGTTGTTAATAAAAAGAAAAAGAAAAAAAAAGAAAAAGTAAATTTAAAAATAACCAAAAAAAAAAATATATATATATAAAGGTTTAATAATTAATTAAATATTACAAAATTAAAATTCAACATTGCAAATACCTATGAGGAATCTGGAAATGGATTAATAATAATAATAAATGGTATGAATTCAATTTTGATTAGCATTGCTGCACGTTGTTTCGATTTTGCTCGTTTTGAGATACTTGACGTATTATTATTTGTATCAAGGAAAATATTATTATTATTATTTAAAAATTTTTCAAAAATGCAATTTTTAAATAAATTATTCATTGTTACAGATAATTAATATATTTTTTTTTGTTTAATTTTACAGGACCCGATGCAACAGATTATTGAATGCAGATCGGGCTGTGCACAATTCTTAGGAATGCTGCTACGTTATTAGTGTGTTTTTATTTTGTCACTTAATTATTATTAATATTATTATTATAAATTCACTTTTTTTTGTCTTTTTTTATTATTATTATTATTATTGTTATTATTATTATTATCATTATCTTCTTCTTTATACATATTAATATAATCTTATGTAATCGTACGTATCGATAGACATTTATCGATAACGTCGTATATTTTTTTTCCTTTCTCTCCTTTCTTTTTAAAAGAAAAACCTAAAAAAAAACCGCGTATAACCCACGTTCCATTTATTTTCTTGTATTTTTTTCTTCTTCCTTTCCTTTCTCTCCCACCTGGTAGATTTCGTTATCAAAATCATCATCCCACGATGTGTGTGTCGAACAAAATAAAAAAAATAAAAAATAATAAAAGAGTAAACCAACACAAACGACTATAAAAATTATACAAGATCTACACATAAATGTTTAATTTTATTACATTTAACTAATTAATTATTGTTATTTAAAACGAATGGAGAAAAAAAACACGTAATAATAATAATAATTAATATTAAACCAAAAAAAAATTAGTAATTATATAAAACTACAAAATTAAACAAATGTACTTACTAAACAAATTCGTATTTCAAAATGAGAAAGTATACGATTGGTAAAATACCTCAAAACCTCAAAACAACACTGTCATTATCATACATTTAAAATGTAAGTCGTGTATAAATAAATTATTTATCAATATGAGACAAACAAACAAGAAAAAAAAACATTGATCATCATTATTTCCCAAAACCTTAAATAAATGTTCTTTCTAATCAAATTACATTCACAATGTAATGTACATTCGTTTACGATGCATAATATAAGCTATGCAAGTCCAAAGTACAATACTCCAAATAGCTTCTACCAATACTAAAGTACGACTATGCATGTTACCGATACGCCAATGAAATGGAAAGATTTGATAACACAATTGATGACCGATGTACATTAACAGTGCGTTCATTCCTAAAAAAAATGAAAAGAAGACAAAAAATAAATTAAAATCAGACAAAATGTTTTCAATTAAAAAAATCAACCAAATGTGAATGAAATTAATGAAAGTTATTTACCAGGTATTCGAAAAGGACCACCTCTCCATATTCTAGCAACATCTACGAGCAAGTAACAAGCTGATAAGAGTCCAAGAGCAAAAGCTGTTGTTACCAATGCAAATGATAACGACCATAAATTTTTATTTACGGGTATGACGTAAATATGAACGAGAAATCCAACGATAGCTAAAAATACCGCCCATAAGAGCCATCTTATAACCCTGTCCTTCCAATCTTTATAACACAATAAAATTTGTCCTGCTTGGACACCCAGAAATACTTGAAAGATCGTTGTCAAACAACCTGAAATAATAAATCCAAAGGTTTTACGTATCATTTGGTTTTATTTTCGTTTTGCTTTGGATTTCTTTCAAATATATTTACCTAAAATACCCTCAGGATCGAAAGGTTTAGAACCATAAACTGAAACTATCATCAAATTTTGATAAATGTGTTTAGGTGTTAGAATTAAATCATCAATGTAACCAGCAGCACCACCTGTACAATTCATATATTTTCCATCTTCGTGACGTCCACCAGGACCAAGGTAACCACTGTGATAACATTGCTTATTTCATTTTCTAATAATAATGTTTAATAAATCTTAAATATACGTACATACGTGGGACAACCTGGTACTGAAAGTTTGAATGTTAATAAGCAATGTACTACGACGATACCTACAACCATGATCCATTGTGGTAACAACATGGATATATCTTTTAAACGTTGATGCAACAAATTCTGTAAATATAAATACAATCTTACATATTATTTTTCTATTAATTTATACAAAATATTATAATAAACACTTGCCTGTATTTTTTTCGGTTTTCTAGGTGTTAAAAATAGAAACATCAAAGCAACTATTAAATAAGCTAAACCAAATCTTTGCAATACACCAAATATTCGAATATTTTCCAATTGTGGTACACTGTCCAGTGTGTTTAATGCAACACCAATAAAAAACAACATCACACTTCTCTGTTAAAAACAAAAAAAAAAACAAAAATATATATATATCAAATTATTATTTGTATTAAATTAAATGATTTTCATCACTTACCTTAAAAATGTTCAAAGAAATTTCTAATTTTGAAATACCGCGTGATAATTGCGAAGATATGGCTATGGGAATACAAACTCCCATAATCCACATGAAACATGGAAAAACTAAGTCACCTATTAACAAACCATTCCAAGTTGCATGCTCGAGTAGATAATAGCCTCCAGCACCGTTATTAACGAAGATCATAAATAATATGCTGATTCTATGATAGTCAAATAGCATAAATTAATTTCATTTAAAAAATCTTCTGTTTTTTTGTTTTTTGTTTTTTTAAATATTTTGATTTAATTACCCTCTAAATGTGTCGATGGATTTCACTCGACGTTTTTTTGCAACATCGTTGGTGGTCTGATTATCGGCTCGTTTCATACACTTTTCTTGTATCAATTGCCATATTTGTCTCGACATAGAAATTCCAATTAGAAAGCATACTATTATACCAAAAACAATAAGGAGAGCTATGCGAAAGAGAAATTGTATTAATTTTCAAAAATAACAAATATTTCTCAAACAAATTTGTAATTAATTTACTCACTGATGTAAGAATTCGTTGGTCTTATTAAAGTGTTAAAAAAACAACTATCATTTCGTATTAATAATTCGTAACTTCCGTATTCTCCTAAATTCGGTGATAGTTTGCATATTGCATTACTAAAAAAAAAAAAAAAAAAAAATTATTTTAATTAAAAAATAACAAATATTTCGAAAGAGATTCTAATTTTCTCTCGTTTGTTAAATATATCAATAAATAATACCTGATATTTTTTGCTGATATATATTCACTAAAACCATCGACATTAAGTACTGCCAATTTCATAGTTCTAGCAGTGTTCAATTTGACACTGTAATTTACGCTTGAAATTGGTGATACTCTACTGTAAGGACACTACAAAAATGTTGTTCAATTAAAACAATTAAACAAATTAATAAAATAACAAATAAAATCGTAGATAATAATTAGAAAATGTTGAATATATCGATAACGATTATCTAAATAAATAAATAAATAAAAAAACCTACGGAAACGCAATCAGATGAAAGTGCATAAAGCCATGCATTAGATCCATCTTCATTTTTTAATTTAACACAAGCCTCGTCGTACTTTAACTCACTGTAAAAACACGGCTGTTCGAACATTTCTCCCCTTTCTATTTTTTTTTTTATTTTTTTTTATTATTTGATATTAAAACTGAAAATAAAAATTCATTCGTACGTAATACCATAAAAATCCTTATATAGATATATGTGTATACTTATGTAAACGAATAAAAAACACAAACACAGACACGTATACTTAATACGAGTGGAACAGTTACAGAGAAAGTGGAACAGAACTCATTGAGATTTTATCAACGAGATAAACAGATATACGTAAAGTACAATTAATTGAAGTCATAGATGATCGATTGTTAAATAATCAGATATTAAATAGAAAATCTGTGTGTTATATTACTATTTATTTTAGTATTATTGCACATCTGTCTGTCATCTTTGTATTATCGTTATGAATTAAAAAAAAAAAAAAGAAAATAAAAGAAAAATTCCATTTCAAACGATTATTATTATATTTTTAATAAATTATTTCAATTAAAAAAAAAAAATCAATTCTTGATTTTTCTAATGCCAGCATCCGTTCTTATTTAAGTCAACTATATCACCAAGTAAATCTTCTTAACTGTTTCAAGTTATCCGGCTTTTCCTGACTGACTAAGTAGAAAACGTACATTCTGATACAAACAAACACACTGTAAACGTGAAAGTAAAGTACTCGTAACCCAGATTTATAAATCGGTTTAAAAGATATGCATATTATTACTACGATGTGCATCTTAATTATATTCATTTAATTACCTTTACTTGATTAAATAAAATAAAATAAAATAAAATAAGATAAATAAATGTGCAACAACAACAATTTTTGTAATATAAGAAAAAAAATTAATTTTCAATAAATTTCTTATCAAGTTTCAGTAATTCAACAAAAGCTTCTACAAATTAATTTATTATTACTCTTAAATTAATTCATTTCATTTTGTTTGTTCGTTTAAATAAAATTCGACAAGTAAATGCAGAAGAATTTGTAAAATTTCAATAAATTAATTAAAAGCTTCGTTTTGATTAATTTTATTCATAAATATAATTAAAACGATTATCGTAATACGATTATGGATTTATCGTATATAAGATAATTTATTAAATGATAAGATATTGTCGTCAATATGATTTTGTGTGTTTTTTTTTTTTTTTGTTATATTCTGCAAACAAAATAATAAATAATTCTTTAGTATGGTTTTGATAAATAAAATTAATAATAAAAAAATAATATTATTTCATTCGTATATATATATATTATTATTATTATTATTATATTAATATCAGTTTAATTTTACATTCGTTATAATAAAAATAAAATATAAAGAAACACAATCGTATAATTAAAATTAACTTACCCCTTTTTGTAATATTGTGTACATTAATATAATAAAAAAAATAAAAAATAATAATAAAACAATTATAAAAACCGATTGATTTACTTTTGTCAATTAATCGATCATAATAATAATAATTTTGAATAACTTTAACACTTTACGAATCAAGATTTTCTTTTGCGAATTCAATTTGATATATAAAAATATAAGTTTGACAAGAAAATATTAATAAATGATATTATTATGTGTGCATATATGTGTTGTATGGTGGTTTTTTTTCTTTCTTTCTTTCTTTTCTTTTGTGAGAGATAACTTTTTTTAACTCAAAAATGTTTACAACGATTCAAATATTGTCATATTACACGAGAGAGCATACGATCTGATACCTTGTGAGTAGCAAGAACGACTGAACGACTTTAGAATATTGGAATGTGTGAATGCTGAAGTTTCACGAATCACAGGAGCGCCACTTGGTCGTGCGAATATTCTTGTTGACCTTTTCGTTGGCATTTAGTATTAGTATTAGTAGTTTTTTCTTCTTATCTTTCCTTTTTCTTTCTAATAAGAGTATAAGTACTTACTTAACGACGAATAAAAGAATTTGACTTGTTTCTCTTTGTTTCGTTTTGTTTGTTTGTTTGTTTTATATATATATACAATTGTTTTTAATTTTTAAAAATATCTATTTAGAAAATGAAATACCATCTAATATAATATGCTATATACTATTTTATACTATACTACTATAATATCTAAATTATACAAACATGGACATTGATTATGTGTGTCAAAGGGAAAGGAGGATTAACAAATTACATTTCAAATATTGCATTAGATGATGATCTATTTCGTTATTGATGGAACTTATTTTGATGTGTGTTCACGTGTGTGTATATATATATATGTGTGTGTTTATATAACATCTTTACAGACAACTGTGAAGATGAAAAAACAAAAAAGATTATCTCTGATTATTTGAAATATATTAATTTAGTATTAAAACAATCTCTCTCTCTCTCTCTCTCTCTTACCTCACTTATAATAAAACGAAACCCGTTCTTATTCTCATACGCATCATTATATTATTATTATTATTACTATTATTAATTAATAGCACAAAAATCAATTTTGTGATTTTCATATAAATTTATAATGATTTAATACATTTCGCTTTAATATTTAATTTAGCATATTTTAATAACGATTATATATATATATGTATATATGTATTATATATATACATATACATATATGTATATATTAAATGAGCTAAATAAAATGAAAGAGTAATAATATCGCAATTAACACAAGTTTCAAAGTTTTACAGTATACTCTCATGTATAAATCACTGTAATGAATTATGAGGAGCGTGTCTGTGTTTGTCTTTTTTTTTTTTTTTACTATTTTTTTTTTTGTTTTTCATATTTTTTCTTTAATTCATTTTTGTCACGCAAATTATCTTGGGCTTTTGACCGGAATGATTAGTAGTAGTGTTTCTTTCGTTTACTTTGTTTCTTTTTTTTTTAATATTTATATATATAAGTCCATCTGCTGCTCTCTCTCTCTCTCTCTCTTTCTCTCTCTCTCTTTCATCCCATTATGTATTATAGGTATATGTATATGTATATATATATATTGATGTTTTTCACTTTGCACTTATTCTCTTTTTTAATTTCCTTATCATTATTAATCCTCTTCATCTTCTTTCATCTTCACCGTCATTTCTCATTTTCTTCTTCATCTTCATCTTCTTTTCTTTACAACACACACAATTAAACCCATGAATTATCATGAGTGACAATTCTCACTAACTTCTCATCAAATTCCATAATTATATTCGTGATCTCGAATTGATCGATCCTTGGCACACAAAAAAAAAAAAAAAACAAGATCTCATGACAAGAATCACAGCTGGACGTACGCGGAATAATAGAAGTTTTCAAAACGTTAACATATTACAATCCAATATTGGTTGGTGGTTGTTTTGTCGTTGTCGAATCAATATTTTTATGGTTTAAGAAGCTCTCGTATTTCTTTGTGCATATGGCAAAGGAAATCAACGTAACTCGGACTTCCATCATTTCCTCTATCCTCTATTAAGAAATGACGTAATACCATCTCTAACTTTTCCTTTTGTCTTACTATCGTTAACTGTAACAATGAAATGAACAAATAATGAAAATATTTGTATAAGAGACAATGATTAAATGAAAATAATTATTCTTACCCTCATGCAACGGTGTCTCTCTTGTCTTACTTGATCAATTATTTCTCTTATTCTTTTATTTAATGGATTATCCAATATTGGCAGTGAAGTGCGATCTGTATCAACCTTAATTACAGATATTACATCAAAGACAGCCTTCACCCATAATGGAGAAAGCGCTACGCCTAACCATAAGAACATATGCACACTGTTTTCTGAAAAATGAAAATAAACAAAATTATTTTCACAATTTACAGATATTAAGAATAAAATAAAAAAAGATCTGTTATCATATATAAATATACCAAGTAAGTAAGCTCCCTCTTCAGAAAATTTATCAAAAGAACAACGTAACATTTGTGGTAATTCTGTATTATCTGGATCAATGTCATGTAAAGGAAGTAATCTGGGATACATGTAAACAACAGATATTGAAACAGGCATTGTAGCAACCGCTTGCATAACAAATGATCTATCATCTATAGTCATATCAGAACCTACAATTGAAAATATCAAATGAAATTAATAAATTTCGTAATTATTACTATTGACATTAATTTCTTTCAAATATAAACTCTTTCTCTCTCTTTCTCTTACCACCAGATATTGCATCACTTTTTAATATGCAATTAACATACAATGGTAGCAACTTCATACATTCTGGTAATATCAATTGACCTGCATTAGATGTACTAGCACAATTTTTCCTATAAGCTGCTAGCATGTTTGCACATCTAGAAATCAAATTATCTTTGACAGCTCTTGGTGTTGATTCGATTAATTTGAAAACACCTACAAAAATAATATTTTTGACAAAATCTTACGAATAATTTTGCAAGTAGAAAATGTGAATAATTTTAAACTTGTTTAAGTCTTACATTGTTTGGAGAAATAATTAACAATAGCGTCTAGATCACAAGTACGATATAACTCAGTTATTTGAGAAGAATTCTTCAAACTGAGATTTAAAATACGTAATCTTCTAACTCCACCACAAGAAGTATATAATAAAGCTGCTTGTATATATACACCTTCGTTTTCAGCTAATTTATCGTCGTGTTTAATTTCAACAGCAACAGCCTAATTATTTGAATACAATTAATTTGTTAAATATTATATATATATATAAATTATTATATAATAATAATAAATTTTACCTTATCACAATCTATACTAGGCAACTCCATTTCTGTGGTATTTGACATGAAGAAATGTCCATAGAAATCAGTAGGTCTGACACCCGTAGAAGTACGTAAACGCATACGTGCATCAAAAGCAATTGGTCTACTGATATTGGTAATAATATCTGATACCAATCTGTCACCATCAACATCAGCCTAATTCATAAGTGAGTGCTATTTGCAATGTTATTTGTAATCGAATTTTGTGTATAAACTGTAACTTACTTGAAAATACGTATATTTATAAACTTCACCTCCAGTAAGCCTACATATTTGACCAATAGTTGCTATATCCACATAAGAATTATTAAAAATAAAAAGATCTACGCTACATCCTGCATCGACACATTCTTGTCCTAAATTGTTATAAACGTTGTTTTGTGGAGCTATGAAGTAAAACAAATTAAACATTATTATTATTATTATTATTATTATTATTATTATTATTATTGTTGGTTTCTTTTTATAAAATAATGTGTACTTTATAAATACACACCTAATACAGATTTTTCTTTATCAGTACCAAGTAACTTGCGATCATCACGATTTTTCAATTTTCCTGGTGCTTCGGCAATAGGTAAAGACGAATGAAATACTATTAATTTTCCTGCGCATTCTGAAGCCTGTAAAACAATAATACAAATATAATTTACAAATCTATTCTATTTATAATAAAAAAAAAAAAAATATGAGATAAATACCTTTAATGCTTCAAGTCCAGCTCGTATCGCTGGTGCAAGAATAGTTTCAGTTTCACGTGTATCAGCAAACATTGCAGGTATCTGTGTCATCAAGCTATCAATAACAACTTCGCTTTCATCGATGTCACATAAAAATCCATCAAGAAGTGGCATAAATACATCTTGGACATCACCCACAACCATCATTTGTGGTTGAGTAAGGCAAGGATTAACATTATAAAAATGTACTGTGTTATTGTAAGTTATGAAACCAACTTTCATATTTGATTTAACTTGATCCACATCAATTGGCAAATGTTTTATTATTGACTTCATTTCTGCACATAATAAATTTACTAAGCCTGATTTAATCATATTATATGAAACATCAATCACAAATACAATTGCTGGTGGTTTTGGTAAAACATTGTCCTAAAAAAAAGAAGAAAGAAACATAATTAATTATTAATAATATATCAAATGAATATTAAGTAATATTTATTTTTTTTTTTCCTTACTCTGCAGTATTCTTTTGTAGCAATGAATTCATATGTTCCCAACATTAATTCAGGTCTTTCGTAACGATCCATACGTTGACCCCTATGATCCAAATGTTGAAAATATTCAGCTGGAACTATATTTAAACAATGATGTAATATACATTTTTATTAATCTAATTTAAATGAACATTTGAAATGTATTTTACCTTCAGTTGTGGCTCTACAAAACATGCACTGAAATCTACGTCCAGCATCAATAAATTGCATAAATGGACTCATGTATGCTTTACATCTTACACAACGAACTGGCCCAATTTCACCCATATCTACAATCGGTGGTTCATATTCTCCTTCTTCAGCACGTGCCATTGGATTTATTATTAAAGCAAAAGGGACCATTGTCTGTAAAATAATCATTCATTATTTTAATAATACGAAAATGGAAAAATATTTCAATATTTTTATATTAAATTTACCTGTTTTAAAATATCTGCATTTGTAGGAACAGTATACATTGTTGATCTAATATATCTGGGAGAAGCATTTCCTTGATCTTGTATTACAAATTTGGTAGTAACTAATGGTGGAACTAATCCTATTTGATTTGTAATAAACACACCACCTTTAGCACATTGATCATCTTGTATAACTTGTATCTATAAAAAAAGATATTTATTAAGATTATGTTCTTCAAATGATAATTATAATATTGATGATATCTTACAGGACTGGGCATTTGATCTGGATCTAAACGTCTGGCTTGTTGCGATTGCATGCCTGATTGATAATTTTCTGTAGAACCCATTGGACCACTTTGATAAGGACTTCTTTGACTTCCATACATATCCTGAAAATAAAAATTATATGTAAGATATATAAATTTATGAACAATATGTTAATGGTTTCTTATAATAAATGTTTACCGTTTGATTGTGGTATCCTGGTTGAGGGTAACCTCCTTGTTGATAATTGGTCATAGGTGAAGGCATTGGACGATTAAGATTAGGATTTGTTATTGCTTGCCCAGACATTGGAGGAGCAGTAGGATATCGTCCTGATTTTTGCATAGGATAACCAGGTAGAGGTGACATATGACTTTGTCCACTTTGTTCTACAGGATACATAGGAGGATGGTTTGGAGCCAAAGCACTTGGCATCATGTTCTGAGAACTAGGTTGCATTGAAGGTGGAGCATTGTGTGACATTAGATTTTGTGAACTTGGTGGCATTTGAGCCATAGTGTTAGACATCATATTCTGTGAGTTTGGTGGCATTTGAGCCATAGTGTTAGACATCATATTCTGTGAGCTTGGTGGCATTTGAGCCATAGTACTAGACATCATATTTTGTGAGCTTGGTGGCATTTGAGCCATAGTGCTAGACATCATATTTTGTGAGCTTGGTGGCATGTGAGCCGAAGTATTAGATATATTTTGTGATCTGGGAGGCATTTGTGCCGAAATATTAGGCATCATACCTTGCGTTCTCTGTGACATTTCAGCTCCAGAATTAGACATAAGGTTTGTTGAACTAGGTGGCATTTGTGCCATCGTATTAGACATCATGCTCTGTGATTTGGGTGGCATTTCAGCTCCAGAATTAGACATAAGATTTTGTGAACTTTGTGGCATTGGCGGAGCAGTATTTGACATCATGCTCTGAGATCTGGGTGGCATTTCTGACCCAGAATTAGATATTAAATTTTGTGAACTTGGTGGTGGCATTGGAGGAGCAGTATTTGACATCATGCTCTGTGATCTAGGAGGCATTTCTGACCCAGAATTAGATATTAGATTTTGTGTACTTGGTGGCATTTGCGAACCAGTATTAGATGATCTCGGTGGCATTTCAGATCCAGAGCTTGACATAAGATTTTGAGAACTCTGTGGCATTGGCGGAGTAGTATTTGACATCATACTTTGCGATCTGGGTGGCATTTCAGCTCCAGTATTAGACATTAGATTTTGTGAACTTGGTGGTGGCATTGGAGGAGCAGTATTTGACATCATGCTCTGCGATCTGGGTGGCATTTCAGCTCCAGAATTAGACATTAGACTTTGTGAACTTGGCGGCATTGGAGGAGCAGTATTAGACATCATGCTCTGTGATCTGGGTGGCCCTTCGGACCCAGAATTAGATATTAAATTTTGAGAACTGGGTGGCATTGGAGGAGCAGTATTAGACATCATACTCTGTGATCTGGGTGGTCCTTCGGACCCAGAATTAGATATTAAATTTTGAGAATTGGGTGGCATTTGATGAGAAACATTAGACATCATGTTTGGAGAACTGTGTGGTGGCATATGAGGCGAAGCATTGATTAGATTTTGATTTTTTGGTGGCATTTGTGCCATAGTATTAGGAATCATATTTTGAGTAGTCGGTGGCATTTGAGCCAAATTACTAGACATAGTGCTTTGATTACTTGGTGGCATTTGAGGTGCCACATTTGACATTAGATTCTGATTACTAGGTGGCATCTTTGTCGAAATATTAGACATCATGCTTAGGCTGCTAGGCGGCATATGTGGCAAAGCATTAGACATTGAGTTTTGACTGGTAGGTGGCATTGCTGATGCCGTATTAGACATTAAATTTTGACTATTAGATGACAACGAAGCAGAAGCATTAGACAGCATATTTCGATTGTTATCCGACATAGGACTGAGACATTTTGGAGGCTGATTTGGAACAGGAGAGCTCGATAATTGTCCATGAGTAGTAGGTGGCATAGAATACATAGGAGGTTTTGGTGGACCAGATGTATTTGTCATCGGAGGTGGAATGTTGGATTGCATTTGATATCCAGACGATGGCAAGCCAGAAAAATTCTGTTGTCCCATCATGGTAAGCGGTGGCTTACTATAATTCTGTTGATTCGACAACGGTGGTGGAAACATGTTTGGTTGACCAGGTAATGGTGGCGCATTGATATTAGGTGGTTCTGAATAGTGATGTCCTGGATTTGGCGGTCTTGGTATGGGGGGATACTGCTGCCCTTTAATAGATGGCCCAGACATTTCTCACGTTGTAATATAACCTATACGTTGCGTTAGTTACGTCTTGCAAAATCCTGCGACACCAAAGTTACACGTTAAATATATATGTATATATAGATCACATATATACTATTTAAATTCAATATGATTTCACATTAAATATTGTACGTCTAGGAAAAGTCAATGGGAGAATATGAACCATGCCAATACAATACTGAAACTCCTACTTACGAGTACGATCAGTAGAATGAGAGAATTATCGTATGTTTTAAGTTTCTAAATGCCCACTTACGTGATTAAACGCATTTAAATCATAACAAAACTTAATATCTTCACTCGAATGTTTACACTTAAACGAAGAACATCCACTCCTCTGTCCAGAGTAACTGCTGCCGATGCCACGTAAGGTCGCACTGCGCATGCGCCTGGCGGCACGTTTACGAGACACGTCATAACAAAAATTGGGACAATACAAACAGATTTTAATCGAGTTAATATAAAATATCAAACTATTTGCATTAATTATCATTCACTTTAATATATTTATAACAAATGAAGTAATATTCTAGTATTATTAATTTCTGATTATTTATTATATTAATACTAACGTCAAAGAACTCGTTCTGCGATTGATTAGCTAGTAATTTCTTTTGGCGCGTAATTTGAAAATACATATTCGTAACTATTTTCTTATATTATTTTATTGTTAATGTATACTTTTCTTTATTCACATAATTAACTCTATATAATATTGTAGATTAAAAAAATACAAATAAAAATGATTTATTACCAACATAACATGGTTAATATTTTATTAAAATAATCGTGTTCGTTTATTTTCGTATCTCTTGTAACAAGATAATTCAATACATGTTTAATTTTTATCTAATAATATCGTTCAAACCATTTCCTTTGTTCCATTCAATTATACATTAAATAAATTTAAATAGCAATAAAATAATAAACGATTGTCTTTTAAATAGAATTGTTCATCTAAATTGAAAAGTAAATTTTGCCGAGTTATTGTACATCAAACTACCTTTTCTTTTCTTTTTTTTAATTCGTCATATATTGAATAAAACGTTTGTCATGCTTATGACAGACAAAAAAAAATGTCTTTGTAGACCAGCTGGACAGCTTCATACGTGCAGATGAATGATCAGCTGATCGTATTACGCAACCCCTTTACGCATTCACACCTTTAAATTTATTTCTAACATTGTATCCTCGTTAGAAAAATTTCAACACGTTGATTATCGTTTCAATATTAAATACAAAATCTATTAACACAAGTTCTTTTATATAATATAATAATCAAAAGAAAAAAAAAAAAAAAGAAAACAAAATGAGAAACGTTACATAATTTGACAGAACATCCTTCATTATAAATTATCAATTGAAAATGATTATAGGAAAAAAAAAAACATACAGTGAAATTTGAAATAAATATATTACATAATAATTCATGATAATATTAAAAAAAGAAAAGAAATTAATCGAACGTAATCAATCAAATGAGAAATTTTTCGACAGATAAGCGTTTTCTCTCAGATCGCAAACGCAAACACTCATGATAAAAAAAAATAAAAATAAAATAAAAAAAAAAAAAAAATTTGTACATGACAACGATACTGTGTCATATCTAACTAGTATGTATTTAATTTTCACAAATACCAGAGAAAATCATAGGTGGCACTGCATGCAAAGGCTAGGTTCTCGTCCAGTAGCATGACAGCATCCGTTCTGTACGGTGTCACGAATTAGTAGGTGTAAGCGTCTAGTAAATCGCAAATCGGACATCTCTCGTCGGAGGGATCTCAAAATTCTTATTATTTTTCTGTTTCTACAATTGCTGTTGTTTGCAAAACAACATCATCGACTTTACATTTCATTTTATTAATATTTAAAACACCTAACGCGCGTTAAAAGTGCCTAATATAAACAATTATATTATTATTAATAAAATTATCTAAAGAAGAAGAAGAAGAAGAAGAAGAGGAAGAAGAAGAGGAAGATAAAAAATAATAATAATAATTAAAAAAATTAATAGAAGAAAAAAAAAGTGTTAAAAAAAAAGTACAGTGTGGTGTTAGAATTTTCGTGCTTTTCTTTTTGAAAAAAAAAAACACCGAGAAAGAAAGAACATTTTTTCGTTTACTAAAAAAACTTCCGCATCCTCCTCTTTATTTTCTTTCTTAAACGATTCGGAGAAAGAAAAAGAAAGAGAGAGAGAGAGAGAGAGAGAAGTGACTGGTGAGAGGAGAAAGAAGAGAAAAGAAAAAGAAAGAAGAAAAGGAAGTGAGAGAGAGAGAGAGAGAGAGAGAGAGAGAGAGACAGAGAGTGAGAGATAAATCGTACGAAGAAGATTCGAGGTAAAACTTCCTGCTGGGAATGTTGAAGGACTCGCTTATCGTTCGAGCATCCTGCCAAGAGGTGGGTAAGTTTAGTTATGTCTTTTCTCCCTTCGTTTTCTAGGATGACTATTGGACTAATATAATTATGACGAAAAAAAAAAAAGAACTATGACGGTGACAATTACGATGACTATGACGACGACTTTGTTGTTACGCGCGCCGTTCCTCACCCCCACCGGTGGTTAAAACTCGTCCTTTTTTTATTTACTAATTTATTTTCATTTCTTTTCATTTTAAGTCCCTTTTTCTCTCCCTCACAAAAACACACAATATACACAAATAAATGTATAATTAATTAGATAATATGATATTTGTTTGTTTGCTGATCATCAGAAAGGTTCGAAACGTTGGGTTAATTAATTCAGTGATGTCAAACTGGTATATAAGGAACACGAGATAATTAAATTTAATTTAAAAGATATTCGTTCACAGATAAAAAAAAAAAAAGAAAAAAATTGTAATAAGTCAAAAAAGATCTTTCATCTTGCATAATTGCTGAAGCTTTGAGAGTTTAATGAATCCGCTTCGAGTGTTTGACACCAACGAGTTAATTGATCGAACGTAAAGGTGTGGTTTTATTGTTCTTCTCGAACGATAAGGTAGAATAATTAACAGGATAAATGAAAGGAAATATAAATATTAATAATAAAAGTAAAGAAATAAAAAAAGAAAGAGAAAGAGAGAGAGAGATATTCTTAAGACGAGAGATTTTGTAGGAAGCTCGAGCGCGACTGGTTGAGTGACATCTGCATCGAGTTCTACGTCTACGAATGGCGGAACAAATATCGATCCTAAAGTCTCTTTGGATTCTTAGTATACGTGTGTGTATGTGGATATACATGGACTATGTCTGTGTATTCATGTCCGGGTGTTTCTACAGTTAACGTTTTCGTATAAGTGTATACGTTTGCTAGGCCGGCTTGGTTTCGAGGTCACCGGGACTGATGTGAGCTGCAACCCTCGCGCACTTGATCTCGTTACTTTCCTCCTTACACTGTATAATACGTTTCCTTCCGTATGTGTACATATGTACTTGCTTACTTACTTATTTACTTACTTACTTACTTACTTACTTACTTACTTACTTACTTATTTTCCCTATTCTCTTTTGTCTCTTTCTTCTATTCTTTTCACTACCCCTATTCTTTATCACACTTTATTCAAGTACCACGTATACTTCTAATTCTAATACCACAATATCTTATTTCTCTTAAAACAACTACTTTATTTGATTATTCTTAAATAAAGTCAACATCTTGTTATTTTTTTTATTTTTTTTAATTTTAGGTACACGTGCGTGTACCAATGCAATTTGATAATTAACGATAATTATTTGTTATTTATTTACCTGATTGCAATTATTATTAAATTATAATAATGTAGATAATAATACGTTGAAATCTATCATTTTATACTTGTAAAAAGAAAGATGAACATTTGTAACATCTGTTAGAGTACTAATTAACGAAGCAAATGATTAATGAATGACAGTACAGTATAATTTCTGTCTTACATTTAGCTAAATATATATGTGTGAATGTATTATATGAATACTCATAAACATATTAAATACATAAATATATGTATGTGGTATCATATATGTGCTAGGATAAGCAGAATCCTTGCCAATGATGAAAACGAGTTCTCGTATTTTCGAGCTAATGCTTCTTATTTTTGCACGCGTATTCACGGATTTAAAAAACAAAACAAAAAAAACAAAAAAAAGATGCTTTTTCATAACATGAGAGAAGAGTTTTGTACGTTTTCAACGTTTAGTTTTAAAAAAAACTTTATTTTTTTCTCTCGTTTCTTTAATATTATTTTTCTTTTTTTCCTATTTTTTTTTTTTTTTAGTTTTTACGTCATGAACGATAAAATAAAAGGCAAAAGAAAAGAAAATAATGAAAAATTTCCTTGAAATTTTGCTGACTATCGTGTAGGCGTGCTCGAGTGCTCAATTTTTTTTTTTTTTTTTTCTATGAAAATATAGAAAGGAGAAAAAACCTATTTTTTAGTTAAATGATGAACTTTTGCCATTTTGTTTTTAATAGATTTTTTTTTTTTTTTGTTATGTAGTAGATGCAGAATGTTAAATAGTATACGTTGAAATGATCTAAATTTTAATGATAATTTTTTTTTTTAAATATTTAAAATATAAGTTAAGTTAAATTAAAGATACAAGGATTTTAACTTTGCATCACCGTAGAGGGAATTAAATAAAAATTGAAAAGTGATGCATTATATTGTCGCATTTAGTTACGTAAGTGCAAGTATACTCTCTGCCAATAATTAGAATCGATTTTCTGAATAATCCACTTATGTTATAAAAAAAAAAAAAGGTAAAAGATATAAATCTTATTCTCTAATTGTTTTTTTATTTTTATTTTTTTTTTTATCATTTCATACTTGCTTTTTTCTTTTTTATATATTTTTCTAGACAAATCTTTACATCACGTGAATATCAAATATAATTCATATCAAAGTGAAATGATTTATATGATTTAATTATAGTTTATTAGATTTAACCATTTAATTAGCAATAATAATGAAAAGTGCATCGTTAACGTAATATGAAATAGCACGTGGTTTTCATAAGAAGTTTTGAATTTAATACGCTCGAGCAATTTAATTCAAACGTTCATGTCATTCAAAGATAGATATCAAAGGAAAATTACACATTTTCCAAGTTCAACGCCCACTTTCTAACTCTTTGACCTTGTATAATTCTAATGAATTTTCAACTTTTTGTTTTATCTTACCGACCCTTTTCGTTTATTAATAAAATTAATCGTCTATCATTTCCGATAGGATGATTTTCATTACTTTCATCCTTTCACATTTAATGTAATTATTAATATCGTTATTGTGTGTTTGAAAATAAAAAGATAAAAAGTTAATTAACCTTTACTTATCACACTTGGTCCAAAGGACGACCCAGATGTTTTTTGCAACTTGAGTCATTTTTCTCAATTGTTCAACTTTGGTTATTTTTTCAACATATTTAAATTTAATTTAAAGCTATAAAACCTATATAGTCTTTTTAAATAAGTATTCAAGAAGTTTCAAAAAAATGTTGAAGTAAATCTATGCAATAGTTAATTTTTTATAACAATTTTTTTTTGTTCGGGTCCAAAGGACCCGGCTGTGGTAAGCGTGTTACTCTAAGAAGGTGTGGTAAGCAAAGGTTAAACCCACACACACACACACACATAAAAATATTCTTATTATAATATATTATTTATAATCTATAAAAATATATGAATTAAAAAAAAAGAAAAACAAGTATGAAATGATAAGTCAAATATTTCTATAAATTTAATAATTAAATTATACCAAAGATGATTATTTGCTTTTAATAATAGTATGCATTAAATAACAATAATTATTGGTAATGATTTTTAAAATTATTTACAAGTGAGAGAATGAGAGGAGGTGTAGGAGAAGGAGGAGGAGGAGGAGGAGGAAAGGAGGGGGACAAAAATGCAGAGAGACGATCGATCCAAATGATTACACGCATAGATATATGTGTGTGTATATAACAGTCAACCTTGGCCGTTGTCAAGTATTATATACATATTACATATACATATATACATGTATGAATATATATATATATAATCGTATAAGTAACTTTTTAAATAAACTTGATAGATTGACGAATAAAAATACATTTTTCTTTGCACCATCTAAATGTTCTTTTTTACATACACGTATGTATAAAGTGTTCTTTTTTTCTTTTATCGAAAAACAATAAAATGTTAACTTATATCTTCGATATTGGATGTCACCTGAGTTATATATCTATCGTTTGAACAAATTGAAAACCGGAAAGAAGATAAGCTATGTTAGTATACTTATCGTAGAACTCCTAAGTCATCCTATGAACAAGTATTACTTCATTTACGTTAAATAATTCAACATTTGCATTGTTTTTTCTATGCCTTCAATTTAAAAAAAAATATAAACAGTCCAAATCACTTTTGTATTTTTGTTTTTAAATTTAATTATTTTTTTGTTGTTGTTCTTCTTCTTCTTTTCTTGTTGTTATTTCAAAGCCATAGAAAAAAAGAATTCTTCTGAAGGAATTATAATTGAAATTGCGAAATATTTTAAAATGCAATTTGATGAAGGATTATTTAACATAGCTCACAATAAACACACAAATTCTTTTATTAAATATTTCATTATTTTCTCCAGAGAGAAAAGTTAATTAAATCAGATTTAGTTATTTGTTTTTATCTATTCAATACTATTTCATTGTATTATTCAATTAGAAAAATTCATTGGTAATAAGATAAGAATATTTTCTTTTTCTATTCACTTTAAAATGATCGAATGAAACATTTGTGTTGTTCTTATTGTAAAAAAAAAAAAAAATGTTCCTTTTTGATATTTGACTCTGACAAGTTTCTTATCGCTGGTTCTTGATTTTATAATAACAGTGATATCAATTGTTATCAGTTATTGAAAGTTTTAGTAGTAAGCTTTTAAGAACATAATCGTATTGTAATATTAAATACTCACAATTACGATGTATATTACAATGGAAATTTTTACTCCATGACTTTTTTTTATTATCAGTTATCATATGTCATAATAATAATAATTATTATTATTTTCATATTAACGATATCCAATCAATTGTAATTGAAAATGAAAAGAAACGTGAACTAATTATATATTTAATGATGTGTCTCGTTATCGTAATAGCATTATTATCATTTTTCTAATTTACGATAAACAAGTCACATGGAAATGATTGGTAGTTAAATGTAATCTCTCATTTAATATTTGAAAAATATTACATTTTACTTGTATTTCTTGAATATTTTCAATTTCTTCAATACCAATCGTATAAACCGATCAAACATCGTTACAATAAATCATAAAAATAAAAAGTGTCGAGATTAAAATCACTAACACCTGTATATTTTAACATTAGAAGAAAAACTAAACATCTAATCAAAATATATGATTAGATATTTAAAATATTTACATATAATTACAAGTATAGTATATAATGATTGAAAAAGTTAAATTAGTTGTATCATTTGAAAGAATTTGATCGAGTTCTTGATGAATTTACGTCATCATTTCTATAAACAAAAATTGAAATAGGAAAATAGAAATTATGATGATGATCATCTCTCCACTCTTATTTCTGTAATAAATTCGAATTAGTTTAAAGCAGGTCAGGGACCTTCCTTGCCCGGTTCGTACACCCTCCTTTAAACTCGTGCTACTTATTTACCTCGACTCTCTCGTACAATTCCGGAGCTGCTGCACCAGTCTCCATCGCGTTTTCATCTAGAGAACACTTTTTATTAACGATTCGTAATGATTGATCGTATCAATCATTTATTCAAATTTTATTAAATTCTATCATACATATACGCGAATAACTCACAACAAATTTTATTTCAACATTCATAATAATTGTTGTTTGTATTTTTGAAGTGTGTTTTATTTTTAATTTAAACATCGTTTATTTCTCTCATTTTTTTTTAAATTATTATTATTATTTTTAAAATAATTAAAAGCATTGAGAAAAATGTTGTTTCTTTGACGTTAAATCAATAAACGTGATTGTTCCCATATGAACAGAAGAGAATGCAGAACGGTGTTGTTTCTTTTGAGGTTTGTTTATTTTATTTAAATCAATTTTTATTCAAAATATATTCAGAGAGAATACTTCGATTTTATTAACTTTTTCTTTTTATTAAACGTTTAATATCATCGTTTGAAAGATACACATTTTTTTGTTTTGTTTATACACTATTTTATTTCGTTCGAAGATTAATTTGAAATTTTAATCGTTGGAATATAAATTAAAAGAAGAAGAAGAAGAAGAAGAAGAAGATTAAAAAAGTTTTATATACGTAATAACTCTATTCCATTGAATAGAAAATATTTTTAAGGGGCACCTGTTGCACTCTCTTTGCATCACTTTTTTGTTTTTTTTGTAGATTTTACTTTTTTTCAAGAAACTATTTTTTTTTATTTATTTTGCATATTCACATTTATCTAGTAATTTATACAGAAATACATACAGATTTTCATCATACAAATAGAAGAATTTTAATGATATAAATAAAGTTTCTATTTCTGTGCTGGAGTAATCAAAAAGTTAATACGCAATAAAAGTTCACGTTGATACTCTAAACTTGAAAATTCGCATTTTAAATTACCAATGGTATATTTAAACTAAACTCAATTTAATGTTGAGGTAATTGTTCTCTAGAAAATGACGAAGAAAAAAAATCAAAGCTTCATTTTAAATTAAATATTTTTTTTTTAAATATTTATAATTTTATAATTTCAAAAGTAAAATAACGAGATCTAATAATTTAATTTATTTTTAAATAGTAATCAATTTTTTTTTTCTTGATTATTAATTGAAAATTTTCTTACGATTATTATAACATTTCAATCAAATATTTGATTGAACATCATCAATTGAAACATCATTTTGATGTTTTCAAATGTCATATGGTTATATCGCAAACTCATACATCATATTTGATTAAAAAAAAATTTAATATCTTTTTTCTCTATTAAAATTCTACTCGCAAAAATGTATATTTGAATCAAGCAAAACTACGATGAATCTACGGAAAAGATGTTGCTCGGAGAAGTATATATTCGAATTTAGAATGGCTCGATTCTATTTTCGAAACTATCTTCTTACTCTCGAACTTATTCGCGAACCGAATAAATTATTAGATCTTGGTTTTTTTTTCTATTTCTATTTCTCGTATGGTTTCTATTATGCGATTCAAAGAGAATTTCATTGAAGATTATTATACGAAATACATCATTGAAAAATAAGTTACACGAATGGAATCGATAATCATTTTCATGCATAAAAATGAATATATTGAATTTCAATGATTTTATTTAAAAAAAAAATAAAAATAATTGGTAATTAATAATCTCAAAGGATGCAAATGTAAGATTGGATGTACCGTTCTGTTTGAATTCTACTATTAGACTGATTTATTGTTCTTTATGAAAGTTAGTTCAAATTTATTTTATATTATTTCTTCTTTATAGAACTTTTCGAAAGTTACATACACATGTATAATGAAAATCATTTTCAAGAAAAATCCAATAAGCGTAATGGTGTTGTGTAAGATTTTAACTAACATCAACCGTATATCATAACAACTTTAATCAGATAACTATGCTGATTAATGAGAAAGAAAAGTAGACAAATATTATTTCATTTTGCTCACACAATATTCAAATAATAATCTGTCTTACATAATCTTGTTGATCTAATTTCAAATAATCATTTAAATAACAAAATTAACATTAGTCCTAAATACAAAAAAAAAAAAAAGAAAAAACTACGAGAAATTTCACTGACTAACACATTTGTCTTCTAATTATTTCACAACTAAAAATATTTCCATATTAACGTAGTGAAAAATAAAAGTACATTCTTGATATTACGACAAGATTTTTGCTTTGAAACTAAATTGTAACGCGTTATGTCCATATATTGTAAATAAAAAAAAAAACATTGCGTCCTCGATGAAAAACGCGAGAACGATGATAACACTATTGCGTATTGCTTGCTGACGTTTGCATGCTCTCTAACATATTTAAAAGAAAAAATGAGAAAATATTAAAAGCATAATGCACAAGTAGTACTTAACAAACATTGAATATAAAAAAGAAAAAAAGAAAACCAGGTAAACATGATAAATTTGGTAAATGAAAATAATTGATAACAAACTAGAACAAAATAACGAATAAAAAATGCATACAATGGAATATGAAAAACGTGTTTGTTCATACACGATGTATGTTGTATATATATATGTGTGTGTGTGTGAGAGAGTATGAGTTGTGAGTACACGAGTATGAGTGAGTTAATAAAAAAAAAAAAAGAGAAAGAGATAGAGTTTAACGAGGAGAACGAGAAACGGAAGAAGGGATTTATGAAGTTAGAAGAAGAGAGATAAAACATTATGTATGTTCCTAACTCTCTCTGTCTGTCTATCTCTCTCTCTCTCTCTCTCTCTTTTCTGTTTTTATCGTCGTCGTCATCGTCATCGCAAAGTTTCTCCTTCTCTCTTGTGTATCACGAGGCAAAACTCTGATGCTACTCTCACATTAGTCTCGTCGTGACTACTTTACGTGACACGTCGATTCGATCGTTTCATCATATATATATATATATATATATATATATATATATATTTAAAAGTGTGTATGTGTTGTGTGCTTCTTTCTCACTCTCTCTTTCTCTTTTCGTCATTCTTATATACGAGGAACACGTGTTTAACGCGTGCACGTGTATTATAAAACATTCTTCATTTTTATCAAATAATTTCTCCTTCTCCAGTACTTTTTTATTTGTTATTTATTTAATTTTATTAATTAAATATATTAATTTAATAGAAATAATTGTCTATACTTATTAATTAATTTTATACACGATATAATAATTGAATAAAATATATATTTAAATATATGAAACAATTATATAAATATTTGTAATCAAGTTAATTATTTGATAGATTTAGAAAGAGAAAGAGAGAGGTGAGAGTGTAAAAAAAAAAAAAAATAAAAAATAAAATTATTTATAGAAACATATGCATGTGAAAAAAAAACTCGACATATAGAAAAACGTGTACGTGTGTGTCATTGATCCTTTACAATTTCCGGATGTCATCGTCCTTGTTCAATTTGCATTATCGACATCCATAACAAGATAAGCACCAGTGATCTTCAGTATGCCATCCGTACGTACGTTCGTGATTGAAACAGAGAAAGACATTTTACAATTAGATTTGCAAGAGATAAAAGATAGAGATACCTTTCTTTCTTTTTGATCTAACCTTGGCTTCTCTCTCACCGTTCAGACATTGCTGTTCTGTTCTATACTCGTTACTTAACCTTGAACCACGATTTCTTGTTCTTCAAATCGACTATTCTAATCAACTATTCTAATAATCGACTATTCTAATCGAACCGACACGTTATTCGAATTTTGATAAAATTAACCAAAGTATGACGAGATGATGATTTTTTACTCTTTCTTGTATTTTGTTTATTTGATGGGGGAAAAAAAAAAAAAATTGTAAAAAGAGGTCAATAGAAACTTTCGTATTTTATCAAAAGGGTTATCATTTTCATGAAACAAACAAAAAGCTATAAAAAGTGACAAAGATAATAAATTTGTTTGTACAATGAGAGAAAACTCAATGCTATTTTCTCTGCTAAAAATTTCTTCAAGACGACCCTGAGAATGTTTAGTATCGTATAGTGAACGACGCGTGGCACGAAACTCGTAATAATCGTCGACATAGTCGTCCTCGTCTTTGTTATCGATCTACAAATTGATATTAAAAAAAAAAAAAAAAAAGAAATAATAATAATTAAAACAGTAACTCGATAACGTGAAATTATTTCATTTGAGTTAATTCTTTTTATCATTAAATAACTAACAATATATAATTAATAATATACATTTTTTTTCTATTCCATAATCTTTATAATAATAATTATAATTTCAATAATTTTATCACGTTCTATAAATTAATTATTTTATGACAGAAAACTTGTAGTAAAATTCTTATTACATTAAACTAATTTTTATTCGTTTTGAATATTCAAAAAAAAAAAAAAAATATCTGCACAATTTGGCTTTAAAACGATCTCAAATATTTTATCTTTATTGCTTTTACTTTTTATATCTCGTAACGTAAATACGAAGCTACTGAAATAATTTTGTTATTATCGACCAAATGAATTCATTACGATGACATTAATTATTTGTACTCACAACTGTACTCATGAATTTTTATCACGAAACATAAAAGAAAATTATTTAATACTTACGTATACGTAACATCGGTTTATTTCATTTTTTTAATTAACGAATTAAAAATCATCAAAATCTTAAGTATAAATAAAATCCTTTTTTGTTACATCAAATTTCTAAGATTTAATATTTCAATTTATCGATATTAGTTCTTTTTTTTTTTGAGAGAGAGAGAAACATTCGAAATATCAAAGATATTGAATTTTATCGATGATACTCGAGTTTTGCGTTATTGACCGAAAAGAGCAATTTTGAAAGCTCTTTTAAAAGTCTGACAAAATTTCATTTTTACTTCACATAGATACAACCACATATAAATGAGATTTTTTTTTTTATAGTATTATTTAAAAATAAAATGAATTTACTTGCTTAGGTACGGTACCTATTATCGTCATCAACTTTTGTCTGGTAAAACAAGTTTAGTTTGATTAGTGTACATGCTAGTTTCATCATCATCATCATCAGGCTAATACACTAATTGTAAGTTTTGCAATCGTATTACAAGGTCTCAAACTTGTAATCATTGTCAGGGCTGTATCAACCTGACATGTTTGTTCTACTCTTATAAATAAATTTTACATATTCATTCAATGAAATATTCAAATTTACATTCATATATATATATTTTAATAGAATAATAGAATTCACTGTTACACTTTGTCATTTATTTTTTCTTTCTTTAAGTCTATCTTGAATAATTTTTCAAATATCAGATTTCAAGGATGTTGAGGATATTTAAAACAAGAAAATGTCACTTTATATAAACGAGACATCGGAGAAAAACGATTTCCATGTCGATATTGATTTAATATTCCCATTTAGTGAATGAACGATCTTGTATCTCGAGTTCGACTATTTTAACCTTTGATCAATCATGATCAATATTGTCCAGATGATCAATTTATTATATTATTAACCTTACTAGATTAATTCATTTAAAAAATTTAAGTATTTGTTAGACAAATATAATAAGAATAGTTAATCATATTTGTTTGTATTCCTTTATAAATAATTTTTTTTTCAAATTTTATCCTTTTTTAAGTAAGCACTTAACATGATTATCGAAGAATTGAAATAATTATGATAATTGCACTCTCGGGGAAAATAGATAATCCTAAAATAGAAATATTGAATAGAATAAACAAGACATCAGTTAGATGTAGTAAAGTACGACCTACACTATCGATCATTCAAACAAATATATTAATAATATTATATTACGAATATTAAAGTTCTATCAGATTATTTTAGAATTAAATTATACATTTTCCATAATTTTTCATACGCTGATGATTGAACGAAGAGGTTGTTCGTTTTTTTAAAAAAAATATTTAAAAGTTGAGAATTAAATAATCAGCGTGACGTCAAGGCTTTTAATTAGATACGTGACCTCGAGTCTAAGTATTAAAAAAAACAAAAATAAAAGATTTAAAATTGGGGAAAAAATTAACGCATTTTTACGCGTACTAATATTTTTTAAATTTATACATTTTTTTTTTTTTACCAATCTAACATGTAAACTTTTTTTTAAATTTTAAACTATTTATTAATTATTCTAAATAGATTAGACATAGTGAAAAGAAAGATTAAAATCTTGTCTCCCGTGGTAAGAGTAAACTTGTTAGGCCTCGATAAGGTCGCACGTAAGTAAATTGCAAAGCGTGAATGAAGTGCATACGACAATGGCATTCGTTTATAGTAAGTCAGGGTCGATTCACGTAATATCGTATAAAATAACAGTGGCGTAGGATCGATATTCTTACGATAGGTAATACACAAATAAATGCAAATTACACGACGTAAATTATATACAATTTAACGTAACTAAATTGTAAGTGAAAACGAAACGAAACAAATCGTTTTGACATTTTATTTCATTTTCGATAACGATTTTAGAAAATTATATGATATTAACTTTAAATGATTTACAACAAGATTAATATAATTATAAATCTTTGTAGAAATGTGTTTTATGATCTTCGTATTACAATTTTGATTTCTTTAAATTAAGGATTTGAACAATTTGTTTGTACACTGTAATAAAAAATTGTTTATTAACGATTGTTGTATATTTCAGGGTTCCGGATACTTAAAACGTGCGAACAGTGATCGCCTCTATGAAATCTTTAATCAGGTAAGAACAATAAATATTCTAAATACATAAAAATTGAAAATGTTAAATATTTCATTGGTTGGAACACGTTCTCCAGAATCATATTGATATCACGTTGTTTGTACATTGGAACTAGCAAAATGTTAAATGTTAAATGTCTTTAGTTCATGAACGTTTTTATCTTCGGAGTGTATCGTCAAAAAGAGTTTAAAGGTTAAATTAAGATGCACCTTGCACATATACGTGTGAAGTTTAGTTCAAACGTTTGATTTATCTATTTTATTGATTTTCTTATTGCAACTTATTTATTTGAAATTTAAAATTAATTCATTAATATTTACAGGGATTAATTCACGTTAAATTTTACATATGAGAATATTTGGGTGTGGCAGTTTCAGTCAAGAGAATATCTTGCATAATATCTATAAAGTCAATGTCGTGTGGTTGCAAAGTTATTCTCTTGCTGAAAGAATATTTTACATTAATATTTGACATTATTACATAATTAATCATTTTCTTTTTTTCTTGTTCAATGACAGTACGCCACGCAAGAGAAGAATGGCGAAAGGTTTATGACCCCATCTGATTTTGTACGCAGTTATCTTGGTCTTTACACAGATGCTGATTATAATCCTGATTCCGTTAATCTACTTGCTGGAATTGTCGACACTAGCAAAGATGGGTAAGCCATTTTACATTAATTATCCCTTATTTGTTTATTTTGATATCTATGTATTTGCATAGAAAAGATATTATTAACACTTTAGTGACTGCTCACATAACAACATATGTGTGATGCTACCACTGTTTAAATTATTATCATTCTTCAAAAATACTACCAGCATCTGGCAACATTTAACTTCTCATACGTGCAGCCAATAAAATGTTAATATTTATAAGATAACTCTTACGATAAATCATAAGACTTATTTATTCAAACACCTTATGTGTTCCCAAGATAATCATTCCCATATTTATATATCAACTTGTAAATATATTTTTTAAGTTATTCGGATATAGATTGAGAGTTGTGGCTAGATCATTTGTAGATTCAATAGTTGTGGGTGCTAGCTTAACGGATAACGAAGACTCTGATAAAAGTCTATTTTTATCTAACCGAAGTCTTACAATATCGTCAACACCCATCTATAGTACATCAAGCTTAGAACTTTATTTACAATACCCATATATTGAATTCCATCAATCTGTTCATTTATTCTGTGGTTTCTCTTACTCCACTAATTTTATTACAAAAATAGATTAAAATTAATGATTTTTTAATTTATTTTTCAGACTCATATCATTTGCCGAGTTTCAAGCATTTGAAGGCCTACTTTGCGTCCCAGATGCATTATATAAAACAGCATTTCAATTGTTTGATACTAATGGAAATGGAATGGTTACATTTGGTAAGAATTTCTTATAAATATTCTTAAAACTAATATTTATCATTATTAATTAATAATAATTTGTTTTATTTAATGAAAAACAGACGAGTTCACTGAGGTGATGCGTAAAACGGTTTTACATCAAAGGATGCCATTTAACATGGATAGCAGTTTCATCAAACTTTATTTCGGCAAAGATAAAGGCAGGCTCATAAGTTACGCAGAATTCAGTCAATTCCTACATGTAAGTAATTTCTTCAGATATTTTATTATTTAAATAAAATGTGAAATTGAAATGTGTTTTAATTTATGTTGCAGGACTTTCATGAGGAATATGCAACGGAAGCATTCAAAAAATTTGACAAAGATGGAACGGGTTTTATTTCGGCAATAGATTTTCAAGATATCATGCTTAGTATTAAAAGTCATTTACTGACAAAGGATGTAAAAGATAACTTAATACCTGTAAGAATTCATCTATTCTATAAATGTATTTTAAAAATAGATATTTTCAAATTGATCATATTGAAAATTATGGTTGCAGGCAGTCAGTACAGTACAAAGTGGACGGAAAGTAAGCTTCCCATATTTCATGGCATTCAATTCGCTTCTAAATAACATGGAACTTATAAAACGTATTTACCTGAACGCGACCAATGGTCATAGATATCAAGAAGTTACCAAAGGTAATTAAAATGATCAATCTATTACTGTTGTTATCAAGAACAATCTAAATATTTGTTCTTTATACATTTGCTTCTTTTTTTCCAGAGGAATTTCTTCATTCAGCACAAATGATGTCTCAAATAACACCACTTGAGGTGGACATCCTTTTTCATCTATGCCATTTACTTCATCAAACTGGGTAAGTATCCTTTCTCCTTGAAAATGAAATCCCCTTTTATTATCGGATGATAAATCGTATTAAAAAGGATATGTGGAAGACGTGTTTGAGACATCCGATAGGAAATAGATACGTGTTATGTAAAGAGATGTCTAAATAAAAAAAGAAAAAGAAAATGCATGCAAACAAATAGAAAATATTAAGTTTACACATAAGAAAGAAATATGTCTCATTCGGTCTATCCACATATCTGAGTAAATACTTGAATACCTTCCACGAAAACCTGATCAATATCCAATATAAAAACACGTAATGCTATCGTTGCACCAGCAAGCACTTCGTCATCATCCAAATATCCAGAGTGTCTCGTTCTTGGCAAAGAAGATGCAGACTCTACTACACACCAACGACAATTTTAATTACAATAATCCTAATAATCGTCTTTTTTTTTTAAATTTTTCTTTATACCTTATTTTTAAAAAGAAAAAAAGCTTTATTATACAATTTTTTTTTCTTAAACAAAAAAACAATTAGCGATCTTTTAATATTGCGAGTCCAAGTCCAAGGAAAATTTGTTTATTGAAAGAAACGTTTGTTTACGTGTTTACGCTGCCCGGATCAGAACTATGGAAGATGATGAGGCAGATTCGCGTTTTGGGTGCGTCCTTTGTATTACAGAATATTTCGCGCTATCTAAGATATGTTTTGTCATGTATATATATATATATATATATATTTAATATATGCATATATATATAACACGTTTGTCACACACACATACACACACGTACATATTTTCTTTAGCATCTATTTTTAGGATGATCTATTTATTAATACTTGCACACACCCATTAACACTAATAATATACATATATGTATATATATATACAAGGTGTCTAATATTTGTCCAATTAAACGGTTTTAGCATAATCTATGTACGGAAATGAGAACATAATGTTCTACAAACATAACTTTTGCTTTATTCAAAAATTATGATTTAAATTATAAATTTTCATATTTATTAAATAACGATTATGTTTATTATTTGATTTGATTTAATGATTATTCTTGTAAAAAAAAGTATTAGTGTAGATATTATTTTTTCAGAAGTGTTTTCGTTTTACTTGCATTCGCATAGACGACGGTCAGTTCTTTAAATAAGACATTAAGTGATTTACTATGTATGTTATTGAATAAAGCTTAAAATGGTTAATGTTTATGTAACATTTTTGTAATTACTTTCGTACAGAGAATACGTTGTTACCGTTTGAAAGGAAAAGCTGTAGATACCCTGTACACATGCATATATATATTAGCGTTAGGTTGTCTCCTATCGTGTTTAAGACAAATAACGATTAAGGAACGTACTGGCAGGACATTAGTATTGCTTGAAGCAGTGCCATCGACGTCCATCTACCTTTTATAACGATTCTCTTATTTCTGTATTCTTTCTTCCCCCATGTTGTTTCGCTTGTCGCTTCAGCAACGATGTTTGTATTGAGCTCGCATTTTCTGGGATTTCAGGAAAATTGTATACAATGATCTCGTGGCTATTACTCCTGAGCAGTATTTCAAGCAAATAACAAAACGTCTTGCTGAGATTAAGGCGGTGTCGGTAAGTGTGGTGAAAAAAGAAGTATCCGCTGCCGAGCGTGGTGTGACAATGGAACAAATTTTTAGCCCGAAATCTACGTGAATATACGAGGCTTTTTGTGAGGTGTTACATTAAATAGCGAAGTTACCATTGCTTTTCAGAGCCCGGAGGAGCGCGGAGTTATCGTTCAAATTCTTGAGAGTGGATACAGATTTGTACTCGGATCTATTGGCGGAGGTACGTTCTACCGATTGATCCGAAATTATTATTTTTCTTATTTATATTATCATTATATTATTATCATTATCATCGTATATTTACATATATTTTGATATTTACTCCGTAGATTCTACTTTACAGATATTATGCGAGACAAGAATCAATAGAATAATGAGACTGAGCTGACTAATAATATAAACTATTCCCACTCCTTCGTTAATTATTATCTGTATATTATCATTCATCTTTTTTTTTTATTTCATTATCGAAATTTAATGAGTTTGCTGCCAATTAATAATATCACAATTTTAAATACTAAAACACATTCTTTGCTATTTTATTTTTTTTATAATAAAAATTTTGACATTACTATAATTAACTAACCTATTCAATATTATTTTTATAATCTTTTTTTCGTTTATATTATTATTTTTTTTTTTTTTTAAATTACATTTCAACCACAACAGAGCACCAAATTTATGAAACATATATATTGTTCATGCACAATGATACAACCATTCAGGCATGTTGTTGATAACTTTTTATTAAAAATAATTTAATATATATAATTCGAACCTAATCGAAGAAAATGTTTTCTTTTTTTAGCCGTTGGTGCTACCGTGGTGTACCCAATCGACCTAGTGAAAACTCGATTGCAGAATCAAAGGACAGGATCTTTCATTGGGGAACTGATGTACAGGAACAGCTTGGATTGTTTAAGAAAGGTTGGAATCGAAAAGTCTCGCCGTGTAACACCGTCTACATTTTTAATCATAAAGATGGTCATTTGCGTTTGACAGGTCATGCGACACGAAGGCTTTTTTGGCCTTTATCGTGGCTTATTACCTCAATTGATGGGCGTAGCGCCGGAAAAAGCGATCAAGCTTACGGTTAATGATTTCGTAAGAGATAAGTTTATGGACAAAAATGGAATTTTACCGGTTTATGGTGAAATTATATCCGGTGCTTGCGTAAGTATCTTTTTTTCCAATTGTTAAACAAAAAAACAGGATAGAAAGAAAAAAAAACTATTTTTATATGATAATTATTTTTTTCTTACGATCAAATTTTCTTTTACATATATCTACGTTTCTATTTTAAAAGAGAATATATTTTTAATGATCATATTTTTGTTTTTATTAGGCTGGAGGATCTCAGGTAATTTTCACGAATCCTTTGGAAATCGTGAAAATTAGGTTACAGGTTGCCGGAGAAATTGCAGGTGGCACGAAAGTACGAGCATGGTCTGTGGTTAAAGAATTAGGTCTATTTGGATTATACAAAGTGAGTATTCAAGTTAAAAGAAATCATATTATTTGTATTTGTAAACGACTTTGTAATAAATTAAATGTATATTTTTTATTATAAATAATAATAGGGTGCTAAAGCATGCTTTTTAAGGGACGTACCATTTAGCGCAATTTACTTTCCAATGTATGCTCATATAAAAGCTAAACTGGCCGATGAAGGAGGATACAATACACCATTGTCACTTTTATTTTCTGGCGCAATTGCTGGTGTACCTGCGGCAGCGCTGGTTACTCCAGCAGATGTAATCAAAACTAGATTACAGGTATTTACAAAAAAAAAAAAAACAACAGTAAAATTAAGTCAATCAAATCAATGATAATTTTGTTAATAAGGCTATTTAAATTTGTTTAGGTTGTTGCTAGAGCAGGTCAAACGACTTACACAGGTTTGCTCGATTGCGCGAGAAAAGTTTACAACGAGGAAGGTGCCAGAGCATTCTGGAAAGGAGCTTCAGGTATTTCTAATTCATACTAGATCTTATTTTATTACCGTCTACTACTTTTGTATATTTTTCTAGTCCTTTTTTAATTTTTTTCTTAAACCTCGCAAATGTGCAATATATAAGATTTAATTCAATAGAAAATTTAAGATCCATGCACAGCATCGTTTATTTTTCTAATTGAATTTTTATATTTTTATTTCGCTTTTTTTTGTATCTGCTTCAATATTATATTTAAGCCTTATTTTCTATATAATATATTTTACATTGTCTATTAAAAATATAAGTACATTGTTATTGCAATCTTTAATGCATTTGATGTATCTTAATGAATATTATCGCTAGGAAAATATCAAAATATGTTATATATTAAATAGATTATTATTATTATTTTCTATGAAAAAAAAAAAAAGAATTCGCCTAATTTATGAGCGCATTAGTCTTTGTACAATTTGTAGTTTTAGTAGTTGCGTTATATAATTTATTAGATTTTCTCTTAAGTCAATTAAAAAGACATTCTAACGGTTAGTAATATACTTTGATCTGGTCGATTGCATGCACGGGGAATTTGGCCCTGGTGCATCCTTCGACCATTCTTCCCCCCCCAAAATGACCTGGCCACTTACTTCTCAGTAAGTACACTCTGCCTTTCTCTCTTTTTCTGTCTGTTTCTATGGGTTTTTTTTCTCTTTTTACCAATCCTTTTCTTTTTTTTTCTGTTCCAATTTCACCGCTACACCGTATTACTTACAATTTCTTCTATACAGCGTGAATTATTGAGTGCAATGTTTTTTATACGATTTGATTTTTGTCCATTTTATGTTACTGAATTTCACGTCTATCATTATATACACATAATTATATACAGGATGTCTTATATAAGGAAGAGATGATTTTACATGAAGTTTTTTTTTTATGTAGAATCATCCTTGTTCGTTAGTACCATTAGTTACAGGACACCTTATATATGTATATACCTATATTGTTATCATTATAATTGCAGCCACGTAAATAAATAAAATGTCACATGTGTCACCAAACGATTGATTCGAAACGAAATAATTTTGTTAATAATTTATACAAAAAATATTCTTATATATCATTGTTATATAACAATCATAATATCATTTATCATATTTTCAATGAAATAACAAACAATGGTGACGTCTTTTGCATATTTATTGAACACTTATATATTAATAAATCTTTATCTAGACAAAGAATAATAAATACGAACAAATACTTCGGATATGCCTGCATATAGCACCCTGTAGATCGTAAATCCAATAAAACTAGCAATGAATTTAATTGAAATATAATTTGTTATATTATTTTTCTTACAGCACGAGTATTCAGATCCTCTCCGCAATTTGGTGTCACACTTTTCACCTACGAGTTGCTGCAAAGGTTATTTGTTGTTGACTTTGGAGGATCGTAAGTAACTTTTTTTTTCGTATTTCAACAAAAAAAAATTCATAAATTGTGATTCATGTTATTTATCGTTATTTGCTTACAAAACAAAACAAAAAAAATGTCACGTGCATGCGGTGAAAATGAAAATAAATTTATAATACGAAGCAGCCGAGTTATTGGAGTAAGATAATATTTTTGCAAATGCAACAAATACAAATAATATAATCCTTGCTTAACATGTTTAAATGAAAATAATACATGTAATTAATATGTTACGAGAATATGATTATTTTTTTTTTTTTATCGAGAATTGAATTATTTAAATAAATTGATATATGATATATTAAATAATATGCATGTACTCTTAGTATACCATTATTTTGAAAAATTATCTGAGTATATAAAAAAGTTTTATTATACCCTGTATTTATATTACTAATTAAGTTATTGTTGTAGTTATATTAATACAGATGGAATGCAACACTTGTGCTCATATATTTATTAATGAAATATATTCAATCATATACTTAACAAACTATCTATCAAATACTAATCTGCATGTAATTAATGCTTTAATTGTGCTGTAATTATAAATTATTGTATAGTAATATGTAAACATTTTAACATACGCTTTTAATATGCTTATGATAATGTATTTGCAGTACTGTTGCTTAAAAAGGTATATAAATATTAATAGATTAACATAAATTAGTAGAAATAGTTGAATTAATAATAAATCTTAATTGCAGTCGACCAACAGGGTCAGAACAAAGGGTTCCTGCTACAGGATTGGTAGATGAAATACGATCATCAAATCCAGATCACATAGGTGGCTACCAAATAGCCTTGCCTGTTTTTAAAGGAATAGAGAGCAAATTTGGTCTATGTCTACCCAGGTTCCAAACAGTGACTGTTCAACCTGACATCAAATCACACAAAACGCAGTAACATTATTAGCTAGAAGATATAAGCTTGTAGCAAAATTCTGCTGCCATAATAGCATACAAGTATCATTGGTTGTTTGGTTCCTTCTAATTCCAAGATTACTGAGCAAAAAAAAAAAAAAAAAAGAAAGAAAAAGAAACAGAAAGAGAAAGAAAACATTCAACTGATTATTCTTACACGTTCTTCTCTATTAACAAGTAACTTGACAATTACAATGCTAACTTAATTATGTGATTATTATAATAATTGGAGGTAATATAAAAATGGAACACACACACATTAACTAGATCATCGTCAAATACCATTTCTAGACTTTTAATTAAATAAGTCTAAGAGATTTGTTTTGTAGGATCCATCGACTAATTGTCTAGTAGGCATTGGCAGTACGTAAAATAGATAATATCTATGCTAGTCAGCTATGAACTATGCTATATGATAATGCTGAAAGTATATTTTTAATTATTTTTTTTTTTTTTTTACATTAGTTGCATAATATTTTTATTTTCATTTCGTATGATAAAAGATTTTTATTTAACACTTTAAAGTATTTCATTTTCACATTTTCATAAAACAAGTTCATTAAGTGTGAACACATTTTTACATATTTGAAGAAAACATAGTAATCATTTTTTTCATCTTTTCTATTTTGCATTAATCGATATATTATGATTATAATAAATATATAAATACAGTATATTCGCGTATACCGTGTAACTAAAACGTGCAAAATCATGTCGTCCATTTGTAATATTAGTCCGTTTTTATGAAATTAATATCATAAAGGAAAGAAGAAAAAAAATATATAAAAATATATCTATCTATCTTTTACAATAGCTGATATTATATATAATACATTTTTCAAGAGACTATTTACATATGTACGATATTTTTTTATTTCAACTTTATATGAAAAATGTATAAATAGGGGAAGAAAATATTTTCGTTATTTTATCAATTTCATTTTTTTATAATACTTTCTATCCATTCACATAAAAATGTTTCACTGTAATTTAAATGCATGTTGCAATACTGCAATACATGTACACATGTATTTTGAGCTTTTCTATTTTCTAGTCGTAACTGCCATTTTCATTTGAATAATACATAGATATATTTAGTCTATGGATCCTATGTCTGTGATGATTCTATTCGAAATATTTTCCATTAACGAAGGTACAAGATTGTTTCGGTCAAATTAAAAAAAAAAAAAAAGAATATATATAAAAAAAAAAAAAAAAATAATAGAAAATAATTAGTAGGAAATTTCGATGCTTCGTACTGATTATAATTTCTATCCAAAATAATTTCTATACAGAAGCTTGAAAGAAAGATAAACGCACACTCAGATTTACGTCAGCGGTATCGTTGTATATATATATAAAATATATTTCTAATTATATAAATGAAAACTTGAAATCACGTTAACAACTTTTGCACACTTTCGATTGATTTTCTAGTTAAATTCAATTATGAAATTACATTTTATTGATTCAATTTATTAGCAAAATGTCAATTTTTTAAGAAGACGATATGTATACACGTACATAAGCAGCCAATTTTTCTTTGCATTTTATACATAAATATGTTTTGATTAATTATGTTATTAAAACTTTTAACTCATCATAAGTTCAATCAAGTTGACAATTAAAACTGCGTTATGTGTTAAAACAAAGGAGATGTTACAGAACAAAAAAATATTAATAAAAAAAAAAAAAAAAAAAAAGAAATAGAAGGAAAGATAAGAAGAAAAAGAACAAATGAATAAATATATAATTAAGTAAATAAATAAATAAAAAATAAAAGGATCTTTTTTTTTATATACATAAATTGCAACAGAACAAAAATTGTGCATTCGATGTATTTTTCTTTTTTGAATATTTCTATTATCTCTTTCACTCTCAGTCTCTCTCTTTCTATCTTTGATTCCTCTCTTTTTCTCTCACTCTGTAAATTGATAAGTTCTTTTTTTTTTTTTTTTTGTAATAATTATTTTATAAAATTAAACAGAGAATAGAAATTTCCGCTATATAAAATATTCTTCAAAAGGCCTGAAACATTTGATGTTCCCTCCTGTAAACCAGTTCGATATCTGTAAGAATTAAATGCGACAAACTATGTGTGAGAAGAAAAAAAAGAAACCAAGAGTATAGTTAATTCTTAAGGATGTTAATTTCATACGATTACTTTGTATTGATTAGAATCTGCTTAAAAATGCAGAAAAGATACAAGGAAAGGCGTAAGAAAATTGCGCATTCTTTGCAATTGTCCAAGATTCTCGACATTTTTCGAGTGATCTAATTTCTCGTAAAACACACTGTTGTACTATTACTATAATAACATTATTATTAAATTATACAAAAAAAAAAAAAAATGTTTAAAAAGGCATTTGTTTCTATCGAATTATTTGTTCTCAGCTAATCTCGTGTTTTATACAAAAAAATTATAAAAATAAAATGAAACAACTCCAAACAAAATAATAAAAAAAAAGGAAAAAAAAATTAGTTAACGAATTAATAAAGAGCAAAATAATTATTGCAAAAAAATTACTATTTATGAGTAAATAATAATAATAATAATAATCATTATAGATCAATCCGTTCGAATTAAAATAATACAAAATAAAAAAAAAAATACAAAAAATAAATTAAAAATCTAATCTCTTTCGTAGATCTCGTTTACGAATACACCATACGTTAACGCTTTAAAAATGTGTAAGCAGACGCGGGAAAGAAGATATTATTTCAATTAAAAATTGCTATCATATGGATAACAAATTATTACTCGCTAAATTGGTTATTTGATTTTTCGTGTATCTTACTAGAAAAAAAAAAAAAAACAAGAGGATGAACAAAATCAATAGTAACAATTTAAATATGAGAATTCTCGAAACGATATTTAATTCATTTGCAAAATATTTTCCCATCGTCTGCTATGTGAATCAACATATATCGAATACGTCAGTGTTCTTTCACGTTGGCGTGAATATCATCGAGTAAAAAATGTAAATAGACAAAGAGTAACGTAAGAGTAATATTCGAGAGAGAGACTAATAAAAAAAAAAAAAAGAAAAAAAAATATAAAAATATGTAAAGGGTGATAAGAGAAAAAAAAAAGAAAGAAAGAAAGAAAGAAGAAAAAGGTGGGGTTCCATCCACAAAAATGGAGATTTTTCGACATCGTTCTTTCGCACAAGTCGAGTCGACCATTGTTTATTATTATTATTATTATTACAAGATTGATAAAAAGAAAAATATAAAAAAAAAAAAAAAAAAAAAAATAGGACAAAAAAGAAGAAAAGAAAGTATAGAAAAAATAATGTGGAATGGTATATTTACATAACCAATCCTAATTCATTGCTTCAAATGTATATACATATATACGCATACGTTGCTATGTAATATACACACACATAAAAAAACAAAAAACCAAATAATTTATATGTTTCTTCTGTATGCAGATATATGTTCTTTCAACACAACAACAAAAATCCGTAAAACTTGGACGTTTTATTAACTTCGTATTAATTCATTTTGATAAATATCACACGTACGCATAACACGCATATATTTTGAAGAAAAAAAAAAACCATTTTTTTATCTTGGACCTAATCTTATGCACTTTGTCACGGATAAAAAAATTATTACTGTTGTCTCATCATTATGATTATATACTCTATTAAGATATCCTTAAAGTAATATGAAATTTCAATCACTATAAAAAATAAACTAAAAATATGATTTTTTTGCTCTTATAATAATGATTAAACTTAAACGCGATTATGGAAAGAATTATACTGAAAGGGCTATACGTGTCACGTTTAGATGAAATTATGAAATTATAATTGAAAGAAGGGTTCTAATTAAAAAAAAAAATAAATAAATAAATAAAAGAAGATTAAGATACAACGGTTCTACGACGATCATTTTTCTTCTAAGATTCATCATCAATTATAATCAATGATATTTAAATAATAATACACATTGAGATTGTAAAGACAGTGGAGTTAGGTTGATGCACAAATCTATTTACGATTATAAAACAGGATTATATATCTATTTTATCAAGTAATTCGAATTTAAACGTAATACCGAGGAATTATATAAATAATACTAATACTAATTATAATAATAATAATAATAATACTAATACTACTAACAGATTTAAGAAAAAGCAACCAGAAACAAGCAAGAAAGAAAAAAAAGTAAAGTAATCGAAGATGGAACATGGAAATGCATTTTACTCTTTTTTTTTTTTTTTAAATGGCAAATTTATTACAAAACTATGATAATTAAAAAAAAAACAGCTTTCAGTGAGAATTGATCGCCTCATATCCATTCGACACACGCATGGTCGAGTATCATCATCGGTAGGTCTTTGCACGTTGAAGCGTCGTAAATCCTCGATTTAAAAAGATCGAAAAAGATCATTCTTGGATCCGACGTTCTATACGATCTGTGATTTTATTATCAGATTCTTAATGGTACATATATATATCGGGGAGCAGAGTCGAGGAGATTTAAAAAGGAAGAAAGAAAAAAATACAAAAAAAAAAAAAATACAGCGGTCATAGTTAGATGATTTACGAATGCAATTCTTACGAGCCATTCGATCGTATCTTTGATAATTTAGATTTTAACTCATTGCGGATTGTAAAGATATATATACATACTTATAAATCAAAAAGAAAACAACAAACAAACCTAATTGTGAATAATATTTAAGCTCTGTTGTGCATATATATTTTAAAATAAGAATAAATCATTATTTAAGTGACAGTAATGATTTCTTTTCTATTATTATAAGGATACCGTTTATGAATTACCGACGATTAATTCATACAATAATTTCAATGAAAATTTCTTCAATTTCAGGATCGTAAGTTTTTTTTTTTCATTTTTTATGCGATAGAAGAAAAAAAGACCACTGAATTTTGCTAACAAAATGTTGGAAATATTTTTCTAATAAATCACAGTAAAAATAATTTATTATTTAAAATCAAATTAGTACTTTGAATATATTTTGTTCTCTATTTTTATTTAAACAAAATTGTCACTATTGGTATTTAGGAAGAAAAGCTATTAATAAATCAACTAATTTTGTTCATCGATCATCGTTAAGCGTTATCGGAGGTGTCACTCTCTCTCTATTTACCTTACTTTAGAATCCTCGTGGGATTTCGTATTATACAGCAGAGTCGTTTTCGATATTAAGGTAACTCAATTTTATTCAAAATCTGAAATAGAATTATGCTAATAAATTAAACATTTTGTTAAAAAACATATTGAAAATCTTTTGTAAGCCTGTGAAAATAATCAATATTATAATTATTATGGACTTTTAAATATATATATTTCATATATAGTGTTTATATGTGTGCCTTCAGAAATGCATGTATACAAATATATCAAGTGGAGGATAATAAAAAAGGTTTGATGTTAACTCCAACGAAGATCACCTGCAACAAAAAGAAAACTATATTAATAATACAATCAAGTGATATGAAGTAGCCTAACATATGAATCGTCCAATTCGTAGATGCACTTTTTAATTATATTCTATATTTATTTTTATCAAATATCTATCTACCATAGCAATGAAGTTAAATATAAAAGAAGTTATTTTACATTTAGAAAAAATAAAAAAAATAAAAAAGTAAAAGTACAAATATTAAGTTACCAGAGAAAATAATATCGATTAATTATTAAGACTAATAATTTAAAACTGTATTATATATAGAAGAAAAAATTACAAATTTAATAAAATACGATCACAGTTAAAAATCTTAAAGGCAAAAAAAAAGAAAAGAAAAGAGAGATTACTTTAATATTTACTGAACGTTATTTAAGCTTCAAAATGTAATAAAAAGGAAATTTAAATTTTTTGACTCTAAATAAACACATGTGCATCTTTTTGACGATATAGACACAAGTTTGGTGTCCCAAGGAGATGGAATGATCCATCATCTCCACTTACAACTAAAAATTAATGACGAGCAAACAAGTAAACGATAAAATATAAAATATGACTAGAGAGCCATTCTCTAAAGGTTCGAACTTGCTGTTGAACCTTTGAAAATAACTCAATAGCCTCAGTAGTTGCCCTCTTGAGCCACAATTAAGTGGGGGCCTCTTCGGCATTAAGCCTCTTCTTTCTTCATTCCATGAAAACTGCATTTGGACATTTCCTACGTGCGAGCAAGATAAGATCTTTCATACTAATGTTACAAATGAACTCGTATTTTGTTACAATACTAATTCTCAATTATTGAAAAAATTAATTTACATTTCGCGTTCACTTTTCTAGCTCGTGGACCATCAATGAACTTAGAGTTCATTGACCATACACGAGAATATTTAATTGAATGTCCAAGCAGATAATAATTTCCCTCGATGACCTAATAACACTTCGCACTTTTAACGTTGAGTAATAAAATCGAATTGAAATAAGTAGTGCAGTAAATGTAATGCATTTTCTTGCAATACCTTCATTTCATTAATTCTTTATGTTTAGTAATATCAAATATTTGTAGCTGTAAGACGAAATCGCGATAGTGCGTAGTGCTAATCCTGAAATACTTAAAACTAAGTATCAAATGCATCAAAGAATTTGCGAATTGAATTCGATTCTATCTCGTTCGAGATAAAATCGAAGTAGAAATGAATCTTTCAAATGGTTGCAAATACCTTTGAATCATGATACATAATAAAGATCACAGAATAGTCACAAAATAAATTAACAAATCAAGCATAATATAGAATGAGATGATAAAATTTTGTAACAATTCTGTATAAACCAGGAGGCGGAATTTCCACTCCGGAGTGGAAGCAAAAAGTCTAATGCCTTTCCTGGATCCTACCTACTTAAAATTAAAGTTTTCACATTCATTCAGAGAAGTATGCTACCTGCCTGCCTATTATCCATATTTTTACCCATTTTAAGAAAAACCATACATACCCACCCACTCACTCCACGGTTCTCACACATACCACCAGGGTGCAAAAGCCTAAACTAGAGAGCATGCCCCGGGGCACCTCCGACACCCTAGTTCAACCACGTTTTCTAAACTTATATGCTAATGGGTATACGTACGTGTTGCTGTAATCGACTGCCAAGGCTAATGATTATTGCATAAAAAACTAAAGCAAAAATACAAGTATACACTAGTAGATTTATATGCATACTAGTAATATACAAGTATATCAAAGTTTCCACAAATAAATGCAGTAACTCTACTATACAAACGATTATCAAAAAAATTAGAAATATTTAATATAAATATAAGAATGAAGATAGATATGTAGAAGTAATGCTTTAAGTATTTAATGATGTATTAAATGAATAAAAAATATCGCGAAACGATGTACAATACACACTACCTAATACGCACACACAGGTGTAAAGTACATCGTGCAATCACTAGCACAATAACAGCCGCCAATAGGGGGAAACAACTAAAACTAAACCCACGCTAACTGTTTCTCACCCATACGTGTAACACCTGGGCACACGCATAGATGAGAACGCAGAAAGTATGGGGGGGAGAAACGGGAGATTAGTATATTAGAAGCTGAAAATCCTGATCTAAAAAATATGATTAACACATATATAAATATATCAAAAGATTTTAATAAAAATTCATCTAAACGGGCTAAGGACTCTACAAGTCATTTGGTGAATAATGACTTAAACAAGCGAATGAAAAAAAAGTTACCCCATATGAAACAATTATAGTTTCGAGGTAAGGATGTATTAAAAGACTCTACAATAATGATGGATATTTTTTGCAAACCTCGGACGATTCTTTCATTAAATGGCTGTTCTAATGAAAGAACTGGGCTTTGAGCCACCACTTAATTGCCAGAATCTATCCGTTCGCGAATTTGGTTTGTCTTCTTGCTCATTTATTAACAATATCGAAGTATATATTATTTATTTAATATCAATAGATTATTCTCGATTAGATAAACTATGTACGAAGCAATGCATGTAAGACATTTATTACATACTTTTCTGGACGAAAACGAGTAAATTAATGCTCAATTTCATCACTATTGACCACGAACAAAACACGTAATAAAAAAGAGAGTGCATTTATTAATTGCATTATTAATTAAATGAATTTAACCGATGAGACAAGAAAACCTATCCTAAACTAATAATAAAACATACAATAAAATATACAATTTTCATGAGTAACTCCTAAAAAGGAATTACTCATGTGCTCGTCAATAATTTATTTAAATAATTACAACCAGTAACTCGTGCCGATTTGGACCTTTCATCCTCGGCATGATTGAGCACTGGAGGGACTTTAAATAAAAACTCACGGTTTAAGAAGTTCTGCGATGGCTCCAAAACACTCCTACTTCGCAGCAAGTATTGTATCACCAAAAGTCCATCGAAGATTCATCAAAGATCCATCGAAGAATTCATTCAACATCTTTGAAAGGAAGAGAATCCATGGTTTTATCTGTAAAATAAAATAGAAAAAATGATAAGTTATCTGGAATATTATCCAAAATCATGTTAAAATAAAATCGAATAAAAATGAATACTTACAATGCATTCCAATGGGACGAAGCTCAATGGCATCACGGTGATGCACACCTCGCGTGAATCTAATAACGCGGTATAAACGAAAATAAGAAACTATAGATGAGTTTCTTATCGCGAATCCGAAATTTTATTATACGACGAACAACACTGACTCTAATTCGCGTTTGATTTTAACTTATTACTCGCCCGATCACTGATTCTAAACTGCACTAATTCAAAGACTGCATTGCTCGCAGTCAAATGCAAGAACAAAAATTTCACTCCCGGTCACTTCACATGGGCCATTCGTGCACGATTGCAATCTGAAACTGAAATAAAAAACAATACTATTAATATCATTACTATTACAGAAAATCATTAAAATTTGTAAGGAATTATTTAATAAGAAAATATACTCACTTTAAATCTTTATTGATGAAGGCACAATAGGTCTCCTATCCTTAGGATAATGATGACAATGCACAAATAATGACTATAAAACTGCATTACATGCAATTAATTCAATTAACACTAGATTTATGAACTGAGAAAATTTGATTCATTTCAAACATTTTTTCTACACATATATATATATATATATATATATATATATATATATATATATATATAAAATAGAAATATTATTATTTTTTAAATATATGGTAATTTGTAATGCTGTAATATACATAAATATTAATTCCTTTCCTCTACCTACTTTTTCATTTAAATAATGTTTGTAATTTCTTAAAAAATAGTGAACAAATCTAGTGTTAAACGAATTTCTAAATGAATTTAATTAATAAAATGTGAATACCATTCCAACGATGATCTGAAACACAAATAAAAACAAAATAATATAAATTGTTGTTATATAAAAATTATTATAATTATTGAGAAAATGTTTAATATAAAAATTGACTTACGTTTTTTCTTCATTGATGAATGCACGATGGGTCTCCTACCCTTAGGATGACGATGAGCACATGTTTAAACCGAATAAAAGAAACTTGCGAGTTTCTTAACCGAGCAAACGAAACTTTAACATGCGACGATCAACACTGAATTTACTTGTCGACTTTTTTATATTTTATTTTAACACGATGCAACACACGAAAACCTCATTGCCTACGCGCTCGATTGCAATGATTTTCTGAAACATAACAAGAAAAAGAACAATTAATATCATTGTTGTAATAAAAATCAATTGAAATTATCATAAAAATGTTTGATAGTAAAATATACTTACTTTTAGTCTTCGTTGATGACTGCAGGATGGGTATCCTACCCTTAGGATGACGATGTATAAAATAAAATTAAATAAAAAGTCTGAAAAGCTGAAACATACTAAAAACTATATTACAATATTTCCTGTAAATCATTCCTGAAGGCAGGGCACACATTAAAACCCTTGAATATTTTTGATAAAATATTCAATGGTAAATAGAAAGAAATAATTTAATAATCTATGAGAGTTGACATAATTAAAAGTTAAAGTTATTAAATATTTGTGAAATTGAACAAAGTATGCAACTATTTGCTTGAAATATTACATATCAAGTATGTAATGTTAGTATAAATATTAATTAAAAATCTTTAAAGTTGTCTAAATAAAACAGTAATTGTATCAGCAAACTCAATTAAGAGTAACATAAAAAATAAACCAGATTTTATACCATTCAATGCAATGAAATACTTTTTAAACTATTAAAATTAAAAAGATAACGTTAGAAATAAAATAATTAAATAATTTAATACGCTTTATTTTCGTAGATGTTGTCTCGTTGAAAGATAGAAAGCTAATAGGAAGTACGTTACTACGTAACCTTAGTAGAGGAGATTTTGGGAGTGTCGAACGTTCGGCTATTATACCTGTGTTATCGGTTGTTTACGTTTTGTCGTCGGAAATTCAACGAAGAAAATTCCTCGAGAAATTCCTGGAAATAAAAATACCCATTTATAATAACTTATATGTCGAGTGTATTGTTTTCTTATTCTTCTTCTCTCTCTCTCACTCCTTCTCTCTCACTCTTACTGTAGTATTTCTATATGCTTATATGCTTATATTTAAGAAAAATAATGCTCACCTCGCCGTATATGGAGAAGATAAAAAAAGTTGCCACAAGGTTAAAATATTAGTGAATTCGTGTTATAACTCTTCCCATGTTAAGAAAACTAAAAGAAAGTAAAATATGAAAACACATATAAAAATTATGCATGTAATATGCATTTGATATATAACATTCGTTATATATCATTTAATATATAACAGGAAGGTGTACATTAAAATAATAATTGAAACAATTACCTGAAATTAACGGGATAACAAAATCCGCTGCAACAAGTATACAGATGACAAAATAAAAAAATTCGAAAGATTCGCCATATTGATGTGCATAAAACAGGCGCGTTAAACTGGCGCGAAAATAATGCATGCGCGAAAATGATGCGCAGTAGATCTTCTTTCCATCTATAATAAAGACAAATTTCGAATGATTAAAAATACGATATAGGACCACAAAAATTGTCAAAATATACTTAAAAAATCAAAATTGATCCTTACATCCTTTATATATTATAATAGGAAGATGTAAATCTTACAAAATATCTTTTAATTACCTGATCTTAACGGGACGATGACACTCCGATGTGTTCTCCACGAAAGACGCCATGAAACTGAAGAATTCGGACGAAAGCTTGGCTGTGATTGGCTAATTCCTTTTTTTGAACATGAAAAGGGTCCTCACAGCTTCCTACACGGACAGAATCTGACCTTCTTTATGACCACGCTGGTCAAACTACATATGATAATTTATTTATTAAATAAATTAAAAATCATTTCTATTTTTTAAATAAATGTACACGTAACTTAAAAATATTCTAAAAATAATGAATAGAATAAAAACAATGTAGACATTAAGAGATCTTTGTCGTTTTGCAAAAAAGAACAAAATCGTATAGAAGAGAATTATCGATAGAAAAATGTCTAATATGAAATGCAGCATATGAAAGAATAAATTCCCAAAATCTGTATCGATAAAGAATCCTCAAAATTGAAATACTTTCAAAGATGCATAATTGTTTTAAAAATATTTACAATAACGTTTATACACGATTCACACACGAAGATTATTCCACATGATTTTCTATGCTATAAGATACTACATTCTCTTTATTCTATTCATTATTTTTAGAATAATCATAAGTAACAAGTAACAATTTAATTTGTAATCGAAAAAAGAAACATAAATTTATAAAATATAAAAATTACTTTCTATTTAATGTACCTTAAATCCTATGAAATGTTTAAACCAATGTATATGCATAGAAACAATCTGAAATGTAATTACAGTATATTAGCATAATAAAATAATTGTTAATTAAAGAATGAGAGTTTCTATTTTTATTGAAAAACTCATTACCTATTATCTATGTACCTTTCTCTTCCAAATTCACCTTTTAACTGAGGCATTTTCCTCTGTGAAAATGCTTTTATTCAATGTTGGTTATGTTATTTTTCGAATGTTGTCCATGTATGCAACACAAAAATCATTCCAATTAAACTGAGATTCACATTATAACTCTCTAATTTTTACATTCTTATCACTTTTATGTAATTACTATGTCTATTAAATGCACATGTAACTGGTAATCATTAAAAAAATAATGAATAGAGTAAAAAAAATGCAAAATGTTAACATTATCTCATGGCATTCGAGAAAGCAATTGTGTAGAAGAGAAACATTGTCAAAGAAATTTGTAAAACAATTGACATTCCATCACTAGCCATCTGTATAAAAATAAATCCCTATCATGAAGGCGAATTTTTACTGTATCTATAGAGGTTTTAGAAACTTTTGTACTGTTGGCAACTGAACGATTGTCAATTGTTTCACAAATTTCTTTGACAAAGTTTCTCTTCTATAGGATTATTTTCTCTAATGCAATGAGATAATGTTTTTATTATGCATTCTTTTTTTATTCTATTCATTATTTTTATATTTACAAGTTAAAGTGTATAAAGTATCAGTGAAAAAAGTGTAAAATTTAGAGAGTTATAGTCTAAATTTCTCTTTATTTTGAATGTTTTTGGGTTGCATAAATGAGCAACATTTGAAAAATAACCTAATCAACATTAAAAAAAAACTATTTTTTAGAAGAAAATGTCTCTGTCTAACGGTGAATCTCGAGAAAGAAGGTACATTGATCATATGTAATGAGTTTTTAGATAACAATATGCACTTATATTAATTATTTAAGAATTATTTTATCATTCTAATACACTCTACTTTTTTACAGGACAATGTAAAACTAGATGTCATAATTGCATAAAAGCCCTAAAATAATTACCATAGAAAGGAAAAAATGATACAGTTGCTTAGTTTTAATTTATAATAATCTTAATATTTGGGATATTATAATCATTTCCAACATCCACAACATTCAAACAGTCATATAGACAACATTGAATAAAAGCATTTTCACAGAGGAAAATGCCTCAGTTAAAAGGTGAATTTGGAAGAGAAAGGTACATAGATAATAGGTAATGAGTTTTTCAATAAAAATAGAAACTCTCATTCTTTAATTAACAATTATTTTATTATGCTAATATACTGTAATTACATTTCAGATTGTTTCTATGCATATACATTGGTTTAAACATTTCATAGGATTTAAGGTACATTAAATAGAAAGTAATTTTTATATTTTATAAATTTATGTTTCTTTTTTCGATTACAAATTAAATTGTTACTTGTTACTTATGATTATTCTAAAAATAATGAATAGAATAAAGAGAATGTAGTATCTTATAGCATAGAAAATCATGTGGAATAATCTTCGTGTGTGAATCGTGTATAAACGTTATTGTAAATATTTTTAAAACAATTATGCATCTTTGAAAGTATTTCAATTTTGAGGATTCTTTATCGATACAGATTTTGGGAATTTATTCTTTCATATGCTGCATTTCATATTAGACATTTTTCTATCGATAATTCTCTTCTATACGATTTTGTTCTTTTTTGCAAAACGACAAAGATCTCTTAATGTCTACATTGTTTTTATTCTATTCATTATTTTTAGAATATTTTTAAGTTACGTGTACATTTATTAGAAAAATAGAAATGATTTTTAATTTATTTAATAAATAAATTATCATATGTAGTTTGACCAGCGTGGTCATAAAGAAGGTCAGATTCTGTCCGTGTAAGAAGCTGTGAGGACCCTTTTCATGTTCAAAAAAAGGAATTAGCCAATCACAGCCAAGCTTTCGTCCGAATTCTTCAGTTTCATGGCGTCTTTCGTGGAGAACACATCGGAGTGTCATCGTCCCGTTAAGATCAGGTAATTAAAAGATATTTTGTAAGATTTACATCTTCCTATTATAATATATAAAGGATGTAAGGATCAATTTTGATTTTTTAAGTATATTTTGACAATTTTTGTGGTCCTATATCGTATTTTTAATCATTCGAAATTTGTCTTTATTATAGATGGAAAGAAGATCTACTGCGCATCATTTTCGCGCATGCATTATTTTCGCGCCAGTTTAACGCGCCTGTTTTATGCACATCAATATGGCGAATCTTTCGAATTTTTTTATTTTGTCATCTGTATACTTGTTGCAGCGGATTTTGTTATCCCGTTAATTTCAGGTAATTGTTTCAATTATTATTTTAATGTACACCTTCCTGTTATATATTAAATGATATATAACGAATGTTATATATCAAATGCATATTACATGCATAATTTTTATATGTGTTTTCATATTTTACTTTCTTTTAGTTTTCTTAACATGGGAAGAGTTATAACACGAATTCACTAATATTTTAACCTTGTGGCAACTTTTTTTATCTTCTCCATATACGGCGAGGTGAGCATTATTTTTCTTAAATATAAGCATATAAGCATATAGAAATACTACAGTAAGAGTGAGAGAGAAGGAGTGAGAGAGAGAGAAGAAGAATAAGAAAACAATACACTCGACATATAAGTTATTATAAATGGGTATTTTTATTTCCAGGAATTTCTCGAGGAATTTTCTTCGTTGAATTTCCGACGACAAAACGTAAACAACCGATAACACAGGTATAATAGCCGAACGTTCGACACTCCCAAAATCTCCTCTACTAAGGTTACGTAGTAACGTACTTCCTATTAGCTTTCTATCTTTCAACGAGACAACATCTACGAAAATAAAGCGTATTAAATTATTTAATTATTTTATTTCTAACGTTATCTTTTTAATTTTAATAGTTTAAAAAGTATTTCATTGCATTGAATGGTATAAAATCTGGTTTATTTTTTATGTTACTCTTAATTGAGTTTGCTGATACAATTACTGTTTTATTTAGACAACTTTAAAGATTTTTAATTAATATTTATACTAACATTACATACTTGATATGTAATATTTCAAGCAAATAGTTGCATACTTTGTTCAATTTCACAAATATTTAATAACTTTAACTTTTAATTATGTCAACTCTCATAGATTATTAAATTATTTCTTTCTATTTACCATTGAATATTTTATCAAAAATATTCAAGGGTTTTAATGTGTGCCCTGCCTTCAGGAATGATTTACAGGAAATATTGTAATATAGTTTTTAGTATGTTTCAGCTTTTCAGACTTTTTATTTAATTTTATTTTATACATCGTCATCCTAAGGGTAGGATACCCATCCTGCAGTCATCAACGAAGACTAAAAGTAAGTATATTTTACTATCAAACATTTTTATGATAATTTCAATTGATTTTTATTACAACAATGATATTAATTGTTCTTTTTCTTGTTATGTTTCAGAAAATCATTGCAATCGAGCGCGTAGGCAATGAGGTTTTCGTGTGTTGCATCGTGTTAAAATAAAATATAAAAAAGTCGACAAGTAAATTCAGTGTTGATCGTCGCATGTTAAAGTTTCGTTTGCTCGGTTAAGAAACTCGCAAGTTTCTTTTATTCGGTTTAAACATGTGCTCATCGTCATCCTAAGGGTAGGAGACCCATCGTGCATTCATCAATGAAGAAAAAACGTAAGTCAATTTTTATATTAAACATTTTCTCAATAATTATAATAATTTTTATATAACAACAATTTATATTATTTTGTTTTTATTTGTGTTTCAGATCATCGTTGGAATGGTATTCACATTTTATTAATTAAATTCATTTAGAAATTCGTTTAACACTAGATTTGTTCACTATTTTTTAAGAAATTACAAACATTATTTAAATGAAAAAGTAGGTAGAGGAAAGGAATTAATATTTATGTATATTACAGCATTACAAATTACCATATATTTAAAAAATAATAATATTTCTATTTTATATATATATATATATATATATATATATATATATATATATATATATATATATATATTATGTGTAGAAAAAATGTTTGAAATGAATCAAATTTTCTCAGTTCATAAATCTAGTGTTAATTGAATTAATTGCATGTAATGCAGTTTTATAGTCATTATTTGTGCATTGTCATCATTATCCTAAGGATAGGAGACCTATTGTGCCTTCATCAATAAAGATTTAAAGTGAGTATATTTTCTTATTAAATAATTCCTTACAAATTTTAATGATTTTCTGTAATAGTAATGATATTAATAGTATTGTTTTTTATTTCAGTTTCAGATTGCAATCGTGCACGAATGGCCCATGTGAAGTGACCGGGAGTGAAATTTTTGTTCTTGCATTTGACTGCGAGCAATGCAGTCTTTGAATTAGTGCAGTTTAGAATCAGTGATCGGGCGAGTAATAAGTTAAAATCAAACGCGAATTAGAGTCAGTGTTGTTCGTCGTATAATAAAATTTCGGATTCGCGATAAGAAACTCATCTATAGTTTCTTATTTTCGTTTATACCGCGTTATTAGATTCACGCGAGGTGTGCATCACCGTGATGCCATTGAGCTTCGTCCCATTGGAATGCATTGTAAGTATTCATTTTTATTCGATTTTATTTTAACATGATTTTGGATAATATTCCAGATAACTTATCATTTTTTCTATTTTATTTTACAGATAAAACCATGGATTCTCTTCCTTTCAAAGATGTTGAATGAATTCTTCGATGGATCTTTGATGAATCTTCGATGGACTTTTGGTGATACAATACTTGCTGCGAAGTAGGAGTGTTTTGGAGCCATCGCAGAACTTCTTAAACCGTGAGTTTTTATTTAAAGTCCCTCCAGTGCTCAATCATGCCGAGGATGAAAGGTCCAAATCGGCACGAGTTACTGGTTGTAATTATTTAAATAAATTATTGACGAGCACATGAGTAATTCCTTTTTAGGAGTTACTCATGAAAATTGTATATTTTATTGTATGTTTTATTATTAGTTTAGGATAGGTTTTCTTGTCTCATCGGTTAAATTCATTTAATTAATAATGCAATTAATAAATGCACTCTCTTTTTTATTACGTGTTTTGTTCGTGGTCAATAGTGATGAAATTGAGCATTAATTTACTCGTTTTCGTCCAGAAAAGTATGTAATAAATGTCTTACATGCATTGCTTCGTACATAGTTTATCTAATCGAGAATAATCTATTGATATTAAATAAATAATATATACTTCGATATTGTTAATAAATGAGCAAGAAGACAAACCAAATTCGCGAACGGATAGATTCTGGCAATTAAGTGGTGGCTCAAAGCCCAGTTCTTTCATTAGAACAGCCATTTAATGAAAGAATCGTCCGAGGTTTGCAAAAAATATCCATCATTATTGTAGAGTCTTTTAATACATCCTTACCTCGAAACTATAATTGTTTCATATGGGGTAACTTTTTTTTTCATTCGCTTGTTTAAGTCATTATTCACCAAATGACTTGTAGAGTCCTTAGCCCGTTTAGATGAATTTTTATTAAAATCTTTTGATATATTTATATATGTGTTAATCATATTTTTTAGATCAGGATTTTCAGCTTCTAATATACTAATCTCCCGTTTCTCCCCCCATACTTTCTGCGTTCTCATCTATGCGTGTGCCCAGGTGTTACACGTATGGGTGAGAAACAGTTAGCGTGGGTTTAGTTTTAGTTGTTTCCCCTATTGGCGGCTGTTATTGTGCTAGTGATTGCACGATGTACTTTACACCTGTGTGTGCGTATTAGGTAGTGTGTATTGTACATCGTTTCGCGATATTTTTTATTCATTTAATACATCATTAAATACTTAAAGCATTACTTCTACATATCTATCTTCATTCTTATATTTATATTAAATATTTCTAATTTTTTTGATAATCGTTTGTATAGTAGAGTTACTGCATTTATTTGTGGAAACTTTGATATACTTGTATATTACTAGTATGCATATAAATCTACTAGTGTATACTTGTATTTTTGCTTTAGTTTTTTATGCAATAATCATTAGCCTTGGCAGTCGATTACAGCAACACGTACGTATACCCATTAGCATATAAGTTTAGAAAACGTGGTTGAACTAGGGTGTCGGAGGTGCCCCGGGGCATGCTCTCTAGTTTAGGCTTTTGCACCCTGGTGGTATGTGTGAGAACCGTGGAGTGAGTGGGTGGGTATGTATGGTTTTTCTTAAAATGGGTAAAAATATGGATAATAGGCAGGCAGGTAGCATACTTCTCTGAATGAATGTGAAAACTTTAATTTTAAGTAGGTAGGATCCAGGAAAGGCATTAGACTTTTTGCTTCCACTCCGGAGTGGAAATTCCGCCTCCTGGTTTATACAGAATTGTTACAAAATTTTATCATCTCATTCTATATTATGCTTGATTTGTTAATTTATTTTGTGACTATTCTGTGATCTTTATTATGTATCATGATTCAAAGGTATTTGCAACCATTTGAAAGATTCATTTCTACTTCGATTTTATCTCGAACGAGATAGAATCGAATTCAATTCGCAAATTCTTTGATGCATTTGATACTTAGTTTTAAGTATTTCAGGATTAGCACTACGCACTATCGCGATTTCGTCTTACAGCTACAAATATTTGATATTACTAAACATAAAGAATTAATGAAATGAAGGTATTGCAAGAAAATGCATTACATTTACTGCACTACTTATTTCAATTCGATTTTATTACTCAACGTTAAAAGTGCGAAGTGTTATTAGGTCATCGAGGGAAATTATTATCTGCTTGGACATTCAATTAAATATTCTCGTGTATGGTCAATGAACTCTAAGTTCATTGATGGTCCACGAGCTAGAAAAGTGAACGCGAAATGTAAATTAATTTTTTCAATAATTGAGAATTAGTATTGTAACAAAATACGAGTTCATTTGTAACATTAGTATGAAAGATCTTATCTTGCTCGCACGTAGGAAATGTCCAAATGCAGTTTTCATGGAATGAAGAAAGAAGAGGCTTAATGCCGAAGAGGCCCCCACTTAATTGTGGCTCAAGAGGGCAACTACTGAGGCTATTGAGTTATTTTCAAAGGTTCAACAGCAAGTTCGAACCTTTAGAGAATGGCTCTCTAGTCATATTTTATATTTTATCGTTTACTTGTTTGCTCGTCATTAATTTTTAGTTGTAAGTGGAGATGATGGATCATTCCATCTCCTTGGGACACCAAACTTGTGTCTATATCGTCAAAAAGATGCACATGTGTTTATTTAGAGTCAAAAAATTTAAATTTCCTTTTTATTACATTTTGAAGCTTAAATAACGTTCAGTAAATATTAAAGTAATCTCTCTTTTCTTTTCTTTTTTTTTTTGCCTTTAAGATTTTTAACTGTGATCGTATTTTATTAAATTTGTAATTTTTTCTTCTATATATAATACAGTTTTAAATTATTAGTCTTAATAATTAATCGATATTATTTTCTCTGGTAACTTAATATTTGTACTTTTACTTTTTTATTTTTTTTTATTTTTTCTAAATGTAAAATAACTTCTTTTATATTTAACTTCATTGCTATGGTAGATAGATATTTGATAAAAATAAATATAGAATATAATTAAAAAGTGCATCTACGAATTGGACGATTCATATGTTAGGCTACTTCATATCACTTGATTGTATTATTAATATAGTTTTCTTTTTGTTGCAGGTGATCTTCGTTGGAGTTAACATCAAACCTTTTTTATTATTCTCCACTTTATATATTTCTATAAATGCATTTCTGAAGGCACACATATAAACACTATATATGAAATATATATATTTAAAAGTCCATAATAATTATAATATTGATTATTTTCACAGGCTTACAAAAGATTTTCAATATGTTTTTTAACAAAATGTTTAATTTATTAACATATTTCTATTTCAGATTTAACAAAATCAGAGCGGGGACGATCGTTATTTTTCCTTGTAAGTTTGTTTGAGTAGCATTTAGGCATGCGTTACTCAAGTATCAAATGCATATCCAATAACAGCGACTCGTATTATATATGTATATATATAATTACTTTTCCATTCAATTAACAATCGAGTATCGTGTTTTCGATGAATATGTTATCATTTGTGATTAGCCGTAAGCACATAATGCACCTAGGTGATAATAATTTCCTCGTGCTGTGAACAAAGAAAAAAACATTAACGTTAGAAATTCATCTCGTTGAATTTATAATTTTAATATAAAATTTAATTATAATATAGATCGTAATTAGATTATTAAAAAGAAATAGAAATTTATTTTTAATATTACCGTTCATTTAATAAATGAAAAACATGACTGTTTCTCTAATCTTTTACGAGAGGATTTTAACGTTTTATACTACCATACTGTATATTGATTAATTAACCTAATTAGATCTTTTTATAATGAGTTGGTTACATGTACTTACAACAGAGACCAGAATATCGATTAGAATAAATCATTCCGTAATTACTACATGCAGGTTGTCCCGATTGATAGGGCTGGTAACCAATGATGTTCCCGCTAGAAAATGAAAGTAAGGATACTTAATTATTCAATGATTAAAATAATGATTGTTTTAACAAATTGATTATTCTCTTGTTACTCTGAATCATTAAGACTATTGTAAATTATATTTTTATTTTTTTATTTTTGTATTTTATTCGAAAATAATATTTCTATAAAAAGTAAGAAACAAAATATGTTTTTGATTTTTTTTAACATCGTGAAATATTTTTAAACGATTTTAGAAACGGGATAAATTTGAAATAGAGTTTAACGATAACGAGTTCAATGAAACACGATAATTTTATTGATAATTATTGATATATTAATTAATCCTCTCCCATTTATCTACTTTAACGTGTTATAAATTTATATTGTGAGCTTTTAATCTTGCTACTCACCTCGGTCCATAATTGCAAACGTAGTTTTTAGTGTATCCTTTAGCTGGATCATAATAGAATGAATATCCACAGCCTATGAGAAAAGTATCGCTCCAAACCAACTGCCCAAAATTAATAAACGTAAAATTAAATAAAATGAAATATTATAAAGTATATAAAAATAAATAAACATTTAAAAATTCAAAAATAAACTAACGTAAAACGATAATAACAGGACATCTAACTGATAAATTAAAATAAAAACATATGTAAATAAAAATAGTTAGATGCTTATAAATGATTTATAAACAGAAAACTTAGTCATTCGCGTTTAGGTCAACATCGATGTAACATCTCTAAGCTTTCTCTTTCATTTTAATCGAAATAGAAGATAGATCGTTGAAGTTTCAAATCTTTGATACGTAAAATTGAATCTTAATAGTTTGGAATATTAGTTAGGCTAACGTGATATATATATATATGTATATGTATATATTGATGAGAGAGTTTCGACAAGTACTTATTCGAGAGTTAGACTGTCCAATTTCGTAATAACCTGCGTATAGTGTCCAGTAGTCTTACTGTATCCAGTGTGGTAGTGTTGTACCTCGTTGAACCATCCCGAAATTTGTCGTCTCCAATTGGGTTCGCTATCGTAAGGTCCCGGGGGTCTCGTAGTCCAAGTTCGTGCTATGTTCTGACCCACCGCGAATCTGCCTGAGAAATCAATCATCGTCGTCTAATCGATCGATCGAAATGCCATTAAGGTTCTCGACACTGAACCATACGTATGTGTAATGTGTATACTATTGGTTAATAACATAAGCTGCTCGTCTAACGTTTAATCGTATTTATCTTCGAAGAGTATTACATCATCTAACATATATTTTATTTTATTATTAGATAGTTACGAAAGTTTATACTGTTTTCATTTTATTCTGTTTTTTCTTTCTTTTTTTTTCTTTTAAATTGATGTCGTTTTTTTACTTACGAACGTTTCTATAATTATCGTGTACTTCTGCACAATTATCTGCCCATTTTTGTGCCACGTCTGCCAACTCGTCGTCCCATAACTAAAAGAAGAAGAAAAATAAAAATAAAAACTTACTATGTCATTTATTTACCATTAAAAACTCAGATCGATTTTCTTAAAGTTTTGATTAAAAACAGTATAACGCAGATAGAGTATAGCATTTAAGTATATAGTTAGTGCAAACTATAATATTAATGGTAAGCAAATTGTTTAAAAATTAAATTTTTCATGTATCGCATAATTTCAAAGTTATGTAAATTATTTATCTCCCACATGTATACACGTTACATATACTACATGGATGTATATAGATTATTCTATTTCACGTTTACACCTACTTACATACCATTTCCATCATATTAGCCGCCCCAGGTTGGCCGTGAATTTGTCCCAGTGCCACCAGTTGCCTCAAACGATTATGTTCGTCCAATATAATTTGTTTTTCTTCGCATGATATTCTACCGGAACCTAAAATCAAATTTTCAGAAAAAAAGAGGGGAAAAAAAGTAAGAAGGGAGAAACACAGATTAGATTTTCACACAGGTTATTTGAGGGTAGTTTTGCAGTAAGTAGCGCATTAACATTCGGTGTAAACACCCTTAACAAGGCACACGAACGAACGTTAAAGTGAACCAGGGGTACTTTGACAGCGGCTTAACCGCACCAACCACCACTGTAAACTTTACTCCTTCCTTTCCTTTCCTGTTTCTCTTTCATCTTCGTTTCTCTTTCTTTCTCTATCTTTCTCTTTGTCGAGTGATACCCAGTAACAAGGATTGGAGGATTAAGGGTTTTAAAACTTGTCCATTTACTTGAACCCACCCACATGGCAAGAACATACAAGCCTGTTATTCTACTTTGTCCTTTTCCTCGTTAAAATCATTATTTTCTATTTCATTTTCCTTTGACTTTTTCTTTTTATTATAGATAAAAATTAAAAAGTAATTCTTAGATTTTATCTTATTACAAAAGTTCTACATTCATAAAATAATTAAATGTATTTTAATATTATATTGATGTACATTCTTTAGCAATTTTTTTATTCGAGTTTGTAAAGAGATTGTACGATAGTGTAATATTATTTAATTACACTTTTGCCTTTGGTACTATCTCGAAATATTCATCTCTTTCTTTCTTTCTCTTTCTATATATATTTTTATTCCTTTCTCTAGTTTTCTTTCTTACTTTTATACTCAATTCTGTACCACCTGGTATTTTTTTTTCTTTCCTTCCTTCCTTCCTTCCTTCCTTCCTTCCTTCCTTATTCTTCATCGTTCTTCTTTACAGATTGCTCCACTTTTTCAGAAAACTTTTTCTCAGATCCAGTTTAACCGTACTTTTTCTCAACCCCTTTTTTTATGAACAAGATTCATTTCCTTTTCTTTTCTTTTCCCAATCATAAGTTCAACTATTCACATTTCAACGCGATTGATCTTTCTTACGATAATAATATCTTTGTTTTATTTTTTTTTAAACAGATCAATTGTGAATCCATTTAACAAATATATATATATCTCATTTCATAATTGACATAATAATATCGTATATAACTTCATTCATTCGTAGTATTATGTTAGTTTTTCTTTGAAATTTTGTTATAATACCTTAAAAGATTGCTTTTCCAAATTTGATAGTTTCCAAAAGCTTTCTATATGTTGCGGTTCTCGAAGGTATTTCACAGGTATTTACAACAATGTCAGGTCGATGCATCTATACGTGCATATGAGTTTACTAACGGATGATGAAATTTTGCAATATACAGACATACCAACACACATGATAGGTCTACATAACATCTACGTAACCGTGACGGATAATTGGATTTTCTGTAATTATCGACGATTATACATTTTCCGCACTATGGCTGCTCGTTTCAACTTTTCCCAAAAGTCGTATCCTCATATTTGTTAAACTATTAATTCGAAAATACTTTCCAAAAAAAATATAAATATCAAAAAGTGTTCAGAAAAAAGTCATTAATAAGATCATTAATTTTTGAAGACAAAAAAATGTCGAATTATCTTTTATTATTAATAATAATTTTTTTCATTAATTTTATCTCACAATTAGATTATTTTTATTATTACTATGATGAATTCTATTTTATTTTATTGATTAGATTGATTATTCGAAACTTGCCACTTATTCTTTACCACTTTACCGCTAAAAGTTTTTAAATAATTTTTCTTTTTAACCTATCGGAAGTACTCGCGATAGATAGTTTACTTCCGAGTTAAATTTACACCTTTAATCGATATTCAGAATCGACATTTCTACGATACGACTGGAGTGATCTCTCTCTCTCTCCCTCTCTCTCTATATATATGTATATCTACTTCGAATATAAATTAATTAACGATACGTTAGACAAATTACCTATATGCCAAACTATTTCGAGATAATTAATGTTCATTTTAATATTCCATCAAAGTTTATATTTGAATTATGATTTAAAAAAATTAAAATCAAAATTATTAAAATTAAAAACATAAAATTCTATAAATTATATTTGATTATTAATTAACAATGATTTATGTAAATACACACATATGTAAAATACCTATGAGAATCGCATGCTGTGAGATCAATGTCGAGTTATTGATTCTTTAACAATCAATACGAGTCAATCCTTTGGAAACAAGGAATGGATGTGAAGGAATGAAACAACCATAAATAGAGAAGAGAAGAGGGAGAGTGTGTAAACTTTGAATAAGGTAGAATCGAATAGGAAACTCGTCATAGTCGCTTTAGTTAATACAGACCTCGTCACACGCAGTCCATTTAGGTGTGATCCACGATAAACGGGATGAAACAGAAATAGTATGTGTGAATCTATGTGTTTATGTGTATGAGTGGGTTAGTACGATGGATCGAAGAGAATCGAATCGGTTACATACTGGCCAAGCCCTTCTCATTTCCGCTAAGAAAAAAGAAATTGACGTTTCAGACAGTTGTTGGTTACGGGAACATAACGAGTGCATTAATTTGATTTATACGTTGTCTGTCCGACCAGAGAAAGAAAAGAGATTGTTGCGAACAGTCGTTTATACTCTCGACACATCATATATATACAAACATACACACATATACACGCATACATATGTTGTACATGCATATATGCATGTGCATCAAACGTAGTGTATCATTCATATGTATAAATGTATCTTTCTCTGTTCCTCTCATTCTCTCTGTTCTTGTATATGTGTGTTACTGTGTATGAATACATGTACATGAATTTGTGTTGAGCGTACGTAGGTGGACGTTTAGAACAGGTGGTTATTAATCGACGAAAGGAAAACAAAGCGGTACTACCTTAACCATTACTCGTCGTGTCATCGCCACACTTTTATTTAATTAAGAACGATTTTAATCCTAGATGATAATTATCATTATCTACACAAAGTTTGCATTTTATTATCTATCACTTTCTCACTTAGAACTTTACGTCTTCCCCCCTTGCTTTTTTTTTTTTTTTTTTAAATAATTTTGAAAACTTAATAGAAATACTCTATTTTAATGGTCTACGTGTTATTTAATTTTTAATTAGAATTTCTTTTAAGATAACTAAGAAAATTTGTTGACATTTTTTTTTTTTTTGTAAAGTATTGAAATTATATTCCTAAACGTTGAAAATTCAATGCATAAAATATCGATTCTATTGATAAAATTTAATCTAACACGTTATAATATTTCAAAACAACTACCACCACCATCACACGGATAATCCAATATTCTTTTAATCAATCTAACATCGTCGGGCATAATCATATCATCAAAGTAAACATTCCTGTTAATCAACTTTTTTTCAATCTCTCTCTCTCAATGGAAGCTTCATATTCTTTGAATTTTTCTTCTTAAAAAAAAAAAAAAAAGAAATAATAATTTCATTATAAAATATCGATCAAAGAGAAAAATGTACATTTACTTACGTAGCATCTTCTTTCCCGTGCAATTAGCTCGTACCATGTTGAAGGATAAGATAACAGGAACGAGGATACCGAGTAACCGGGTAAACTGGTTAAGATTTTTTCTTAATATCGATGGCATATTCGATATGATCCAATTTTCTCTCACGTTTATAAAAAAAAAAAAAAAGAACAAATATATACTTAAAAAAAGAAACAAAATAGAACCAAACGAACAGAACCGTAGGAAAATCAAAAATGTATGTGTGAATGTGTTAGCCGCAGCAGGTTTGACAAGTAAACAAAACAAAACAAAATAAACAGCACGTGGTTTTTTATCCAACCGAAAACGTCTCTGTCTCTGTCTCAGCACCAATATCAAAAACAACAACAACAACGATCCTACCGATTAAATCTCACACGAATTTACGATCCCTTTTCGAAGAGAGGACACATGGAAAGTGCTGCGAACCGGTCACGAGATCGAGAGAAAGACTAATAGTCTGCCAGGCTACCACTCCTGTCTTTATATTTATTGAGAGCTACACACCTCTGTGTGAATACATCGATTAATTGTCAATGTAGATGTGTGTTCGTGATCGGTGGGTAGGAGAGTTGAGAGGGAGGTGAACAGGGAGGATTACCCATTCTTTTTTTAAGGTTTTTTTATTTTATTTTTATCTTTTATCTTTTTTATTTTTTACTCCTACCTTTATAAAACACCCTTTCTAAAATTGTTATTCTTTACGTTTTATTTTCTTATTTTATTTATTTTATTTACCCAAGTTTCAACTTGTATATTTGTGTTAATAATTTTGTTAAAAATTGTTTTTATATTGTTCCATTTTTTTTCTATTATTTTAAAAAAATTTTATTACATTTACATTTGTAATATGGCAATGTTGTTTTATTTTTACGTTATTCCCTTCTTTTATAGTATATTTAATAATTATATTTGATCACTCATCTTTTTAATTTTATATAATACGTCAATGCCATGTACTCATATTTATGTAATTATTATTATTAGATATTTATCATAGTATTTTTTAAATCAGCTGATATTTATTTGTCTTTTTTTTTATTGTTTGTTTTTATCTATAGAATCGTAAGTATTTGCACGCAATTCTTTCGAATGAAAATTCAACAGGCTTGCCAACGTGAACACATTCTTTGATCCCTAACAGGTTGGATATGGACAAAGGCCTTTTTGTTTCTATCATGTCCGGATGAATCGTTGTATATATGTATTTATATATAGTACATACGTATATATATATATTATATATTGCACATGTATTGAAACAGAACAGAGTTCAATCTGACCATAGGCCGTATGATTTGATTTGGAATTTCACGTGTCGTGTGTGTTTCTACGCTTTGATGCCTATTTCGATAACAAAACGATCCAATCGATCAATCTCGCATTAGTTGCTTCAGTGATTTTCTATCTGGCTACTGTGAAATCTTCTTAGATTTCTGATATATCGAAACATCTTCTTTCTTTTCTTCATTTTCTTTCTTATATATTTATTTTATTTGGATTTTATTTTGATTTTATTCTCGAGTAATCTTTTCCTTCCCCTTTATTCATCTTGGTTTTTTTCTTCTTTTTTTTTTTTATTTAATCCGACAGAAAATATAATTAAAACATTTTGCTAGTTAATAAATTCTTTTTTACAGTCGTGAAGTAAAATATTATCCTTCCCCTTTGTTTTGTTATAATCGATGACTTGTAAAGATATTTTTTTTTCTGTATGTAAATTCTTTTTTATTTTTATTATAGAGAATTATAATATAATAATGTAATAAAAAAAAAAAAATTATTGATATTCGATATCGGAGATGAAACCAAGGAGAAATAAATCAAGATGAATAAATTAACAGGATCGAAAGGACGAACAAATGGTCTCATTTTGGTTTCGTTAAAAGTTCAACTTTTTTCTTACGAGAGGCTATTACAATAAATATAGATTTTATTGTCCTATATTTATAAGAATTTTTTTTTTCCTACGGTGGTTCGATTTTAACGGAAAGTGGACAATTAAAATAAACGAGTCTCGTATTACGACCATTATTTTTTTTATTTCTTTTTTTTTTTTTTTTTGTCGTTTCTTATGTTTCCTATTACTCGAAAACTCGTATCGTTGAAACTGGTTAATTTAATATAATTTTATGTAAATTTTTGGGACCATCTAATTTGTGAAGAAGAGAAAAAAAAAATAAAGAAATTCCGTAGCTACTTAGATGAAAAAAAGAGACTTCATGTTTTTCCTTTAGGTTGAACGGTCACTCGTTTAACTTGATTAAAACGACGACGATTCATTTTTCAAAGAGCAATTTAATCCCAACTTCTAACAAAGAATTTTCATCGGTCATTGTTCAGACTTGTGCACAAATTTTCCAGTCATTCTTTTGTAATTAATCAACGATCTGGAAATCGTTACAAACGTTATTGTATCACTCGATTAACGTTATTTAGTTCTAATTACTCTTTGAACTTACGATTCAACTTTAATAATTTTTCTATTCTATAAAATAGCAAATTTTAAATTTTTCCCTAACACCAAAAAAAAAAATAAATCTTTTTCAAATGATGATATATATATATTTTTTTTTAATTTAATAGATGATTAAAAAAAATTTAATAAAAATATAAATAATCTAATTAAATTAGAAATAATTGTAACATCGTGATTTTTTACTTAACAACATACGATTAAATATAACAATAATAATAATAATAATAATAATAATAATAATAATATTTAATTCGTTCGTTTTATTATTCTCAATTAAGTAATCGCTGTGATTTTCGTTGTGCATTAAGAAATTGATCGCACGAGACTGCTTGGCGTGTTCCTTTCGCAAATTTGACGTCCGTTAATTATACGAAAGGTCGACGATAGAAGGTCAGCGGGGTAAGACGAGAAATGAACGAGAAGAAGAAAAAAAAAAGAGGAAAAAGAAGAAGTGAAAAAAAAAATCATTAACGAGGCACATTAATAACGGCACAATGATCTGATCGAGGTCAAAATAATTTTGTATGTGTGTACGAGTGTGTTCTCTTGTAATCATATTTTCTACATAATTATTATCGTTTTAATGTAATTATCATTTTTAATAATCATTTTCAAGGATCAATTAAAGTTTTTAGGATTTTTTTTTGTTGCACCTATATACTACCGGTGTTTAAAAAATAATTTACGAACTTTTTCTTTTTTTTTTTATTTCTGTAATGTTGTATCATTGTATTATAAATAAATTACATTCTCATCAAATGAATGTCAATCAATTAAAAAAACGTTAAAATCGATGAAATTAAAAATTCGTTGAATAATTAAAAGATTATTATCGTATAATAATTCATTTTCAATATCAAAAATCATAACGTCGATTAAATTAAAAAGGTATTTGCCTCTGGCTTTATTTCAAATTAAATTAATCAAATTTTATAGATTAATCGTGTTATTTAATAAAAATAAAACGGAATAATAAATAATAAATTTGAATAGAAACGTATCAATGTTATATATTCGCATAATAATGGAATAAAAATTTCATCAGTTTTTAAATCAAATTTTTATAAAGGAAGTCTTTATATATAACTTATGAAATATGCGAATTTAAATGTTTAAAGAGGAAGAAAGACAAAACGAAAATAAGACAAAATAAGAGAGAAGAGATACTGTAATAATTTAATTCATATTTTAACAGAGATTTAGTACGTTTGTTTTTTGACGAATTAATAATGATTCAGATTAAACGATAATCATGATGATAACATAATTATTTTTCGTATCTCCACTGTATATAAAATAAATCATCAAAAGAAACAGATTTGTTTGTTTTTTTTTTTTTTTTTTTAAAGTATCGTGACACGCATCTCATCAATATTTTTTTTCTCATTTAATTAATTATTTTGTTTCTGACGGCAGAATGAAACATCTATTAGAAATTCGTGTGTGGAAACGATCGAGCTGCAAAATCTATTTGATCCTATGACCATAAACAAAACAAAAAACAAAAAACCGGAAAAAAATCTGAAGTGTCTTTTCGACGGTAGACTCCTGAGGCAGGTCTAATGTTCTCGTCATTTGCATAATTACGATCGCATTTGATAGAATCGATTAGGTTTCATGGGAATTAGGATACACACGTACACAAATACAAATATAATTAGGTATATATGATTTCCAAAAAAAAACGATATGTATACAAATTTCACTCGTTATGGTTCTTCGAAATGAGGAAGTTTAAGACAGAATGAAGTGAATTTGTCAATTATTGATTTAACTTAACATTTAACTTAGAACATTTTTTTTAAAATGAGAATTTTGATATTTACGAGACAACATCAGAAATATATTTTTATATAATATATATGAATATAAATTTGTCAAGATTTCATTAAATTTATTTTCTATTTTATTTCATTGATAGAAGTATCGTTTAGAAAAAAAATAAAAAAAACAAACATACAAATAATTTTCTTCTCGTATTTTTGATCATTTTTTTTACGTTTGTAGAATTCTATTCTCAGTAAAGATAAGCAAAATGAACCTAGCCCATACGTTCGTTCCTGTACGTATTTCCCTCGTATAGAATACGTAAAAGAATGTGTATATACACATATGTTTTGAATGGTACAGAGCAAACGAAAGTTAACAATACCGTGCGTTGTTTTGATTCATGACTTGTCGTTTACCTTGAGTCTTGCAGTCTACGGTCGACCGTCTTCAGGGCTATACGTTTAAATGAAAACTTGCTTCCACCACTCGTGAACATTTCAAGTACCATCTTTCTCGACGTTTAACATATCTCATCCCATCATACACATACATATAAATATGTGTGCATATATACGAGTACTAAACAAATGTATATAGGAATATATATGTAAATATGTAAATAACGAGGTATATGTTAAGAATGTATTATATTATATACATATGTGTAGTGACATTTCATCTATGATATAATCACAGATAACTTTGTTAAAAAAATGTTCAGTTTGACACGTTCATTGAACGTGGTCCATCCGTTGTAACTGTTTGCTGCGTTGGTCATTAAAACTTGGGTACTTTTGTAAATTGTTACTAACCTGTGTCGTTAGAGTTTCAAACTCACTCTCTCTCGTTGGATCCTAGATGAACTCTTCTTCCCTTTCCTCTAATGCATTTAAACTTACTCTCCACAGTATATTTAAGGCATACGTAAAACCTGTAATGGTCTTTTATTTTATTTTTTTTTTACGTTTTTATACGATACATATACTATTGTAGTTCTTGTCTCGTTTATTACATACCCCTACGTGTTTTTTTATCTAATTTAATTTTTTTTTAATTTTCTTTAACACGCAATGTGCAGTTATTCGTTATATCACATATTATTTCCTTGGATTATTAAATGGTATAATAATTTATCAAACGTATTATTAATACGTGAGATTTATATTCTATTCTTTATCGTACAATTACATAACTTCTTTATTATTTTAATTATAGGAAATGTAAATCTTTTTTTTTTCTTTTTTTTTTTCTTTCAGCAACAGACCGCATTACGAATATGTTAATTATATTCATGAGATTTTCCATAATCGTTTATTTTATTGATATCGGTATTTCCGTTTATATATTGTTCACACATTAAACCAGTCAATTTATTTTTTTTTCTTTCTTTTTTTTTTTACAGTTTTTCTGTATCTCATCTTATTCTCTCGTAACTTCAAAATTCAAAACTGTTCAATTACGTATGGATTTATTGTATGCGTGTGCCTACGTGAAAATGAAATTTAAAAAAACATCTGTGAAGATTATTTCTTTGCACGAATTTTACTTTGACGATATTTTACGATCAAAGATTGACGATTTCCTTTTTTATTTTCATTTTATCTCTTTCTTTCTAGCATTATAGTTTGTCTCTCAGATAATAAGTTATTTTGAGATTCTCTCTCATCAATATGTAGATTATATTAATATTTAAATAGTTCCTTGCTGTGAATGTTTAATATTTTCTATGTATACGTTTTGGTATACACGCGTTCATTGAAACATTTATTATGTATCGTTCTATTGGAGCATCGTATTTAGAAATACGTACGTCAATATTCATCAATTTAAATAGATGATCAAACATTGAAGAAACGTGTATGCTAATTATATTTTTTACTAATGAATATTATTCAAATGTTACACGAACAAGATAAGATTATAATTATAAATCTTAGATAATTATTATATTTTATTGAAGTCAAATATATATATATATATATATATATATATATATATATATATATATATATATGACATTTCATTTGTATTATTTAATTATATATGTTATACAGTATATATATTTTCATTTAATTAAAAAATAATTTTTTTTGTAATAATTGCAACCAATTTATATGAATATTTGTTATATTTTAAAATCACTCATAACATTTATGAATAATATTCAAGAAACGTGTAAAACAATTTTCAATGTTTATCGAATTCTCCCAAAAAATATAAAATTAAGTAAAAAATCGAATAATTTCTAGTTCTTCGAACTTCGTTCGTTCAAAGATGCAAAATTACGTTTGTTTATTTTCGATTCCGATCGTCCTGATTTACGGTAATACCTTTCAAAGGTGTTCACTAAGATAAATCATCGGAATTGCTACTTTATTAGAGAAAATGTTTCTCTATTCTTTTTCTTCTTTTACTTTAAAGAAAAATTTTCTATTTTTCAACGACAAACTGAATTTATTAAATCAGTTCTACGAAAATGTAAATATTGTACAAGCTAGTCTTAATTTTTTCAGTTATACTGCATAAAATCTCTTTTTACTATAGTTTTGATTTTTTCCACCGTACTTTTTTTCTAAGAATTTCTTTTACGATAGAAACATTTCTGAATCTTCTGGATTTTATCAAAAGATATGGAAAGAGATATAGAACATTATTTTTTCATAAACCTTTTTATTATTTTATTGTTCATTTCTCAAGATAAATTTAATAAATATTTTTAACAAATCATACAAATTACAAAGAACATTGTAAACACATTTTTGTAATACGTCGTAGAGTTGTTTCGATGTAAAAGAAATTCCGATGTCACTTGGTTGCACGATCACGTCAAGTTGACTTTTTTTCTTAGAAAGTATTCAGCCAGAGAATTCAGTTCGAAAGGTATTGAAATCGCTCCTTGATATATATAGTTAGAGTAAAAATAGATTGTGATGGGGTTGAGGGGGTAGGTGTGGAGTTGGTTAGAAAGAAAGAGAAAAGAAAAAGAGACAGCACGTGGACTGGGGGTTAGATAGGAACTAGAAGCAAATTAAAGTTGTAAGGTGCAGGTGCGAGTTGTGTATTCTGCATAGGAACACGAGATTTTGTAATATCATGCACCTCTAGGATGTATGTATGCATGCATGCATGTACGTATGCATATATGTATGCACGTGTCGTTAAGAAGAAAACAAGAAAAAAAGAAAAAGAAAAATAAAAAAGATAGTGACTACTCGACAACCTTTACTTCTTTCCCTTTTTACATTTCACGAGGGTTGCTTCAAGAAGATCGTTGAAAAGAAAAAAATAGTTGGAAACAAAAAGAAGTTGGGTAAAAGAAATTTGTTTTATCTTCGAACTCGTAGGAAGGATTGGATTCTTCGATGACGAGGCTTAAAAAATGGGTGTGTTGTTAACGAAAAAGGATGAATATTGTATTAAGAAGGATTTACAATTAAAAAAAAAAAAAAATGATAAATAATAATAATTAAACATCGTTAAATGATCGTCGTATCATCGTCATCATTCGTTTATTGTTTAACTACATTAATTATATATTCTCTCTTATACATAGCTTCATTTATCTTTTTTAGTTTTTATATTATAATCTTTGGTAATCTTAATAATAATAATAATAATAATAATAATAATAATAATAATAATAATAATAATAATAATAATTATACATACAACGGTTTAACATTTATAATATATAATATATTTTTTTTATTTTATCTTGTAATTATTTTTTTCCTTTTTTTATTTTCTTATTCTGCTTTTTTTATCTTTTAATGTGTTATAATAACCCTAACAACACTTAAACGCAATAAATGGGTTTTTTCCCATTTCTTTTTATTTGTTTCTCACTCTCACTCTCTTAGATTTTATTTTTTATTCGTCCCAACCTTTGGTTCTTCGCATCTTTTTTTTTTTTTACCTTTTTCTCTGTCTCTCTTTCTTTTTATTTTCCAACTTTTATTATTCTTTACTCTTACTAAAAGCAAAAGCAATAACCGCGAAGTGAATGAAATACACGTATATATACGTGTGTTTACATTTAAACCATCTCTTTTTTTAGCTTTGCATAACATCAAACGCATATTACTTCTCTTATTATAATCCTAATGCATTTTTTTTTTTTTTTTTTATTATTCTAACTTTGAAAAGAATTCATTTCTTCTTTTTGACAAAATTCTTTTCTTATCATTTTTTTTTTTTCTTAGAGAGAGGAATCTTATTTTTTTTTTTGCATAACGTTGGACACACATGGGGTCCTATCTCAAACTTATTTTCCCTCATTCGTTTTCCTATTGTTTAACAATTTTTTTTTTCACTCGTGTGTATGTCGTGTATATGCAGTTTTTCTTTTTTTCTTTACATATTTAAAACTCGATCTATCGTAAAAACTTTTTACCATATTTTCAACCAACCAACAAAATTTAACTTTTAATATTACTTATCATACCCCCCGTCTTCCCCTTTATCTCTCTCTCTCTCTCTCTTTCTTTTTCTCTTATCAAATTCATTTTCTTACTTTCTTGGATATTTTCTTTTTCAATTTTTAGTAACGGTTCTACTTTGATACAAGCGGTTGCAGTGCACTCTCACCATCAGTGGTGATGATGCACCGTCAAACTTCAAAATTTCTATCTTGAAACAATTTATATTATCGTTTAGTCGTTTTATTTATATATATATATATATTTTTTTTTTCATTTTTATTTTATCGATCATGCATGCATGCATACTTCTAACAATAGTTTTATTAGTTCGCACGTTCGTTTATTAATCATTCTATATATTATTTATTATACAAATGTGACGCCTTTTTTTTTTTTCATTGACTACTATTACACGCATTTTTATCTTTTTTATTATTTTTTTTTTTAATCATACACAAACATACATACCCGTACCATACACACACACAAAAGAATATGCATATACACACGTACATACATTTAATAGATTTACACACACGCACAGAATTAGATCTATCGATTAATTGTTATAGTTTTCTCGTAAATTCGTATATTATCATTATTATTAATTATTATTATTATTTATATTTATATTATTATTATTATTATTATTATTATTATTATTATTATTATTATTATTATTATAATTTTTTGTTGAGCGTATAGAAAATTCTGAGAAGTTAAATGGATCTTAAAATTTCCCAATCAATTATTTATATTAATAGTTTTTGGTTATATTTTTCTTATCGTTCATTCATTCCCTAGTTTGTTTTTTTCTTATTATTTTTTTTTTCTTTTGACGGCATTTATGGATCGGTGGTAGAAGAAAAGTGTGGAACATGTTTCGATAGATTATTGATTTGTTGTTTTTTTTTATTCACCCTTCTTATCAGGTGCTTTTTGTCTATCTTTCTCCCCTCTGTTTCTTCCTCTCTGATTTCTTACTTGGTTTTTTATTTTTTTTTTTATTTTCTTTCTATAGTATTATAATATATGCCATTTTAGTGTAATAGTGTTTTTTCTTCTAATGTAAGAAAGAGAAAAATACCGACGAAGAATATATAAACTCTTTGTAATATCTGTCATGCATCATTATTATAAGTAACAAGCTTGCAACCTTGTTATTTATATATATAAATAATACATTTTTATAAAAACTTCAGTTTTAAAGAACAGAAAAATAAATATGATTATTTTTTTCATATGTGTAGATATAAATATGCGTGTACACATCGTTAGTTAGTTTTCTTCGTCGGTGTGGAACAATTTCAGGGATCCAATGGAGAGAAAAAAAAACGGAGAAATAGAGAGAGAGAGAGAGAGAGAGAGAGATAAAAATAGAAGTAAAAAAAAATAAATTAACAAAAAAATAAATGTGTCTCCCATTAGTCCCGTGATAATTATTCGTTTAATTAAAGAAAAAGAAATGTTTTTTTTTTTTTTTTTTATATACATTCCTTCTTTAACATTTTTGTCTGTTGTTTTTATTTTTAATTTTTTGCTAAATATCTTCTTTTTTTTTTTTTCGTAATACATAGTACGATCGATTTCGATAATTGACTAAGTATTGTACGTGGCACATGTACGTGACGCGAAATGGTCCCGACCATGATACTCGTGCAAAAAAAAAAAAGAACGAAACAGATTACTTTTTACGAAAAATATTGTTTATCTTTCTTTTTTTTAATTATTTAATTTATTTATTAGTTTTTTTTCTTTTTCGTTACGTTAGAATTAGCATTAGAATTCGATTCGTACGATGTTTGATAAGAAAAGGAATAGAAATTAGTTGATTAATAATTTTTCTACATCGAACTTTTATTCCATTTTCTTATTCATTTTAATCCTTTCATCCTTACAATATTAATTCAAGCTTTGAAAACATGAGAAATGCTTTTCTTCTATTTTTTTTTTTTTGTAATTTTATTTCAAATTAAATTTATTCAAATAAATATTTGTATATAATAAAGAATAATATTTGTTGCAATGAAAGGATTGATGTACGATTCGAGTTCCAAAGTATTTATCTACTACGAGGACCACCATAATTTAAATTAGATCAAAGCGTCACATCGAGTTTGTCAAATCATAGAAAACAAAATTACGTAAATATATATATACTTTTTATTTGTTTTATATAAGAAAAAGCAAACCTATCATTGCAAAAATAAAAATCTACCGATGCATGCTTAAAGCTTTTATTTAATTATTATTTATTTAATTATTATTTTTTTGGACGTTACGTCGAAGTAGAATACATTTATTTATACATTATATATACACACACACACATATATATATATATATATATATATATATATATATATTTTATTTATATACATGTATATATTATAAATAATAATAATAATAATAATAATAATAATAATAATGATAATTATTTTGTTCATTCTATCATATAAATAGTTTAGGGCCATAAATAATGTAGATTTGAGGCTGTTTATCTTTTATCATTTCATCGTAATTATGTTAAATAACCAAGAAAGTTTAAACTGTTTCTAAGTTAAGCGTAAAATTAATCTCCATCGATAGAAACATCCACCCCCCACCCTCCCTACCTTCTTAACAAACTTTCTTAATTACTTCATATCATAATCTATAATATATTCGTAGTATCAAATAAGTAAGAAAGTTTATGCTAGCTTTGATCAATACAAATAAATCAATAAACACATTTAGAAATAGGTACGAATTGCATCTTGCTAATTTAATATACTTTCTTAAAATCAGAAATTATTTTACACCTTGCCATTTCTAAGAAAAAAAAAAAAAGAAATAAAAAAAAAAAAGAATAAAAAATGCATACGAGTCTTACTTCTCAGTACTGTTATGTACAATTAAAAAACTACCATACTTTAAAAAAAAAATTATGAACAATATCACATCAAATATTTGAATTTTAATACAACACACTTAAAATAAAAAAAAAAAAATTTACAGAGAAACAAACTGGAATAAATAATTATAATATAATACAAAAAAGAAAAAGGGTTTATCTTTTCCTTTAGAATCAAGAATGTTGTTACAGGATAAAAATATCCTAGACACAAAATATATTTTATCTTCTTATATTTTTACACATTTATATATGTGTAATCTTTCTATGTAAAGAGAGTTAGGGAGGGGGAGGGAGGGAGAACTGTATGTTGTGACGTGGCTGTTAAAAAAGATTTTGAAAGTAAAGCGCGAGTCTCTAGTTTTATATATATATATTTTTTTTTCTTTTTTTTCTTTTTATTATTTTATTTTTTCTTGCTACTCGAGATTTAAAAAGGGAAGGGTTAAGAGTATTGAAACAAGCTTACCCCCTTTTTACACCCTTTCTTTTTCTCAGGGGAAATTTTTCTTTGTTTTTTTTTCTTTTTTTTTTTTTTTTTTATCATCTCGCGATCTCGTGCTCGTGCTGATGATCAAAAGCAGCAGTAACAGCAAGTAAACTACCCACCCTTACAACAGTCCTTCTCACCCACCCTTAAACCCTTTAACACTTCACTCTATGTAAACGTGCTCGCTAAAGAATATTCTTTATTATTTTTTCATCGTTTAAAATCACTCTTGTGTTTTTCTTTTTTCTTTCTTTTTTTTTTTTTTTTTTTATATAGGAGAGACTTATTACTTGTCAAACTCCACCAACCAACCCCTTCGTGTTGAAAAAAAAAAAACAAAACAACAAAACTCCTTCGTGAGTTTGAACTATCCTATCGTCATACGCTTTTTTTTTTCTTTTTTTATTCTTCTTTTTTTTTTTTTTTAATAGATTGTCTATCACATTGACTGGAATTTTTGTTAATCGATCGAAACTAATCGATCTATCGTACATTCTTTATTTATTTATTTATTTATTTATTTATTTATTTATTATTTTATCGTCATCTCGTATCGATTCATTTTATATTTGTTGTTTTTCACATACCATGAGGAAACAATTCGGTCCCTAATTGTGTGAACCTTGTTTTTTATACACTTGTATAATAGTACATATGTACGTTTATATGCGTTTGTTTGTATGTGTGTATATGTATTGGTAGAAATTGTTTTGTATCTATTCTATCGTCTCATTGGTTCTTCACTTTTAAGTTCTTAGTTTCTTTTTTACAATCGTAATTTTTTTTCTTTAATAGCACAAAAAATCGCGATTCGGACATCGAGTTAGTTTTAACGATGGCGTATCTATAAAATTTCTTTTTTCTCTTTTTTTTTTTTTTAATTTAAAAATAAAAGTCAAGCCAAGGCAAGCTATTAAAAAGCATAAATAATAGTCTCGTCTCGTTTGATAATACTTGTCTTCTCTATTAAAATAATTACGTAGAATTTGTAATTATTATATTCCCTTTTTCATCTTCTCTTTCTCTTACTTGAAAAATTTAACTTGATAATAGTATTATAGTTTGTAAAGAAGTAAACGATTTTCTAAGACTATAAATAAATCTAACATAACTTCTCTTGCGTGTTTGCTAAAGCTTCAACAGAATTGGACAGGTTTACGATTCACGCAGTACTTAATATCGTTCAAAGTTCATAATCACGCTAACTTACTTTGGTATTTTTCGTACAAGCAACAAACGTTTACTAGCAGAATAGAACTTTACCAAAGTTACTAGAGAATAACCGTAACTCTTATGTTTGCACAACTTAAAAGCGAATGAAAATCAATGATTATATTCTCTCGACAAAACGTATTAATTTTCCTCTTTTACAATTTTCTGTTACTCAACTTTTACTTTCCATTAAAAAAAAAAAAAAGAAAAAACTCTTTAAAATATTTTCGTGTCATGTTAAAAACGACGTCGCATACGAATATTCTCAAATCTTTTTATTTTCTTTTTTTGGGTGATGTGTTTTTTTTTTTTTTTTTTTATTTCACGGATTCAGGGGGAAAAAGTTTGATTTTTTGGAGTTGATTAAAATAAAAAAATGATGATGACATATACGTATTTACCGTACTACCGGGGGTATGATTAAACTTTGAGCTTGTGAAACGAGCTAGGTATATGAATAAAAGTTAGAAATTGGAATGCCGAACAACTTAGGAGAACTTTGTTTTCTGGCTCGAATGAAACAGATTCCGTGCCAAAGCGAATATATATATATATATCTATATATGTATATATGCATACATGTGCATATAATACACACATGCATATATATTTATATAAGCACCGAACTATTTTGGTTGTATTCAAAAATTCATAACAATGAGGTAGCATACCTAATATAAAAAAAATAAAACAATATTTAATAAAAGAAACATCGTCATTTGTATTAGAATAGGAATTTATAAAAAAATAAAAATATCAATAATAAATTAGAGAAAACACGCTAATGAGAATGAATGAATAAAATATAATGAGAAAAACAAATATAATAAAAGTTTTATTATATTTTTCATTTTGATCATCGAGAATATCGCGATAATTAACGAAATGTTTGCTTGTATTTGTTTCTCGATACGTTTTCTCTTCTAATAAAAGTTCAACAGTGTGTGTATGTCTGTAGGATAAAAGAATAAAAAATAATGTTGTACGTAGAAAAAAAAAAAAAAGAAGAATTTTCGAAAAATGTTCGGTCGAGTAACAATGTAAACGTATAAAATAAAAAAATAAAAAAGAATAAAAATGGGAAAGAAATGTTCAAACTGGAGACTCTCGTTCAAACAAACATTCAAAAAAAAAAACCTTCCAGCTAAAAATATATTTTCCTTTTTTTTGTTTTTGGTTATTTTTTTTTCTTTTTCTTTTTTAAATATAAAATAGAAGAATAAACAGAAAATTTGATCTCGCGCTAAAAAAAGAGAGAATATACTACTCTTGTAAATTCTGATAATGATTTATATATTTATAGATTTATTTTTATTATACATTAGGTGTATGTATCGAACGGGGTTTATTAGATAAATCACCAGGGGTGTATCATATATTTGCGCTTAGGTAGCTCAAAGGTGCATTTTTATGTACAGTGTTATTTTCTTTTTTTTGTTTTTGTTTGATCCATCGACAAGGATGGTTGATGGTTTTATCGTAATAAAAGAGCAATACGTTTTTCCATTTGAAAAAAAGAAAAAAAAGGTTAGTTTTGTTTCTTACTACTCACGGTAAACCAACCCAAACCCATTTCGTCGTTTATACTCTTCTCGCATACACCACACATATAAGCGTTTACTTTTCCGTGTATGTATGTATGTATGTATGTTTTTTTTTGTATTCATGTATGTATGCATGCATTTACGTATGTATGGTATATATGTATATATATATATATATATATTTTTTCTTTTTTTATTTAGTATCTTTCACATTTAATACACGTCACGATACGTTCAAGGCTCACAAAAACCATTTTTATCTCACTACCAAATTATTTTTCCTTTTTTTTTTTTTTTACTTTTTACATAATAACATTTTATTATTTAGTATTATTTTCACGAGTATATTTTTTTTTTCGAGCGTGAAGAGGCCTTGTTAGATTATTATTAATATATTTTTGGAAAAATGTTTAACCAAAATGTGATTGATTATTAAAAATGTTTATGGGAATTAATTGAACTTAAAAGAGGCCTTGTGAGATATTGTTAAGTTTATTATTATTATTATTATTATTATTATTATTATTATTATTATTATTATTATTATTATTATTATTATTATTAAGAAAACTGGTTTGAATAATATATTGTTGTCATAGTAAATTTATAACGAGGCATGATAAGCAGATTTATTAATCTCGTTGTTTGCATTAAGGGGTTAATCGCATAATTTATTTGTCCTATTGCATATGTACATCCATTGTATATGTACATGGTGTGTTTCGTAGTATAAGAGATTAATTTCAAGAGAGTAAACATATGAAATGTTTTTTTCTTTTTTTTATAAAAAGATTCTTCATGTAGGATGTCATTGTTTGAAAATTATTGCAACTTTTGTGTGTGTTTTTTGGTTGTTTTTCAATAATCCATTGATAGAAAATGAATTATCAAAATGATTATCCTCAGTTTGTATTTTTATTATGATCCCGTTGTTTATCATTCTGAAATGAATCTCACATATTACTAAACACCTTTGTTTGTTTACTGTAAATCTACATTGACTTCGTAAAGAAGGAGTCGTGAGGAACACTATCTATCGTGATGTTCTTATCATTCACGATTTAGGAATCTGAATTGATTTTTTTATTTTTTTTTAAGTTTTATTTTGTTTTGTTTTCTTCTTCATAGGATGCTAAAAGAAGATTTATGGCACATAATACCACACCTTCCTTCGATCAATCGTTAATTTGTGTCATTTATCCTGAAAATGTTGTTTGGACCAAACTCTTTTGTTTTTTTTATTTATTAATCTGTTTTTTTTTTTTTTTAAATCTAATCGTCAATTCATTTCAATCAACGTGTTTTCATTTGTTCATCTATTCTCTACGATACACGATTGTTTAAATAAAACATTTATAGTGACATTTTTTTAAATAGTTTTTACATTATCATAAATTGTTTCAAGCTCGGTTTTTTACCAGTACGTAATTTTATTCTCACATAATAATTGATTTATCAATCGATGGAAAAAATTGTATCGATATTATTGTTGTTTTTTTTTTTTTGTAGCATACATGATGAACAATCCGTTCGACCAAATATTTTTAGCGCATAATTTTATCAAACATAATTTTAGATTATAGCGCCTCAACGTAATAATATTAATAGTAGTAGATATATTTGAAAAATCTTTTCTTTTTTTGTTTTGTTTCTTTTTGTTTTTTTTTTTTTTTTTTTTTGTTAGGAAGATCATTTATGTATTTATCACGTTAGGACGTTATACTCTCATCTATATAATATTATTGATTATTTCTTAATAGTGGAATGTAACAATCGAAAAATTCATCGGTAACTTTGTATCATTGTATTATCAGGTGCTAATTATTCTACACACGTGAACGCGTGCATGCGTGTATGCGTGTAGACGTGTTGTGAACGTTAAAAGAGGGTGGTTGGGTGGTGGGTTTAGAGAAAATTACAATCGATGGAGTAGAAAATTCTATCTGATTTAAAAAACAAGATTTGTATCAAATAAAATAAGCAAATTAAAATTGTAATTTAAAGAAAAATGTTAATAAATAAATTACCAAATAATTTCATAAATTATAATCGAATAATCGTCAATATAAATTTGATTATCTTTCATCGATATGATTGATTTTATTAACGTGGTGTCTAAGTAAATTTTTATTTATAAAAATATGAACGAAATTTAGAATTTATATAGAAATATTATCTAATAGTTTCTATTAATAAATATAATATAAATATATTAAAAAAAAAAAGTTATTTAAAAATAACATTATATATAACAATACAGGAATTTAATGTTCAATGCAGTTTAAACAAAAAAAAAAAAAACAATTGGAAGGCCTAAATGTTGAATAATAAAATAAATTAAAAAAAAAGTAAGATATAACATTGAGTAGTTTCTTTTTAAATTCTAAAATGTAGTATTCGTTGTTTAACTTAAAAAAAAATTCTTGAAAAACGGTAAAAAGATCAAATATATGATTTAATCAAAATGATACAGGTAGGATAGTAAATTTAGTTGGTGCTATCATATCAAACTGTACTCAGATCTAATATATCCGGTTGATGCTATAGCAAGCGCGGATAGATTAGATATTAATTAATGAATTATTTCGTATTTGTGTGAAGCAAGCGCACAGAGAGGCCGAACGAAATTTATCTACCACCATTACGAAAATTGATCGCACACCTCATAATTAAGAATTTACGGGTCAGATGAGAAACTACGTACCACGATGATTGTCCGGTATCTCTTTCTCTCTTTCTTTTTCTCTCTCTCTCTCTCTCACACACACACACACACACACATACTCTCTCATATTCTCTTTTTTTATTCTCTAAAACTTTCGTAGAATATTATTACTGTACCGATCGCAAAACTAAAATGTTCGACCCAAATTACTTTTTCGTTTCAAGTAGACCAACTATTAACGAATGAATTTATATTTCGTTTTGCTAACTTTTTGTTTCTTTTTTTTTTTTTTTATATTTAAACAATATTTTAATAACTTTATTTTCGAGATAATTAAATATATTTCAATGATATGCTAAATTAATTAGTCATTTTTTTTCTTTTGCAATTTTCGTTTTGTTCTGCAAGTTGTTCAATCAAGTTGTTTTTTTTTTTTTTTTTTGTTTGAAATTACATTAAAATAATATTTGTTACATTCGTGAGTCAATATAAAAAAACAATTTTGATCTGTTTTTTCTTTAATTTGTTAACAAAGACGTACAATTATAAAGAAAAGTGAAAATAAAGTTATGAAATGGAAAGACAAATTCGTTAGGATTATTTTTCCACAAATCGGATCGAAAAGAACGAAAAAAAGTGGGTCAAAGATTTTTTCGTAGCAAAAGTTACCTTGCTTCGTTCGTATTTTTTTTTCTTTTTTTTTTTTTTTTTTTTTTGCAAAAAAGCAATCACGAACATTCGATACAACCACCAACATCGTAGTAGATATCACGCAACATCGTATAAAGCACATCACAGATTACATACATTGACACACTTATATATATATACAAATCGATAGTGTATATGTATGCGTTTAAATTTAAACTATATATATATATATTATTACGTTTAGCACATTGAAAAATATTGAAAAATATAATAATTATAAATAATTCCCTACCATATTTATATATATACTATTATTAATATTTATATATTTATCAATATTTTTTTATATTTATATTGAAATTATTCAATTTATTCGGATTAATAGAATTTTTTTTCTTTCTTTTCCATCTTAATCATTTTCTTTTCTTTCTTTTTTTTCTATTTTTCTTCTTTTTTCTTTTTTTGATGCACGTCGTAGCATTCGGAACATTCCACCTTCAGGAATTCTTCTGGTTATCGTAAAAACAACGATTGCCTGCACAGCTGTGGCTTCTTCTTCTTCTTCTTCTTCTTCTTCTTCTTCTTTTTCTTCTTCCTTTACCTTTTTCTCTTTTTCTAACATTTTCGATCGTACGTGATCGAAAATATTCTTTTTGAGATAAGAACAGGCGCTAAAGTCGTTTCACTAATGTATCTTCGATAGTTTCTTCCTATTTATTTTTTTTTTTTATTTTTTTCTAGCTCTTCTCTCTTCTAAATATCATTTTTGCATTAACAAAAAAAATATATATATATATCTATATAAGAGCGTATATGTATGCATTTTTATTTATTTATTTATTTATATATATTTATATAAGGGGTGTGTGTGTGTTTTTTTTTTTTAATGCGTGTGGTTTTATTTATTTATTTATTTATTTATTTATATGTATACTTGTTTATCTTATTTATTATTATTTTATATCATTTTATCTTATCTTATTTTATCTTTTCTTTATATTTTACTTTATTTGATCAATGATATATTTTTCTAAAAAATTGAGAGTACAATTTAGTACTCCAATGTCATTGTAGGAGGAACGTCGTTTTTATCATCGAATCAAATTTCATTGTTATCATCGTACAATTTTCTATACGACGATGTGTATGTGTGTGTGGGTGGGTGTGTCTCTCCTCTGTCGTTTGACCAATTGTTTATTTTCATTTTCAAATTGTTTTTTTTTTTTTTTTTTTTGATACAAGAGAGACGTATGACATTTTGGATAATAAAAATCGTCTCCAAATAACTTCAGATTTTTATTTTATTCGTGTATGGATTTTTTCACGAAAAAAAAAAGAAAATTGATTTTATTAAAATTGAACTCATCGTTAGGCTGTTGATATCTCAATTTTTTTCTATTACGTACAATCACCATAAAGAAATTATTCTCCATAAAGATAAAACCAGTTTGAAATTATTATTTTTACTAGAATGTTTATATTTTTCTTATATTATAAGAATAAATTTAAAATTTTCAAATTAATTTTTGTTTTATTTATCAGAGTCTAATTTCAACGATCATGAAATGAAATTTTTGTATTTTTCTATGATAAATTGTATTATTTTTAGAAAAGATTTTCTCGTTGAAATTGAGATGTTATAAAAAAAAAAAATAAAAAAAAAAATAAAAGAAAAAAAATCGAGATAATAAATCGTCATGATTTTCTAGATATTTTCCGTGATAATCTACGTGCTAGTAAAAGATAACGAAACTGGGGAATTACGTCGAAAAGGAAAGAAGACTAAGAAATTTATGTTCGTGTTATTTTACGAAAACACAGGGGATAATTTCAATTTTCAGGTAGACAAAAAGAACAAGAAAAAAAAACAAAAAGAAGGGTAATAGGCTTTTATAGTTGTTGTAAATTGAAATAAGGTTCTTCCTTTAAAACTTTTTTTTTACTTTTGCGAATTCTCGAATGGATATTAATTCTTCATGAACGTAGTAAAAAGAAACAAAAAAATCGAAACTTTGCCTGAATTTTTTTTCAAATATTAAAATACGCGAATAATAAAAAAAAAATGAAGAAAACTTAAATAAAGAAAAAGAAACTATAAATATCAAAAATATTATTCCATCTTATTTTTTATTATTATTATTTTCCCAACAAATGAAAAATAATTTAAATTTATTATTTTAATTTCATTATTGTAGATAAATTCGATTTTTTAATTGACCAATGTTTCCTAATTCCTTTTGTCAGTAAATAACCTACTAAAAAATATTGGAAAAATATTTTAGAATCGTGTTGAATCAGATCGTAACTTTGACATATCACATTTATACATTTTGACCATCTATTTTTATAAATAAATCCGACATCGTGACCTCACGTCATTAATACTCTAAGTTTGTCCTAAATTCTTCTTCTTCTTCTTCTTTCTTTTAATTTATTTCACACACACACAAGTTTTCTTTAAATAACCCTTCGTTTATTTTCGATATCATCGGATCTGTAATCGGTTTTATAACAGACACTTTGGTCTGTCAGGTGTTCCAATTTCTTAAAGGTTTGATCATTAAAATTTAACATTTCTTATTAATTAATTAATTAATTAATTAATACATCCTCTCTTACTTGTATTTCTTTTTTTTTTTTTTTGCTTAGTTCGAATAACAATTCATTTTATTTTTTTGTATATTCAAATATTCGAGATCTTTGTCGATCGAATAAAAATTATTAATCTTTCGTTTTAATTATTAAACATTTTTCTTTATTAACTTACGTATATCGTTTATCTATTTTCGATTTTAATCGACAAAAATCCCACCGACCAATTTTTGTTCAAACAAATTTTAAACTATAATAATATATATGTATATTATAACTAAATAATATTAGTAAATAGTAATATATAATATTAATTTTAATATTTTAATTTATAATAAATATAATGTCATTGAAACTCTGTGTGATCGACAAAGTTTCCTTTTATTTTATTTTTAAAACAAAATTATAATAAATTAAAACTAAACAACTATTTATATATATATGTATATAATTCATATATTAATTATTCCAAATATATAATAATCGATACACAAGAAAAAGGCCCTTTGATCAAATTTGAAAAATCAATTAAAATTATTAGACCGATATTGCTTGAAAAATCAATTAAAACAAAACAAATTTGATGAAAGATCGATAAAAAATGATTGACAAATTCTAAATTTGAGAATGAGGGGAAAATGATCATATTATCGATGGTCACATTGAAACATATTCGTCATGTGTGTTCGTTGATCATCATCGTTATAGTCATTGACGAGTTACATCACTATCGTTGACTGTGTTTCATTTGAGATAAAGCAAGCAAGCAAGTAACAACCTAGCAAGCAAATTCACGTTACGAAAACGGATCCATTAAATCATTCGACAACCAACGCAGGTGTGGTAACACGAGTCTATGATAAAATAAGCGTACGATGAAAGAGAGAGAGAGAGAGAGAGAGAGAGAGAGAGAGAGGAAACATTTTGATGCTAACCAGCAACAACTGACATTGACGAGAAACACCACTGAATGAGTGAGAGAAATTTCTGAAATATAAACCTTTGGTTGTTATAGACGCATATATGCGTTTGATAAGTTACCAGGGTGATTTTATCAATGCATATACGTGTTTGACAATATTGTAAAATAATTTTTATGTTGGTTTACATATTTATTATTTATATAATTTATTATGTTTAACCTTGACCCATGAAAATTATTAAAAAAAGAAAAAAAAACATTAAAATAATTTTACAATATTTTCCGTTTCCACTGTGATTTTTCCTTTTTTTTTTTTTTTTTTTTTTTTTAAAGAGACGAGAATTAATTAAACTTTTTAACCGAGAATTTTATTATTCCATCGTCGTGTCGATATGAAATTATTTAAGGAAAAAAAGGTATTTCCGATTCGGTTCATCGATTTGTCTAACTGTCCGTCATTTTTTCTTTTTTCTTTTTGCTTTCATTTCATTTCATTTTCTATTTCTGTCGAACATATTTTAGTCAGGAAGAAAAGGAAAGGAACAATTTTAATTGGAAATCAACGTCGAATGAGTCAGATTAAAAACGAAAAGAGTCAAACCCGTGTGTGTCACCTGTTGAATTTATTAAACGTTACTACTTTGTGACATTGAATGAAGAGTACAAGTTAAGAAAAAAGATTAGAAAAAAAAGAACAAGTAGAAGTCAGAAAATTATTCTCTTCGATTAAGAACACACTGGCACAATATAAAAAAAAAAAAAAGAATAATAAAGAAAAGCAATAAATGCGAGAAGATAAAAGTTAATTTTTATTGGACTTCGTAGAAAAAATTGCTGAAGAATTTCTAATAGCTACGTTGTAATAAAAATGTTTTTTTTACATTGATGTAAAATTAAAAAAAAATAACAAACAAAAAAGAAATTTTACACTACCAATCAAATTAGGACGATTCCTTTGACGGACCGAAATAAAAACTAAGAATTGTAATAGAAATAAACAATTTTTTTAATTAAGCTTTGTAACAAAAATATTTTGATCGAATAGAAGAAGGTCATGGTCATTGTAATAAAATATGGTAATAATTCAAAATACAAATGTTAACATGTATCATAAATTAAGATTAGGAAACTGTTCATAATTAGAATATAATCATCAAAGGATGAATATGAATGAAGTGAAGATCTCCTTTTGATTTCTATCAATTCAAAATATCAAACCATTATCTGTCATATCTCTTTCTCTTTCTATCTTTCTCTTTCTATTCATGTTAAATATACACCTAAACTGTTTTCCACTAATTTCTAATAGACACTTGGTTTGAAGCTACGTACAATTAGTCCTACGTTGCTTTGTAACTTTAGCAGATCGCTACTTGCGAGATGGTTACGATTTACTACTCATTCTCCTGTACATACATATATAAATACATGTATTCATGTATATACATATATAAGTGTATGTGTGTGTGTAACAGGAGCAGCTAAAGAGAGGACCTCGAAGAGACAAGGCAAAGCCAACACTCGCGAACATCCGCTTCCGGATCGACAATGTCGCCGGCGGAAATGAGGTCGTGCCTTTGTGATCCAACCCCTCCTCCTCCTCCTCCTCCTCTCTCCTTCCTCCTCCTACTCACCCTCTTTCCTTATCCTAATATCCTACCGTTCACCTATACGCCTACATACTACCACCCCCTTTTTCTATTCTATGGAATTCTCCTCCCTCAAAAACGAGTTTAAATGTGTGCCTCACGTTTTCCTTTTTTTTTCTTTTTTCTTTTTTAAGAATTTAATTAGATAATATTTAATCGTTGAGCTTAAAGATACATTGATTAGTATGTTTTTTATATTTTTTTTTTTTTTACACGTGACTTTTGTTTAATAATTTTATTTGTTTAGTGTTCGATTAGCTCTCGATTAGATTTAAAATTGTTGAATGCATTTATGAGGATTGTTAAATTGGTTTTTATTATTTTTTTTTTTTTGGTGTGTGTGTGTGTGTTTTATGTGTATTATGTGTACTACGTATATTAGGTAGAATTTATTTATTAAAATAGGCCGATAAGATCGATGATTATATAATACGCGTGTTATACAATTGGTCGGTGGTCTTTTTATTGACTATCGAGTATAGATTTTTTTTTTAAATGTATTTATTTATAAATGAATCGTGCAACCATAGAAAAATGTGATCCTCGATCGAACACTTCTTCTTCTTCTTCTTCTTTTTTTATTTATTTATTATTATTATTCAAATTATTTAACTCTCATGTGCGTTGAACTCTTTCGATAAAACAAATTTCTTTTTTTTTTTAATAACTGTGAACTCTCGTTTAGTAAAGTTAAAAGAAAGAAAGCAAGAAAAAATAGCCATAACCATTTCGTAGTACTTTTAATAAAGTTTCTATTTTTTTTGTCTTCTTTTGCTTTTGCTATCCTTCGTTGGGTGTACAACGATATTATAGAAAATATATTTTATCTGATACCATTATTCCCCCCTACTCCAACTGAGATTTTTATCTTTCATTTCGTTTCATTTAAATTCGATCATTTGCTCTTCGAATTGTTTCACGTGTGCGGTGTTTCTTTTATTTTTCATGTGAAAACTTCGTTAGAATGGGTGTCATTTGAAAAAAAATGTAACGGATCGGTAGGCGGCTATGTAACGGAGCGGTGGGAAACGATGAAACGGCCGCGATATTAAATACAAAGAGAATACAATTATTATCCTACAGCAGATATTTTGTATTCGTCTAATTCTCTCGAAAGTTAGTTTTTTTTTTTTTTTTTTTTTTGAAGATTTCACTTCTAACACGTGTGATTTGCACACATGTTTTTTCTTTTTTTTTTTCTATTTCTCTCTTTTTAAATTGCTTTATTCTCGATTATATTACAACTATTAATAATTGTTTCTGTTATTTTTTTTTTTTATTTATTATTCATGCACACTTATACGACACGATTAACATTCTTCTTCTTCTTCTTCTTCTTCTTTGTTCTCTTCTATTTTTTATTAATATATATATATTTATTTATATACTATGTATATACGTAGATTTCAGTATATTATATAAACCGTGTTACACGTGTTTGTAAGTATATATGTGAGGATGATATGTACCAAATGGAAGATTCACGTTTCGATGCGCTTTGTTCGTCGCGAGACGGTACAATTCGTGGCATGTATCTCGTTTCGTGATTACATCTCCTAGCAATGTTTCGTGGGTTACATGCCACATGGAATTACGCAATGAATTGTAAGTTGATTTCAACTCCATCATCTTCGTAACAACCCCTACAAGAAAGAAAGAGAGAGAGAGAGAGAGGGAAAGAGAGATAGAGAAAACGAATGATCGTTATCTTCCCTTTTTTTTTTTTCAGGAAAATTATGATCACGTTCTTGAATTTAATGACTGTACTTTTTTCTAAATCGATATTATTATTTTTCTTTTTTTTTTTTTAAATACATGAAATAAAATAAGAGAAGAACTAATACACAAAATATAATAATAATAATAAAAAAAGTTAAATATTAATTCGAGTTAAACGTAAAAATAATTTGTTCATAGATTTGTAAAATATGCAAAATCATTGAGTAACAAAATGCACAATTTCGAATTGTTATTATGAATTAAAAAATAAATAAAAAATATTAACAATAAGTAAGAATAATGATTTGTTAATTGACTCGTTGAATTTAAAAAAAAAAAAAAAAAAAAGATTTAGAAAAGTTTACATTAAAAATAAAATTCGTACAATTACAAAACGAATTAAAAATAAAATAGAAATTTCATTTAAAAATAATAATAGTGTGTGGGTGTATTTAAATATTGCAAAATAATATATGAATATCTAGGGACAATCTTTTTTAACTCTTTGTCCTTTTTTTTATATATATATAATTTTTTCTAACTATATTATTACCCCTTTTTTTTTTTTTTAATTCTTTTTAAATTAATTTTTACAACGTGTCCGCTCTGGGCACGGAACACGTTCCTCTCGACGTATTGAATTTTCTTTTTTGTTTGTTTGTTTTTCTGTCTCCTATCATTTTTCTTCTTCTTCTTCTTTTTCTTCTTTTTTATTATTTCTATCTAAAATCGCTGTTTTGACCTAAATCGTCGTAAAGCGTAAAAATTACTACACCGATGTCTTTTTTTTAGCGTCTAAATCCTACACCTAATGTCGTCTCATTTGTCTGACGTTATTTGATAAATTACAATGATAGATAATTCATTTTCACTCACATACCATACTTACGTATTTATATATATGTATATATATATATGTGTGTGTGTATAAATATAAGTATACAGGGTATTTAAAAAAACATTAACATTACTTCAAAATGGTAAGGTGGTTTTTGTTTTTAATATTCTAAAAATATAATAAACAAAAATAAAATAAAAATTAGATACAATGTTATAATCAAAATGAATCTTGTTTTAGAATAATAATGTTTTCTTTTTAATCTCTTTCATGTTTAATTCATGTAACTTTATTGATTTGTTTACTCTCGAGCATTTACAACAAGTCAATTTTTTTATCCCATTTTTATTGTGATGGGATTTTTATTTATACCTTGTTGGTATTTGTGAACGAATTAAAAGATTTATGATTATAACCATTTGGAAATTGCTATCATAACTTTGAATAGTTTTTATGAAACTCACGTAACATCAGAAATTTTCAATAATTTGACAGAAGAAAAAAAACAACATATAAAAGCACCATTGAAGTTAGGTTAATGTATTTTGAAAAATATCCTGTATATATATATATATATATATATATATATATATATATATATATGTAATATTTATGTACATTTACATGTATATTTATATTCTTATCTTATCTACTTTATTAATTAGGTATATAGCTCTGTTAAATTTATTTATTATTTTTTTTATTATTATATTCTCGCGTTATTTATTTATATTTATATATTTATATTTATATATTTATATTTATATTTATATTTGATAAATTATTATCAGAGAGAGAGAGAGAGAGAGAGATAAACCATCTCTTTTTTTATCTATCGACGATGATTTTTTTTCCCCTATTCTAAACGGAAGAATAATAAAAGCTGTGAGTTTTTTAGTTTTTTAGTTTTTTTTTTTTTTTTCAATTCTAAGAAATCGTTTCTTGTTTTATCTATTTTCTTTTTATTCTTGTTTTTTTTTTTTTTTTGAGTTTATCAGACTCTTCTAAAGAAAACAAAATTAGCATAAGTAGTATCAATCAGGACGTGGAAAGGATGAAAGGGGGAGGGGGAGATCGTTTCAATCGAAAATTAAATTAAAATATGAAACGAAGGGTGGTAGAAGGTGGGAAAAGTGATGGATATTTTAAGGTGCAAATGGTTGTTTTGTTCTTTTTAGAATTTTTTTTCTTTCGATCGGCTTGACTGACAGATGATTAAATAAATAGTTGTAATATTTTCTTAATTTCAATATTTATAATTTTTGTTTAATCATTCGCAAGATTATCGTTTAATTTTTCGTCTAATTTGTTTTTACAATGTTCTCTCGTCGTCCATTCTCGAATTAAAATTCTTGGAATTGATATATTGCATTGTAAAAATGTGATAATTATTAACAAATATTGTCCAATGAATTGTGATAAAAAAATCTTTTTAATTAATATCAGAAATATTATTTAAAAAAAAAAAAATACGTAGAGGTGTTCAAGGAATATTCTATAAAAAAAAAAAGAAGAAGAAGAAGAAGAAAAAAATGCGTTGATTAATTTTTAGAAACGTGGAATCACACAGATAGACAGATAGATAGACAGAGAGAAAGAGAATAAAAAAAATAATAGAAAAGAAAAAGTAAATGAAAGGTAAAGAGCATTGTGACAAAAGAGGACTGTTTCCAGGACGATGAATAAACTCAAGGATTTTGGGGGTGTTTCCTTTCTTTTTCCTCTTTTCTTTTTCTTTTTTTTATTTTACTCCACTCTCATAGTCTGTTTCACTCACTTTTCTCCCCGTTCCTTTTTTCTTCTTGATCTTTCGTTCTTTGTAAGCTTCAAATCCTTAGCAACCAAGTGCCATTTACTTCGAATATATATCCTTAAGTTTCGTGAAAGACAGCAATCTGCTCTTAACTTGCCTTCACCGTCGACTTTTCGACCCTCCCATCCACCTCCTACTCTCCTGTCTCTCACTCACTCTCACTCTCTCTCTCTTTTTCTCATCTATCTCTCAGTTTCTCTCTAACTTTTTTCCCCCACTTTCAGCACCCCTTAAGATTCTTCGACTTATTCCTTCAATTTCAAAAGATATACTAGCAGGACGAACGCAGTGTTATATATGTCCTGTTTACGTCAGTGACTTTTTTTTCTTCTCACCCCCTCATCCTCACAAAAAAAAAACAAATAAAAGAAAAAAAAAAAGTCAGAAAAAAAAAGAGAGAGAAAGGGAAAATGAGAAGGACGAATAGAATTCCTCGAGGTATTCGAAAGTAATAAGAAAGAAATGGTGCAAAAAGGGTAAGAAGGGGAATATGAAAACGGGATGAGGTGATGTTAAAGTAGTAGTAGTAGTAGTAGTAGTAGTAATAATAATAATAATAATAATAATAATAGTAGTACCAGTTGCAGTAGTATTAGTAATATGAAGAAGAAGAAGCCAGTAGAAGCATCGCTAGAGCAAATTGTCGGCTTCTTCCAAGCCGTATTACGGATTACGGGTCTTTCTCCACCCTCACTCACACCCCCAACCTTTCCTTCCACCCTTCCTTCATACATCTCATCCTGTTCCTCCTCCTTCTTTTTCCCACCCACTTCACTTCTAACTTTTCCATCTTCATCTTATCGGAGATGACTTGGAAACGATTCTCATCGCATCAAAACATGTCAGATCTTCTTAACACTGAAGCTTATTTTTCTGTCTAGTTTACAAAAGTTCATTTATTTATTTATTTATTTATTTATTTATTTCATTGTGACGATTAGCCTGGCAATTTGTGCAGCATTCAAACTGCATTGTATTTTTGAATAATTTGCTTGGTTTTTAACCCTTTGAGTGGTGAATACTTTTAACTCAAATGTTTTTGTAGAAATGGAATAATTGATTATTAACCAGATTTTAATTATATATTTAAAATTATATTTTTATTATATTTATTAATAAATAATAATTTATAATATTTTATATTATTATATTATATTAATGATAAATTATATTTAATAATTAAAGTTTTTCTCTATGTGAATTAATTAATATAAATAGTAAATTATTTTACTATAATATTATAAAAAACACGTATATGCGTCCATGGCACTCAAAGGGTTAAATTGAAAGAAACAAAACACTAAAATTACAAATCCACAGTAGGGATATTTGATGTGCAACCTCATATGTTCCTCATATGTTCCTCATGTGTAAAATATGCGGTATTTTATAGAAGGCCACTATAGTGGTTCGTAGTAGCGTAAGGATTAGATTTTGACCTTCATTTTATTTTGTATTCATTATTTTGTAGTTAACCAACTGACTTGTCTATCTTTCATCTTTCTCCCACCCTACCTTTCTGTCATATGCTAAATAATACACACACACACATATAATACATACACAATACACATAGACATACACAAGTGTAGTATTCATTCATGCTACCCATAGGACTTGTGAATTTACATATGTAAATATTATACAGTTATCCACGTAAGAAACGTTCTCTTCGGTTTATAATCGTTTGAATTAATTCGATATGTGTTAAATGATCGATAATCGAGAAACGAACGACGATCGAAATTATCTATCTCTTTCTTTTTCTCTCTCTTTGTCTCTTTTTTTTTTTTTTTTTAATTGACTGACTTGTATACACGTGTTAATCTCATCTTTTCATTTTATTAATTATTATTTTTCTTAAATCTTACGACATTTGTTTCTTGTTAATTCTGTAAAACAATAAAAAATGAAGGAAATGATAGAAACTTAAAAAAAAGATTCAAATATTATATTTTCCTTTTGTTTGTTTTTTTTTTTTTTTTTTAATTCACACAAATATCCTTTCAATCAATAATAATAATAATAACAATAATAATAATAATAATAGTAATATTTTTTAATTATTACGTAACTTTTTGGTTTGCTATAAAATAAATAAAAAAATAAAAAAAAAATGAAACGTAAATTTAATAATTCATTGTTTATTAGCATAAATCTTTCAACCGAGGATCGTCAAGAAGTTGCACGCGAAATTCGCGGTTTCAAGGGAGGGGGTGTAGGGTGAAGTTTGGTATTGGTTGTGGTGGTGGTTGGTGGTGGTGGTGGTGGTGGTGGTTTTAGTATTTATGGGAGTAGAGTATTAATTTGATAATAGTTTCGTAAAGCTCGACATAGTTTTAAACGCTCGATCAAAAGTTCATTTCTAGGCCGCACAAGGCTTTCTCACATTATATTATTTGTTTATATTTAATATTTTATTAACTTACATACATACACACGCACGCACACATACGTACGCACATATAACAGTACACGCGCAGCAGGCAGGCAGAGAACAAAAATAAACAACAAGAGATGATACTCTTTCTGTTTTCTTTTTTCTTTTTTCTTTTCTTTTCTTTTTTTTTTTTTTTTTTAAACATCAAAGAGAAACTCGCGAAGGAGAAAAGCTCGCAGGTTTTGTTTTTCTATTATTTTTTTTTTCGATCTTTCGCGAGAAAGTGGGGGGATAAAAAGATTTTGACCTACGAAATAAAAAAAATCCTTTTTCTTTCTTTCTTATATATATATATATCTGTCTCTTTTCATCTCATTAGTATTTTTATTTTTTCCAAATTTTTTTTCCAACAACATCTCCCTCGCGAAGTGAAAACTTTCGTACTCTCAGTTTTTTATCTGGGTTATTTGAAATAAGAAAAAAAAAAAAACAAGGAAAAAGAAATGAGAAAGGGATGAACATATTGAAAAGACAAAAGACAAAAAAAAACAAAAAAAATTAATATAAAGAAAAAAAATAAGAAAATAATTGGTATCAATTGTAATAAAACTTTGTGAGCTAATAGTAAGAAGAGAGAGATTTTAGAAGAGTTTGATGATAAGAAAATTAATAATAATCAGTTTAACCATTCGCTACTCGTAAAAGTATAATCGTCCAGATGGACGTAACTGTGGCCATTGATAAAAGTAGAATATCTTGTTGATTCGTTCGATAAATAAGTCGATCAGTTCCACTAGCGGATACGCTTGAAGCTATCACACTGTTGCAAGCTTCCGGTACTGGATCTAGAAAATAAAAAACAAAATACAGTCAAACAAAAAAACATTTTTTCCCATTTGATAAAAAAAAAAAAAAAAAAAAAGAAGCGTGCAAATATTTATTAGGTGATTCGGAAAGTCGAAAGTTTCTTTTGCTTCGGTTAGGTTAAACCTAAACCATTCAAGTGGTCATAAATAATTGAATTTGATCAATTTATCACCTCTCATCGATCTCATGTGTTACTATTTGTTGGTTTGCATCAATTAATGAAATTCATTAATGTGTCAGCAAAAAACGATACGACTTTACGAATCATCTAATTACTTGATTGTTCATTAATAACACGTTGAGTGTCACGCGTATTCTCAGGGAAATTCCCGTCAGGGTTGCGTCAGGGTTGCAATCTAAATGGAAAGTCTGGTGTCAACCACCGATGACTGACGTGGCGCTCAACGCATTCAATTCCAAAAAAAAATAAAAAGAAAGTAAAAGTTGAAAGAGTTTGCAGGTGTGTTAGATAGAGAGAGAAAGAAAAGGTTGATTTTCAGGTAGACGATAAAATGAAGTGAGTTTTAAATATGCTAATGCAAAGATCCTGTCTCGTATTATTCTCGCAGATAAAACAGAAAGTATTTCTCAATTGTGTAAAGAGTTGAAAAAGAACAAAAATGGATTGAATATTCCCATTACAGTTTCCATCTCTCTCTCTCTCTCTCTCTCTCTCTCTCTTTTTCTCTCATTAACTTTAAAATATTTTAATGATCATCGTTAAACAGTTTTGAAAATAATTATGAATGATAATGAAAGAGGATATTCCGTAAGTTTGAAACTTCGTACAGTTACATTTAATATTTGGAAATGTTTCCTCTCTTTTGCATGCACCAAAATAAGAGAGAGAGAGAGAGAGAAAGAAAATGTCAACGTTCATTTCGTTGAGTAAACAATTGATTTTCCATAATTCGAAATGCAACGAATAAACAAAAATATGAAAGTGCATGAGATCTACGTTATGATGTTCTTTTTATCTCTCTCTCTAGCTCTCTCTCATACACACACAAATATACATAGAAATATACTTTGTTTATCGTTATCGAAGCTACTGGTGGAGATTTCTATATTGGTTGTTTAACGAGAAACGAAATAGGGATTTAATCAAGAAAACAAGTACTAAAACTCTCGTTGATAAAAAGTGAATGAGATGGAAAAAAGAAAAAAGAAAAAAAAGGAAAGAAATTGAAGGATAATCTCGGTTCGTTTGGAAAAGAATCGATCGATCGTAGTTCGTTAATGTTCGTTAAGGTTCGTTAAAAGGAATGAGAATGATCGATTTGGCAATCGAGAATGGAAAGAAAAAAAAAAAAAAAGGCATTTGTTGAAGGAACGGATTTTGATGAATCTCTTTTATCGTGTGCTCTAATTAATTTGTGGGTTTACTGGTTTGAAAATATTTTTACTAGCATGTAAAAGAAAGAGAAAAAGAGAAAGAGAGAGAAAGAGAGAGAGAGAGAGAGAGAGAGAGAGAGAGAGAAGTATGTGTCAGTAACAGTAGTGTAACAAAAACAACAACAACAAAAAGGACAGTGCAGTAGTAGCAACATTGTGTAAAGCTCTTTTAAAGGGTTAAGGTAATTAAGTGGGATCGTTTAATCCTTTATTCTGAGTATGTAAAAGGACAAAGGAAAATACGTAACAGTTTGAGCGTAAAATAAACGTCCTTTAGGACGAAGCCAAAAGGTTTCGACGAGTTTTCTCGTTCAGGAGAAAATTGAATAGAAGAAGAAGAAGAAGAAGAAGAAGATGGAAGAAGCATTTCGTGTTGACTACGGCACGTAAACTCCCTGTTTTCTATTTCTTTTTCTTTTTCTTGTTCTTTCTTTCATTTATGTGTACGTATGTGCGTGTGTATGTGTGTAATACGTACCGGGTACTCCTTTGAGTCGCGGTAGAAACTCGTTCCAAAAGGCGCATGACGTCGTGCGCAGTCCTTCACCGAGCCCTTTTTTCTCAGCGTTAAAAATGAAATATACTGGTCGATCTCTCGTATATGGCGGCCATACTTTCTCATCTTCCGTTGGTTTTCTAATCAAACAAAATTCATTCAACTAATGTTTAATTCATTCTTTGTTATTATTATTTCGTACATTGTCATTTTATTACTTTTATTTTCAAATTGATTTGAATATTTGTTCAATTTTTTAATTCATTCGAAATTATATTTTATTATTAACTGACTTCAAAAAAGGAGGAGGTTCTCAATTCGACTGTATTTTTTATTTTTTTATTTTTTTTTTTTTTTTTATGTTTGTTACCACAGAACTTTCGACTGGGTTAACCGATGTCGATGATTCTTTTTTTTATTTATTGGAAAGGATGTACTTCGAAGAATAGTTTGATGAGAGTTTGGTTATTTTTCATAAATAATTATTTATAACTCAAAGCAGATTGTTGTGAGAAGTTAGGATATGTTATCATGAAAGGAAGTTGATTATGATAAACATTTGTAGACATCAAATAGAGATTCTTCTCTCGTTTTGTTGTATGAAGCTTAAGATAGGATAGGGTTCGTACGTGACATGGCATAAGGGTCAATAAAGTCAAAGACTTAAGCTACTTTAGTCGGAGATTGGCCAATTATCTTGGTGATCTCAGTTATGTCAACGAATGGAAATGGGCAAATTTTAGCATCGATAATTTCTAATCAGAGTGGTATTCAAACTTTCACCCACCTCCCTCCCCCCCCTGCATCTATTATATAAATAAATGTTTACTATCATTAGTACATATATGAATCTATATATATAAATATAAACACCCAACACTAGATTTTACTGTATCTTACAAACCAACTAACATTAGAACCCTTTATACTATTCTTTCAACTGTCAATAGATTTATCTTACACACCTACACATATAACAAATTATTACCTGTTATTCAATAGAATACTGTTTCAACTGTCAATGAATTTATCTCAAATACACCCACATATTATCATCCCACATACAACTTTAAGTGCCCTTACTTCAATCTTTCGTAGAATACACAGTTTGATGATACAAATGATTTATAATTAGCATTTGTTCAGGGATGATATGGTTTTCATTGAAAGAATCCATATTAGTTTCTATTTGAATTTGTGGTATAGATAAAAGGTGTAGACGTTTTAGTAGACGTCATACTCGAATATGGGGTATTCAGTTTCGCGAAAAGGGAACACGACGACAGTGAACGTTCAGGGAGGGAGAGAGGGAGATAGGGAGATAGGGAGGGAGGGAGGGAGGGGGGTTTGTTTCATCAGTAGAGCAATCAGAACCTCGTGGCTTTGCTTCGATTTAGACAGCTTTGGTTAATTTCAAGAGTAAACACTTGCGACTGGGAAACAGGAATGAGGAATGCCACGAAATTCCAACTCTCCTCTACTCTACTTGGGTTCTTGGTGTAGTATCGATTATCTTCCCGACTATGAAACTGATGTCTGTTTCTCTCTCTCTCGTCTATCTCACTATATGCATGTGTATGTGTGTTACGTGTATATTATTGAAGGAAAAGGATGAGAAAATGCATTTGTTGTAGTAGTAGGTTCGATTAATCCACAAATCATTTCCGTTCTTAACCTGATCGATCTATCGAAATTATGATTGAAACTATTAGATCGATTGATCTCATTTTTCAAAACGGATTTTCAATCTTTACAAAAATTGCGATTACTTTTTTTTTATTAATTGATTTTATTTATTGGAAAATATTATGTAATTTTTATTAACGAGATTCATTTATAATTTTTCATTGATTATATTTGGTTTTTTTTTTTAATGTATTTTATAATTATTTATAATATTTTTAATTTATCAAATGTTATTAGATTTGATGTATATAGCGTATGGTTATTTATATTGAAATATTCTTCGAAGAAAGGTGATTTTTCTTTACCTTGGTTAGTATATCTCATTTGAATCATGTCTTTCACGTAGATTCTTTATTCAATTTCTCTCTTTTTCTTTTGTCTTTTTTTTCATTCGTTTCACCATTCGTTCCTGTCATTAATCATGCTACATTATGCGATAAATAACTCGTCGATCGATGTGAAAAGCAAGAAGTAAGTAAGTAAGTAAAAAAAAAAAAAAAACAAAATGTATATATTCTTTCATTTAAACAAAAATGACTGTTTTATATAATAAGAAAAAAGTCAATGAGAGTGTGGTAGTATAATCAATTGTATGAATTATCGATTAAAATGATTGTGTCAAAAGTGATGATATTCATTTTTCATTGAAAATTATACATTACGTTTTTTTTTCTTTTTTTTTTTTGTTAATGTGTCTTATATGTGAAGAAAATGATTATTTTAAGTTTAATATGTAAGATTGATAATTTATTTGATCGTATCTTTGCGTGCAACTTAATGATTCCTAACGTTTATTATGTCTCTAATGTCAATGTTGTTCATTTAAATCGGCTTTTTGTTTATTATTATTTCTAATGGTATTATCTCGAGAGTATCATTTTCGTGATCAAATAATAACCCATACGAGTAATTTCATTTATAAATACTTAAATTAATTAAAGTAAATCAATTATTATATATATATATATATATTTATTTATAATATAATAATATTTTTGTGTATGTTAATTAATTAATATTAATTTGTATGTTAACTGAATTAATAGAATATTTTATAAAAATGTATGGACAAATTTATGACTGAAAAATTTGCCAAAAAAAAAAATATTAAAACAATTAAATATATAATTAATGAAAATCTAACTAAACTAAACTAAAAAAAAAATAAATATGAAATAATCAATTTAATTATCGTTTTATCATTCACGTAATAATGAATTAAAATAAACTTTTATGACACACAGTGAACATTCGTTTGGCAAATACAAAGTTTCAACTGGACGATTCATTTTCACGAAATCTCACACAACGAATGAGAACTTATCGTTGGTGCTTTTGCTTCGTAGTAACACGTAGTATCACTCCCGTTAGTGACTGGACACAGTTAATTCTGATGCAGGGTAACAGGACATTGCTAGGATCGTAATCCTTTAAAGCTTCTATTTCGGAACGGTATCGTGGATAAGCTTTCGACGAAGTAAACCATTCAAAGTTAGGATTCGTTACTAATACTCACACATCTAACAATTTATTTATGCATATATATACCCCGCCACGCGCGTTGCTGTGGCTCACAATCAGTCCAATACACACGTCTTTAAGTCAACGAATTACCCAATATTGCGATTATAAATTGAGATATAAATTATCTTATCTTTTAAGTTAGATCAAACTGTACACAATTTGTAAAATTTGATTAAAATCGGTTCAGCAGTTTAGGAGTTCATTGCGGACAAACAACGTGACACGTAATTTATATATATATATATTAAAAAGATATATAGGGTATAACAAAAATGAACAATCAAATTGGAAAAAAAAAATTAGATCAATCCAATATTGACATAAATATATATTTTTATTTCAACTTTAAAATCTTATCTTTTTAGTTTGCAATTTATTATTTATCTGAGAAAGTTGAAACACTTGTTAAAAATTTCAATAGGAGATAATCCACTTTGGCGAGTGTTAAATATCAAATTTATCAACTTATTTGATATCATATTACATAATGTGTCTCATATTCAACTGAAGTTTAAATAAAATAAACATATAAGTATACTGAAATATAATAAGATCATGTTTTGAAAGTTTGATCATGTCAGAAATACTTCATTTAACAATATTTAACAATATTTTTCTTCGGAACATATGAAATATTCATTGTTGAAAGTTTCATCGGTTACTTTTGTTACACCCACTATGTATATCTCTGCATACGTATGATATATACGAATGTATGGCATACATACACACACTGTTACATGCATGGGTATATTTGAAAGCGTATCTTTCACAAAGTTTGTATCCAAGTAACTAACCTTAACCACAAGGTAATTAAATATTTCAATAGATATTTGCACTTCTAACACGTTTAAACATTCCTTTTAGCGTAACCAAGAGACTTATATTGTCAAATTAAGTTTAACGAAATGTTTACAATTCGGTGAATACAACCAAAGACAAATTCTCTGTTCAATTAAAGAAAAAAAAAAAAATCATGTGTGTGTGTGTGCAGATCACTAAAATAAATTAAAAAAAAAAATAAAAAAAAAACAGATATTGGATTTAAATGGTTTGGATCTCTTATGGGATGGATCGTAAGAAATGTCATAATAATAATATTCTATTCCTATAAAAATTCTTGCCATATTCTTTTCACTGTTCGCGACCTGGTATGTTTCATTGCTATTTTACCTTTGGCTCGATTGTAAAAGATTTATGTTATATATTTATAGAGAGTGTTTCAAAATATACGAGTATATATTTCATGCATGGTTTTTCAGTACAGTCAAATAAAAATAACAAATTGTATTTTTAATATATTTTTTTTATTTTTTTTATTTTAGTGTATTAAATAATATGACGGAATTATTTTCAAATTATAGTCAATGTTATTGTTGAATAATTCTTGCAATTTTATTACTCGTGTACGAACTTATTTATTTATTTTTATTTTTTTTTTTATATTTCAACTTATCAAAACTACCCCTAAAAGTTATACGTCAATTTATTTTGAAACATCCTCCTGTATCTCTACACTTTTAAGTTTATTTGGAAATTTTTGTTACCTTTTTTATTTCAAGTAATATATCCACTATCAGATAGGTATACAGTTTGTTGTTTTATATGAAATTTATTGAAAAAGTATACCAATTCTCGTATGAAATTTTATTTATCTATTGAACAATAGAAATTCCTTTTGAATCAATTGAGTTGCGCAGATAAACCTGAAAGTTTCGATTAATTCGTAGTTGTTTGTTAGTTCTGGCCTGTGAATCGTTGGAATACTACCATCCTTTCTCCAATTTATATTCGGTCACCGTTGTTTGTTGTTGGAAAATTAAATACGGGCATGGGAGAAATTTAAAGTTCATTCATGTTGTTGAAACGACAAGTGCAATCATATCTTTCTTTATTAACTATTCATATTGTATTTTTTATTTTTTTTTTTATTATCATTTTGAAAATTCTAATTGTATTTTCTTCCAATTGAAAATTATTTAACATTTTATTATTTATAATATCATTAAAAGATAAAAAAAGGAAAAGATTGTAATGAAATTGTTTGTTCATATTTTTTTTATTAAAGTACCTTCCTCTTTTTTATTTTTCATTTATTTTTCTTTGAAGGGAAAGATAAGATTTTTAAATTACAACTCCGAGCCTTCTTTTTCGATATAGAAATTTGAAAAAAAGTCCACTTACCCATCGGTTGCGAATTGGGAGAAAACCTTGATCATTCTAACGGAAAGGTCCCTCTCGTTTTCGCTATACTTCAAGGACATATTCAAAGGATTTCCAAATACGTATTCGATCTCATCCCCGTGCATCACGCCCATCCATTCACCCCAGAGATTGGTACTTGTCCTCTGTAAACACAATTTTTATATATTTAATCAATATAAATAAATATATAATAAAAATAAATTCATATTTAATTTTATAATAAACTAGGGATGCCCCGTGCAACGCGTTGCTGTGGCTGACAATCAGTCTGATACACACGTCTTTAAGTCATAATTCGCAATAAAATAATATTGCAATTATAAATTGAGATATAAACTATTCCATCTTTCAAGTTTGATTAAATTGCGCACAGTGTGCAAAAGTTGGTTAAAATCGGTTCAGTAGTTTAGGAGTCCATTGCGGACAAACAACGTGACACCTAATTTATATATATTAAGAATAATAATATTAAATTAGAAACACAATTTAATATCACTCATACTAATCATAGAATTTTATTTTTTTTTTATTTTATTTTTTTTTCAGATAAAAAGAATTACATTACTCGATACTCAAACCTACCCCCTGAATCCTATTTTGTTCGATAAATAATTTCATTTACATACACATGTCACGTACATGCATGAATATGCATGTGTACCCATTTGTAAGACAATTTTCACAGAGTCAAACACGTTTCTAGATGATACTGGTCCATGTTGTGGTTCTTTGTTCAAAATTAGAAGAAATATATCTCTCGTATGTCGTGGAACAAATTGTTGAATATTCTTATCCATATAGGACAAGAAATAAAAAAAAAAAAAAAAGGGGATAAAGGAAAAGAAAACAAGTGTTTGTATTCGAAAAGTTGATGATGATGATGATGATGATGATGATAATTCATTGCATGTAAAATTTCTCTTTAGATTCTAACGTCGAATAATCCTTTCTTTTACGATGCAAACTTTCGTGAGAATTTAACGAAGATATTCTGCCATTGTTTTTCAAAGCCCCATTGTCTTTCATGTAAATTCAACACGTTTTTTTTATTTTTTTTATTTTTTTGTTGTTCCTGTTAGATCTCTTTCTTCGAAAAACGTTTTCTTTTGATTAAAATTCACCAAACCACACCACGAATCATATTTTGTTTTTTCCTTTTTTCCATACGATTTTTTTTCACTTGCTGATGGAAGAAACAAATGTTTCTTTTTTTTTTTTTTATTATACAACTACTGTCAAATTTTTATTTTTTATATATATAAAGAAAATACGAAATAATATCGAATATATCGAAAAGTATAATATCAACAACAAAATATCTACCAACTTCTACTTATAAACTTGTCGTATAACAATTTATAAATAAAACATTAATTAAACAAACAATTTAAATTAGACCAAATTGTAAATCTAAATCATTCTTGAATCTACCTGAAGACATACAACAAATTTCATTAAAATCGGTCCAGCCGTTTAAGAGGAATTCAGTGACATACACACGCACAGAAGAATTATATGCATAAAGATAATATAATTGTTCCTATTAACTACTTATTTTTTTAATTACTTCATATAACTTTCTACTATACAATTTTTTTTATATATATATTTATTAATTTAACAATGTAAATGATAATATGACAAAGATAAAAAAATTGTATTTAATTGGATCCAACCTTGAACAAAAGGTCAAAATTAATATTCATTCGTAAATGTTAGAATTAAAAGACGAAAAGTTGACGTGTCAAGAGAGGGAGGGAAGATGATAGGTTTGTGTGTGTGTGTGTGTGTGTATGGGTAAGCTCCCGCGATTATAGAACCATCGAGTTACATCGAGGTATCGCAATTCGTTACACCCTCGATCATAACGACTAACTACGATCGAAAATTATTTCATTATTCAATCGGTCGACCCTCGATCTTCCACGATCATAATCTCTCGTTGAGCCCAATCGTGCGTAATAAATTTAATAGCTTTCTTCCATAAATCCCACGTCTAGAGAGAACTCTCTCTCTCTCTCTCTGTCTCTCTCTCTCACTCTCTCTTTTTACTCATTTTGCAGTAATGACGATGCTCGTTCGTCGTGACAAAGTAATTTCCAATCTCCGGTTTTGCGATTGCAACAAAGTAGAACGAGAACCGATCGATGGATTCAAAATTCTTTTACTTCAAAGTTTTTTTTTTTTTTTGACGAACTGTATAAAAAATGTGTAAATTTTCATTGAAGAAAATTCATGAATTGTAAAATGAGAGAGTAGAAAGAAATATTAATGACTAGTTTATCGTTTGTCAAAAAAAAAAAAAACACTTTTCTCTGTTTTTCCCCGATTTTTATTTTATTTTTGTATTTTATGTTTCATCACTGTTCGTTCTATTCTCTCTCTTTCTCTATTTCTGTATTTCTCTTTCTCTTTTACCGACTCACTTTACGTCTTACTAGATTGACGTTTAATTTAAGAAACTCGAGTTTCTCGTAAGACGAACACGTTAAGTCCTTCTAGCAAAAGTTTCATTTTATTTGTCACTCCTTTTACTATCGTACACACATGTGAAACTCTCTCTCTCTATTTTCTCATTAATTTTCTTTTATCTTTTTTATGTTGTAATCTTATTTATTTATCGTTAATCTATCTTAAAATATATTCTACAAATCGATATTTTAATATTCATATTTTTATTTATTATTTTATTTTATTTTTTTTTATTATTTTATCTTTTATGTATAATTTTATTTCTATTTTATGTATTTTTATTTTCATATATTTATTTTTTATATATTTTTATTTTATTTCTTATTTTCATTTTACTATATATATATGTATTATATCACAACGAGTATGGTAAAAAGACAGGAAGAAAAATTACAACGAAGTCAATTGAAAAACATATATAAAATTGATGCACACTTTATGTGCATCGTGCAACATCTTACACAAACACACACACACATACATAGTATAGTGAAAATAAATTCGTACATGGTTTATCGCGTAACCATCGTTCATCGATCCCAACGTCTACCATCCATTTATCTCTTTCCATACAAATGATCAAACACGTGCAATCACGTGCAATATATGAGAAAATAACCAATTGACTATATACTTGTCATCATTCTCCTTTTCTTTTTCATACTTGATAAAATATTTTCAGTTTTATTATATTCTTAGTAATACTCAAAGTTCTGTGAAACAGAAAGAGAAAGCAAAAGAGAAAAAAACAGAGAGACAGAGAGAGAGAGAAAGAGAGCAATTGCAACGATACGCGATTGTACTTTTTTTTATCTTTCTTTATACCTTTCCACATATATACACATACACAGAGACAGAGAGGATACTTGTGTATCACCAGTAAAATTCCCTCGTGTAAATTATCTCAGAGGATGAAAATATTTTTCGTGCTACGTTCGAGGTCCATTTTCTACGAATGTTCTCCTTGCGAGAATATACAGTCAGTTAGAAAATTATATTCTACCATTTTTAAAAGAACAAAAAAGTACCTTTTTTCTTTTTTTAATACTATAATTCATACAACACACACAGACACAAGACACACTCATTTTTACAGATATTTTTATATTCAAAAATATGATTTAAATGAATATTACGACGAGTGTTTCACAAGTTGTTTGAATACTTTTTTCCTCGTTGTATTTTTTTTTTTTTTTTTTTTTTGTTTCGATGAAAAGAAGAAGATGATTAATTTTAATTATTTATTAGAAAGAGAAAAAGATGGTAACGTTATAAAATATTCGGAAGTAATAAGTCATCGGATAAATAATCAGATTAACGTTAGCTTTAATAAGAGAATTAATTAAGAACGATTTAAAAGCTAATAAGCAAGTGGAAAGTAATTAAGTTGAATTTATGTGCTACACAAAATATAATTATTAGAGAAAAAGAGAGATAAAGTTTATATGAATATGTGTGTGTGTGTATATATATATATATATATATATATAGCTTATTTTATATGCTTATCAATTTATACACGTACGTTTAAAAGCATTTAGATGATAATGATCATTTAAATTATACGATAATTAAATTACAAAATAATTGAAAATTATACAACATGTTTCAGAATAATTATTTTACCATTTTTTAAAAAAACAAAAACATTTTACACAATAAGGTTAATAATAAAAAAAAAAAAAATAGATTTATAAAAACCTTGAAAGTAAAACAACGAAACTTTAAATAATAAACGTTGCACACATTTGAATTTTTAATATTGAATAATTTTGTTTTTTTTTTTTTTTTGATTTTATGTTTGAAAATTAATTACAAATATTTCAAAACATTCTTGTAGAAAAAAAGAAAAATATGTATATAAAAAAGAATGAAGAATAAATAAAAATAGAATTTTAGAAAATAGAAAAGTAAAACGTGTTCCTTGGAATATTTCGATAAACTTAAGAACTGTAGGATAAATAAAAATGGGTGGTTGTTACTGGTTTACCACTTATACTACTGAGAAGGGAAATGGAGATGGGAAAAACAGAAAAAGAAAAAGAAAAAGAAGACAAAAAAAATGGTAGACGCGCTAACTCTCTTTACGAACCCAGCAAAAGTAACATTATCCATTTAGCTAAACTCTCTCGTCTTCTCGGTTAAAAAAGTAAGTAACGTTGACGGTTCTTTTTAACAAAAACGTGCTTATGGGGGGAGGGGGAGGGGGGAGGGGGTTACACTTTTCTTCAGTTTTACATCGACGAGAGTAAGTAAGTAAGTAAGTAAGCAAGTAAGTAAGTAAAAGTATTCTATCACAAAACTCTATTTATTTTCTTTTTATCTTCTACTCTTCTACTTCTTTACTTCTTTCTTTTCTTTTTTTTTTTTTTTTATTTATTTTCTTTTCTTTTCCATCGTTTTTCTTTCTCTCAATGGAAAACGATTAAATGACGCGAAGACGAGAAGAAGTTCGAGAAAGTTTTGAGCGTTAAATTACTTATGCGGCCAACCGCGACGAACAGATAATTAGTTTTCACGCACTTTTCTTCCTAAAGTTTGGTTTTTTTTTTTTTTTTTGAAAAAGAAGAAAAAAAAAGAATGAATAAAAGAATTTTTCTCTACATATTTTTTTTTTGTTCCCCCATTTTAAATCCCCTAACTCTTTTCGTATTTATAATTAAAAAATTTTGTCAGACATTTAAATGTAATTACGAATAACCAGAGCTAAATTCTTTTTGTTCTTATTATTTTTTTTTCCTTTTTTTTTTTTTTTTTTTTTAATAAAAGAGAGAATATTGCATAAAATTATTTGTTAAATTTTGGTCGACTTCTTTTAAAATAGAAAGAAATAAAATATTCTAATTTTTTATTCATTTCTTTTCTTTCTTTTTTTTTTTTTTAATATATATTTTGTAATATTTTGTATATTTGGTGTACAATATAAAATAATATAAAATATATAATATAATATATTTTGGTATATAATATAATATAATATAATATTTTAATATATATAAATTAGGTGTCACGTTGTTTGTCCGCAATGAACTCCTAAATTACTAAATCGATTTTAATCAAATTTTTCATACTGTGTGCAATTTTATTCAACTTGAAAGATAGAATAGTTTATATCTCAATTTATAATCGCAATATTATTTTATTAATCGCGAATTATTAGTTTCGATGGCGGGTTATAAGGTAATTCGTTGACTTATATATAATATATTTTATATATATGGTTACATGTATTTCTCGAAACTTGTGATATATTTTAAACAATATTCTATGTATATATATATAGTAGATAAAAGGGTTGGTAAGGTTGGTAACTGTGTGATAGGGGTAATCAAACTTTTCGAGACGTAGTAGCTTTCCCACCAACCGGAAAACTCATAGCTTTGGTTAAAAGGAAAAGCAGTTGTAACTATTCTTCTACTCGTGAAATTCCAAGCAGACTTTTGTCCAAGATCGTACATCAACGAAAAGAAAAAGAGAGAGAGAGAGAGAGAAAGAGAGAGAGGGAAAGAAAAGTAGAAAAGACTTATATCGTTCTTTACCAAAGTTACCTTTTCCACCCTTTGTTATAACCCTTACAAAGTTCTACTACCTTCTACGAAAAACGTTCATTACTATCTTATACTTGAAACCATAAATTTTCATTCTTTTCCTTTCAAACACGAAATTTTCTTTCAAGTTTCTTACATTCGTTTTATTTTCACTGTCATACCTTATTGATTTTATTGTCACCTTAAGTAAAGAAATGTATTTGTTTGATTGTTCAATCATTTTGATAAATAGAAATTGTTCAATGATTATAAAAAGTATTCGTAAATGATTAATAATTAATATAAATGTAATAACTTGATGAATCCAAAATAAAAAAATAAAAATTATTAACCTAACACGTGAACAATTGTTTTATATATATATATATATAATTTTTTTTTTCAAATTATTTTTCTCTTTATTTTTATATAAAATATATTTGAAAAATTGTTTGCAACTGATATACCATCAAAACCAAATAGATTTGTTTTGTTAAAAAAAAAAAAAAAACAGATACGTCACGTATCAAATGATTTTGTTTTAAAAAACCATATCAAAGAGTTATATTGTATCAATTGCAAATTCAATGTCCAATAGTTAGAAATATTTTTGTTTTATAAACGTATGAGAAATCAAATAGGTATGACAAACTGTTAAATGAAAAAAAAAATAAAAAAACCAAAAGAAACATAGGTGCTTTTTATTCTCATTTTGTATTATTTGATTTGATTATATTTTTGGAATGTATAATTTGAAATAACGTCAAGGATTAGAAAACCTTCTTCACAAATACTTGTTAACATTTTCTAAAATATCTAACACACATAAACTGTATAAACTATAAACATGTATATAGAAGGATAACGGTTTAGAAAGTAGTAGATTGACGATTTCCAAATTTTGCTTGGGGCACTTTATTATTTAAATGGCTTTCTCTCTACGTTGAAGGTTTGCACGTTGTGTTGCACGAGCCAGCCCACAACTCGCAGGCTATGGGCTATGGGTGGATGTATGGGTGGATGTATAGGTGGGGTTGGGGGAATGTCATTATCGAGCATGCAAAATACCCTTAGGCAAGTAGCTTGCACACGATTGTGGCTTGCCAAAGACATTAATCCGTTACTCAATGGATTACATTAATAAAATTGAAACACGTAGCAGCAAAATGTAACTTTACTTCAACTGTTGGTCATCCAATCCCTAAATTACTTTTATCTTTTAATATTTTTTTCATATTTTTTATTTTTTTTTTTATTAACACTTATAATTAGGTTACCTGCAGTTTCATACAACTTGAAAGATTCGATTGTTTATATCTCAATTTATAATCGCAATATTATTTTATTGCAAATTATTTGTTTATTAACAAGAAGTCATTGATTATCTCTAATCACAGCTAGTAATATTATATATATATTTTTTTAAATAATTTATTTAAGTTACAAGAACACAAATTATTTTATATTAAATTAATTAAAATCATGCAAAACAAATTGCTGTTTTACTCATTATAATTAATTAATCTTAGAAGGACAAATTATTTGGTTAAAATGATGTCAAATTAATGTGTAGTATGATGTAATTGATTTGATTTTTTCTTTTTCTTTCTTTTTTTTGGAGGAAGGGGGAGGAAATTGATCGATGATGAATCATTGTGGGAGGGTCCTATTGTTTGAATAATTTGAATCTTATTAAAATGGGAACGATGATAATAACGTCCTTGAATCTAAATGACCTAAAGTCGTAAATGCGTCTTGTCCCACGTGAGTAGAGACTAAGCTCGAGATAAACGATGCGAATAACGAAAGGGCAGGAAATTGAGTTCACGTGGCATTCAACTAATGGATTTCATTCTATCAACTATCGTCGAACGGTTCGTCCAATGGTAGAGAGTATAATAACGGGATAGTAGCTAGCAAACCTAATTGTGTATCAAATTGCTAGACTACGTCACGCAAATTCATCATCGGCGACCTTTTAACGAAAATTATTTGCCATTTTTTTTCTTTTTTTTTTTTTTTTTTATTAATTAATTCCATTCTTTAAAAAGAAGCAAAAAAAATTGCAAAGTGATTTTAAACGAGAACACCCCCAAAAAAAAAATGGGTTTCTATAATTTACAAATTAGGTTTGAAGAATTTTGAAAAGTAAATTTGTTCCTTTTTTTTTTTTTTTAAATGGTACACACCGTGTCACGTAATTTAGAAAATTATGAAAATAATATTATAGGAATATTTTTCATGCAATTTATTTGTTAAAATCAATTTTCATCATTGAGTTTCTTCATCATCTTTCAATTAAAATAATTTTTTTATATATTTCTTACGATGCAAATATTCGAATGTTTAATATATGAAAAAAAAATGGAGTTGTGAAATGTCAAGTTTATTGATAAATTTAAAATCAATTAATTTATTTATTAATAAAAATTTTAAAACTAAGTTTTCCTTTGATCTTTTCCAACTCAAAAAAAAAAAAAAGAAATAGTATTGAAAATGTTTCAAACACATTGATTGATAAATTCCAATAAAAACCTCCTACTTGTTGTAAAAGTTTCATAACCAAACAATTTTTTGTTCATTTATAATATGAAAATGTATTAAAAAAAAAAAATAATTGCAGGTTAAAATTGAATGTACTTTTTTTCGTTTATAAAAAAAAAAAACAAAAAGGAAAAAAAAATGAGAGAGAGACCCCACTTTACTTTATGAAGTTCTTCGATTTTTATTTTCTTTTCTTTTGACTACTTTTCAAGGAAACCAAATTACGTTTGACTTTAAAACGATTAGAAAAAGATAAAAAAAAAAAATGAAGAAAAAAAGCTGTGATTTTTCTTTCTCTCTCTCTCTCTCTCTCTCTCTCTCTATCTCTCTGTCTCTTTTTCTCTTTTTTTTTTACTTTTACTTCTTCAACGCCCATCAATCGGCTCTCTTTAATTATTCTTATCCCTTAGGAAGGGAGTGGTGATGGTAGAGGTATAGAGCTTTGCGGCTCCATTTATCTCGAATTATTATTCGGCCCTGAACGAAAGACGAACTGGTAGAATAGTTCCTTCAAGCTATCTCGCCTCAGGATCATAATTGAATATCCTTACGAAAGGATTCTGATTGCTTTTCCAACTTTCTTGTTAGAATCCATGAAGGGGTTCTCTTTTCCCAATCCTTTTCGTAATTCTCGAATAGTTCAAACGTTCTTCTTAGACGTTTTGATTAGTTACGAATTTGCTGTTACTTCTACTTCATCAATATATCTATGTGTTTATGGTGTGTGTGTGTGTATGTGTGTTGAAAGAAATCCAATAAAAAAAAGAAATGAAAAATCCCCACTTCCATCGATAAGAAACAAAATAAGAAGAAGGAGAAAAAGAAAATCGTCGCGTAAAATAAACTTTTATTTATTCTAAGGAAATTTGACGGAAACTTTAATCAAAATTCTATCCAATTAGAAAAAAGGAAGGATATATTTTTTATATTTTCTATATTATATTTTTTTTATATTTTGCATATTATATTTTGTATATTTTGTATATTATTTGTATTTATATTACAAAGAAAACAAGAAAAATACTACACGAATAATGATAATATTACTCATATGTGAATATTGTACATTTCTAAAATATTAAATTGAATACAAATCGAGGGATGATGAATAATGGGGGGCGGGGGGGGGGGTTGAAATATAAATACTATATATGTATGTAAATGAAATATAGAAAATTTTCTAACACAAATATAATTATATTGTAAAGTTTGTCAATTGTATGAGGGTAGATGGAAAACAACAGGGTGATGATGATGAAAGACTTGGTTGGTATGAGTGTTCATTTCATAGTACGAGTTTGAAAATCAATTATACCTGTAGAAGTACAGTTAATAAAGGTATATGTAACCAGTTTATCACCGTGGATTCTCTTGTAAAAGCATTTCCTAGTTAGTCGCTTACGAAATAGTCTAAAGCGAGCGGTGATTTCGATGCTAATTCGCGACTCGTTAATACCAACGCGAGCCACCACCACCACCACCACCACCCACCTCTACCCACCCACCCACTCACCACTCACTCATCCCTTGCTGCTAACTCGTGTTCGCATTTACGAAGAGCCGCTTTTGTCTCTCGTCGTTTCTAATAATTATCTAACAGCCCCCATGCTCCCCATAGCAGACGTGCACATACTATACTATAACACGTCGACGTCATTATTATTATCTACGTTCCTTTGAATTACTTTTGCAAACCTGAAAACTTACATTATAGCACGAAATGCTTGAAACATGTTTTCGACTTTGTCCGGTTTTTTTTTCTTCTTCTTCTTCTGTGTTTAATACTACACAATTTCACGTTTTAACTAAAACTCTTCAAATATATATTTATATATTTAAATAACAGTGAAATAGGGAACAATTAAATTATAAAATAGTATTAAGGAATAAAATAATTTGTCAAATTTTAATAATGGTGTATGATGGGGTCAAGTTGTTTTGAAATATTATTTTATTTAATTGCTAAAAAATAATTTGTAATATTTAAGTAAATCCAATATACAAAATTAAAATAATAAAAGAAAAATATAATTTTCAAATATATAAATAATTAAATTAAAAAAAGGTAGAAATATATATTTGAAAAATGTTAATATAATTAATATAATTTAATTTAATTGCAAAATAAATAATTTGTAGTATTTAAGTAAGTCCAATATACAAAATTAAAATTAAAATATAATTTTCAAATATATAAATAAATTAATAAAAAAAAAGAAAGCAAACATAAATATTCTAAAACTTCAAAAAATGATCTAAAATTTAAATAATTTTAACAAAAAACTTTGAGATAAAAGTTTCTTTTCTTTAAAAAAATAACCATTTTATGTAAGTTCTCGTAGATGTTGATCTAGTAAAAGAGTCATCAAAGTTTTCGTCTTACGTGAGTTGGTCAAGTAGACATCAAAGTGATCCTTTAATATATAACAGGATCCTAAATCTAATGCAATTTATCCCCATGTACTCAACTATATACATAGAACATGTAGGCATGTAAAAGTAGGGTAAATGTAATAGCAGTTTGGTGTGTCGGCATAGTCTAAGTTCATTCTTTTTAATTAAGGACCACTCCTGAAAACAGCTGTTGTCCATATTGGAACAAGTGCAATCCCCTAGCAATTCCCTAGCCCGAGAGAATGTCAATGGGATGATACTAGAAACGATTTATGTTACCTAACGAGAATCCAATTGTTCTGAAAACATTTTATTTATAATATACCCCTATATATACATATTTTAACTGTGACACTGTTCAACATTGATATCAATTATAAATAATTGATTCGTGTCAAGGATTGGAAAATGAATTGTTTTTTTTTTTTTTTTTTTCAGTAAAATTATACTCGTAAACTATCCATCAATGGTATATTTAGATTGTGTGTGGGAAGTTTCAATTGAAACAAATTATTATTACAAAAATTGTATCGTTAGGAAATAACAAAAATATACATGTAATGATAAAATAATTCTTTTTTTAAGAAATAATCACACTGTTTCTGTAAATAGTATGATTTATTTTTAATCAATAATCAATTGATTTTATATACATACATTCATACAATCATAATATTCAGATTTTATCTATTGCAATTTTCAAATGAAAAAATATAAACAAAATCACACACGTTTTTGCACTGTGATCACAGTTCACAAAATCAAACAGTTGCTGCTGCAACGAGTACTTTTACATATTTTTTTTTTATCTTTTCTCTAATGAAATTGGTTGGACCCAATTGAGAATGATATGATGTGAATTAAAAACCAATGAAATTGAAAGAAAAGAATGAAACAATTTCTTGTTGAATTCGAAGTGAAAGGAAACTGTAAGTAATTTTTTTGAGGTTTCTTTTTTGTTGGTTAAATCCGTGGGGGAGGAGGAGGAGGAGGAGGAGGAGGAGAGGGGGGAGGAATTTTGTATACCTTAAGGTGATATATTGAAGAGGATGGACTGCGTGTAACCGAATAAAGCAACTCCTACTCTGTTAGCAACTGGGCTATCTACCGAATCGATCGACTAACCTGGGAAACAGAATTAGCTTTGTGTAACATTGCTTGGTAAACAGAAATTAGCATTGCCTTCCATAATTCATTAAATTTCGATCGACCTTTACCACCACCTATCCTTCTCCTCCTCCTCCTCCTCCGGTGATTTACTCTGATGAACCTCTCATCTATTATTATCATCCACAAAAAAAAAATAAAATAAAATAAACAAGAAAAAAAAAAGAAACACAAAAACATCAATTTCCAATTACGAATTATTGTCTTTCCTCCCCCCCCCCTCCCCATTAACTAACCCTTAGATTGCTATGGATGCATATATACGTTTGGTATAAATTATTAATGTGGTCGTTCGACACATATAAATATTTGTTAATATTAATTTTTAATATAATTTAATATTTAATTTTATATAATATTTTATTTTAAGATTAATGTATCATATATAAATAATTATAATATTACATATGTATATATATATATATTAATATTTAATTAATTAATATAACCTAATTAATTAAATTAAATTATTCAAAAATTTTAATTATTAAATTTAATAATTAATTATCAAAATTTGGTTAAATTGTAGATAAAAGTGTTCAACACTCAAAGTCATTTAACTCACTAAACCCATAATCCTAACAGTTTTCTTTAAATTTCAACACAATTTGCCATAAACTGTACTAAACTTTGATTTAATCAAAATACGATCATAAGTATAAAATTGATTTATAAATTAAAATATACATTACATGTTTTTTTGTCACCTTTCTTTTTTGTTTTTTTTGTTTCTTTAACCCTGGTCTTGTTTAGTTTCATTTTAAAGCTTTTCACTTGCCATTGAAATAGGGGTAGAAGGGTGTAAAAAAGAAAGGAAGGGTAAGGGGGGCTAGTAGAATCATCTCTTCTTTCTTTTTTTATTATTTTTATTTTTTTTTTCCAAATACCAGCCGATGTTTGCATGCACTCTATCGATTTTATCTACATGACGTGATCCGTATCATCGTTTTATCGTAAACCGAAATCATTGATCCAGATTTACAATACGATTTACATCGGTTAACGATATATTCCTTTCGTTTTGTATATGTACACATATACATATACATATATGTATGTATGTATGTATGTATGTATACGTGGTAGAGTTGAAATTTCTCGCAATTGAGTTATTCGAAATCATTTGGAAATCGATTAATTCATCCAATAGGAATATGTTTGTATATTGTTAGTTACACGCATTCATGCACAAAGCATATGCATACAGTTGAATACAGGTAAATAAAAAATTGTTTAATAAAAAAAAACGTAACGATACGAAATAATAAAAAGAATGCAAAAGGGGAGGGTGGGGGGGGGAATATAAAGAAGGGGGAAAAAAAAGAAATGGAACAAATGGATGAGATGAAAATATAAATGGAAATTAAAGGAAACAAGGGAGTGATATCATCCTCCTCCCGTGTGATTTAAATGTCGATTGATTAAAAGTAATAATATCGGATGAAATACCTATCGTAAAATCTGACATGTAACATATATATATATATTATGTTCCCGATACGTTCAGAGTAAAAAATATCCCAGGGGAAAAATAAATGGTCGACAGTGCTTAATTAACAGTTTCCCCAGTGTCGTTTTTGTAATGTTGGTACTTGAAATTCACGAGAACACTTTACTACTCTCTCGATCTTTATGCTACTCAAACTTGTATGCAAATTTTTTATCTTTTTCTTTTTTTTTCTTTTTTTTCTTCTTATTTTTAATATAAGAAATGAAAATCATTTTTATTTCTTTGGGTTTTTTTTTTTTTTTAAATGAAACATAGCACGAAATAAAGGTAAGATTTTTCTGTTCAAATTTAAAAAGTGTTTCCACAATTCTCATTTGAAATAATCCTCCTTACTTTTTAATGTTACTCTATTTCTAGAGTTTCCAATTATTTTTTTTTTATTATTTTTTTTTTCTAAATTTTCTTTAGGAGTGTTCGGTGCATTATATAATTGACAATCGATTTTTCGTATTTTTGTTTGTTAAGAAAATAAGATTTTGTATTAATTTTATTGAATTAACAAAGTATGATTTAAGTGTCTTTTAATTATGGTTAACAAAAATTTAATACAAACTATTTGAACCTCTTACGATTTTATAAATTCATTTATAAAATTTCATTTAAAAATTAATATAAAATAAAATTTATTCACAATTTTATTAAATAAAAACAAATACCCATGCTTATATGAACATCATTGCACAGATGAATAATAATTGTTTCATCGTCGTATTATAAAAAATAAAAGAACTGTTTTTTTCAATGTTGCTTTTTATAAGAGGATCTTTCAAATGTATCTATACATTTATATATATATATATATATATAGAAAGTATTTTTATTAAATAGAAGATTATCGGTGGTGTGGAGTATGAAAATATGGATTTTGTATGGTCGATAACGTTCGTAGAATGTTAAATATATTAAATATTTAGAAGGAAAAAATGGGGAGAGAAAGAAAATGGGGGAAATATGGTGGAGTACAGTTAAAATGGGTGTACAAGTGTGTACACGTGCAAATATATATAATAAACTCACATATATACATCTACAGGAAGAAAAAGAGAGTCACATACAAACAGGAAGAAAGAGAGAATCACACATAAGCATTGAGAGAGAAAGAGAGAGTCACATACAAACATTGAGAGAGAAAGAGAGAGTCACACATAAATATTGAGAGAGACAGAGAATCACACACGCACAGGCACGCACAGGCATCACAAAAACACAGACGCACACATACAGACAGACATATTCATATACATATTCACGTACGCACAGCCAGACAGATAGAGATATTCATATACACATTCACGTACACACAGCCAGACAGATAGACATATTCATATACACATTCACGTACACACAGCCAGACAGATATATTCATATACATATTCGAGTAGACACATACACAGCAAACAGACGTGTTTATATACATATTCGAGTGCACACATACACAGCAGGACAGACGTGTTTATATACATATTCGAGTACACACATACACAGCAGGACAGACATGTTTATATACATATTCACGTATACATAGTCAGACAGACATATTCGTGTACATACATATAGATAGATAGGAAGGCAGACGTGTTTATGTACATATTCAGGTATCAGACACATATATAGAGATATGTAAGTAAAAAGCTCGATTTCCTTGTTTAGAGTAGTTAGATAGGAAAGAGCGTTATTAAGATTACGGTTTGCTTGCATGAATAACGACATCCTCTTTACTTCCAGTCCACTCCCTTCTCCGCTTTCTGATAAATCACCTCCTCCGCTAATTACTCGGGAGTTTCTCTCTACGTACCCCTCACATAGTAAGCGGCATTTCGCTTATGCGCATTTCACGTCCCAGTTACTACTGAGAGAAGAGGTTGGTTGGTTGGTTGGTTGGTTGGTTGGTAGGAAAGGGTGCCTTAAGAGGGTACGACCAACCAAAGGGTTGTTGCTTGCATAATTGTGAAAGGGCTCGAAAAAGACAAGGAAAAATAATGATCTCCTTCTGACTTAAGTGAAAGAAAGAAAAAAAAAAAACAGAAAAAAAGAACATTTTTTTTTCTTTTCAAGATTTTTCTTTTTTTTTTTCTTCTTCTTTTGGTTTTTAAAACGTAAACTCGACGAGCTATTAAATTTAATTAATAAATTCGCGTTTTTTTATTTTTTTTATTTATGAAATGCGAGACAATGATCGTGTGGTTGGAATTTTTTCAATTACGTTTAAATTATTAGAAATATTTTTTTTCATTTTTTGGAGGGGAGGAGGCAGAGTTGGTTGGATGATTTTGGTTGGTTTTCTTTTGGCAATTATACTAAATTAAACTTCGGTAGACTTCGTTTTATTATTATGATTATTCGTTATGTAAAAGGAAGAAGAAGAAGAAGAAGAAAAAAAAAGGGTATCGGTAATTACGATAATATTAGCCAAACGTATATCGATAATTGCAATGGGTGTATAGTAAAATTCTTGCAGAAAAAAAAATATAAAAAAATTAAAAAAAAAAAAAAAAAAAAATGTACGCAAACGCTCGTTGCACACTGCGAGTAGTAAATCCATACCAACCCCGTTCGTTCGTTACTTGTTTTCCAATAATTATTTTTCCTATTCTGACATGTTCGTTTTTTTTATAAAAAAAGTTAACACGAAAAAGAAAGAAGAGAAAGAGAACAAGAAAAAGAGAGAGAGAGAGAGAGAGAAAGAATTAGAGAGATAAAACATTTCAAATAAACGTATCTTTTTTTTTTTTTTTTTTTTTAACAATAACAAAAAGAAACAAAATAAAAACCATTAAAAGTCTAGAAACAAAATGAAGAGAAGAAAAACATTGTAGATAAAAATCATTTACTAATTATCCATTTACTTTGTTTAATTATTGATTATCTTTCTTGTATCTTCGTTGTTTAATTTGTTAACTTAAATCAGATTGAAAATATTATTTGACAACGAGATAACTGGAGATGTTTTTATTCTCTTTCGCAAATAGTTGAAAAAAAAATTTTAAAAAGAAAAACAGGTGACTGGAAGGTGGGTAAGGAACTCAATGACATTCGTTAGCCTTTTCCTACCACATGTGTGTTCATGTGTGTATACATGCATGTATATATATATGTATAGTACGTATATTTGTTTATATTTTATTATTATTATTATTATTATTATTTTTATTTTCAACTCTCAGTTACTTCTTGTTCCACATTCCCACGTAACGTGAGGCCGGCCACTTTATCCGTCATCATTCTCTCTCTCTCTCTCTCTCTCTCTCTTTTGGATTCTAACACAAATTCGTGCGCACGTTTTTCAATCCTAAAGCTGGCGCAGTAAGCCCCCGAGAAAAAAGCAATTTGCACCTCGGCTAAAGCCATATAAATCTTGGATAACAGAGATTATACGTAATTAAAGCTCATGAACTTTACCATGCGAGACGTAACATACGAGTCACGTTATTACCGGCCACGCGTTCGTTGCTTGCTTGCTTGCTTGCACTTTAAACTTTAAACTTTTAAGCCGAAAATTGCTATTTTTTAGAAAATAAAAAAAAAGTTTATCATATATTTATTTTACCTATCAATTTTTATTTATTTGAAAGAAAAAAGACAAAAAGAGAAATAAATTGTTAGTTAAATCGAATCCTAAGTTTCTAATTAATCTTCAATATTGTTTGATATATTTTTATTATTTATTTTTATTTTGACAAATATTAATAATAATAAATTAGTACTTTTTATGTAGATTGAGAAACCCTAATTTCCAATTAATCTTCAATATTGTGTTTTATATATTTTTTTAATTTATTTTTATTAAATGTTTACTTTGACGAATATTAATAATTAATAGTTTTCATTTTAGGTGAGATTTGTAACAAAAAATATTGTACCTTTTTAAAGTGATACTTTAGGGGGTTTCATTTTTCAAATAATTTCTTATTTCTTTCACGTTTACAATGTCTACAAAAAAAAAATAGAAAAGGAAGATAAAGAGACAGAAATACAAAATAGAAAAGAAGAAAAAAGGAAATAGAGACGATAACGTAGATGACTGGGTACTACTAACAACACAACGTTGAATGAAAGAAAAAGAAATGTAACAAAGTGGAAATGCCGTTGCAATGAGAAAAACACACTCGAGTAAGTCTATCGATCACACATCGTCCATGTGAAAAAGCTTTACCGAACAACTACAAATTCACCTGTTCATTCAACCTTTCCATACATGTATATACATACATATATATATATTTCTATCTCTTTCTTTCTTTCTTAAAACTACCATAACGACGAATCTCATCAAGGTAACACGTATCCAATGGAAATATGGTTGAGGGTGGTATATTTCAACGATGTATTACAGAAATCCAAACGTGAAATTATTTTCTATCTTTGATTTACAATCCCAGAGAGAGATAACATTTAACCTTTTTCATTCATAGGTTTTTTTTTCTTTTTTTTTTTAATTTCAATTAAAAAACTGATTCTTAGATATATTTGAGATTTGATATATGGTTTACTCTTGATGATTTTTATCTCAAAGTACAACTAAATATAGTGCGAATAAAGGTATTAATTTTTTTTTATCAAAGTTATTTAGTTGATTTTTCATTTAATTTATATATTTAACAAAATATGGCAAAATTTCCTTTTTTTAAAACTATAATTAATGACATTGCAATAAAGAATTTAGATTTCTGATGATAAAAAAAAAAGAAAAAAAGAAAAAAAAACATAGGTATAAAAAGAATAGATCTTTGATATTATTCAATGAAGTGTAGGTATTTTTTTTCGAGTCAGTAGATTTCAATTATAGAATATTAAAGTAGATATAGGAAGTTTAGTTATTCTCTTAATAAAGAGAAAGGGGAAAGAGAGTTAGCAGTATGCTTCTATATCATTCCTTTGTCGATATAATTAATTACATCAAGTAAACGTACCGTGATTACTTTGTTTCAGAGTAATTTGCTCGATCATAGAATATGTTCCTTGAAATACAATGATAATACGCGTATTCGATAATATACACATATGTATCTCACGTATACGTATATCCCCACATATATATACATGTACATAGATTACCTAAAGGAAAACAAGAAGAGAATGATGTCATCCTGATAAGCAGATGTAAGCGCGCATGTTCAAAAACGTTGTTGACCCTATGAAAGCGGAGGTAACCAATTAAAGCTCGAGAGCATCGTAACGTTAGTTACTCCAGCTAGTTTAAGTATTATAGATCACTATCTCTCAACTATACACGTTCCTCAATTTTATTTTTAAATATTATATATTTATATATATATATAATATATTTAATAATTATTATAATAGATATATATATTACTAATACTTTACTAATTACTAGTACTTAGTAGTACTATTATTACTAGCACTAGTACTTAGTTTTTAATAAGGATAATATCGATTTATCTAAGAGTTTTAAATTTATATAATTTAGTATAAATATATAGGGTGATCGGTAATTGGGGCTACAAGCGAAAACAAAACGAAAGAAGCAGGATAATTATTTTACATAAAAAAAAATAAATTAAATAAATATATGATAGGTTAATCTATACACAGGTTCTTTATCTAGTGTCAACTATAAATGATAATGTTTGTGTGGAAAATAACGTTGAAAATTTAAACAAAGTTACAAAAGTTCTTTACTAACGCAGAATATTCATAAAGTTCGCTTTAACGGTACAACACCCCATTGTGAAACCAACAACAAGTACAATTTTCTTCTTTCATCTTCTTCTTACTACAACTTTCTCTCTTTCTCTCTCTCTCTCTCTATTTCTTCTCATTTTCATTTACATTTTCTTCATTTATTTAAATTATTTTTATTTTAAATTGTTAATACATTTTAAACATTGTACCTGTTAATTTCATGTATACTTTTAGTTAGTTCAAATTTTGCAAAACTTCGTCTCGTTCATTTGTATTTTTATATTTTTATTATTATTTTATTTATTTATTTATTCGAACGATTTGTCGTACATTTAATATTTTATTCTTTATCATTCATTTTATATATATACATATATATTTTAATTTTTAATATTTTCTACATTCATTTAAATAAAGTAAATAATAAAATATAAATCAGAGTGTAAACGTTCGTTTAAAATAGGATTTATTTTATCATTTATTTTCTTCTTTTATTTTATTTTATTTTATTTTTTCTCTTTTTCATACACATTTAATTATTTATTTATATATCACACTTTTTACTCTTTGATTATATTTAATTAATATTTATCAGTATCGCGTTTAATTATCACGTTTAATTATAATATATATCTTTAATCTTGACTTTTTCGTTCACACGCAATACTTGTTGCGATAAATTGTTGTTGCTATTGTTAGATTTGTGTTCTATCCATCTTTCTCTCTCTCTCTCTCATAGTTTGATATTTTTACGTATATCCAAGTGTCCACACGTAGTAGTAAACCTGGCTTTTCATAACAACAGAAGGTTAGTATCATCGTAACGTACGTTGACGTTGTGTGCCGACATTCGTCACTCGAATAACTCACCCGGATAAAAAACTGCTGCTATTCCTGTTACTAAATCCCAAAACATCATGCTATCATGCACTGAACAAACGGGAATGATATGATAAGAGAGACAGAGACAAAAAGACAAAAATATGCCAACTATTGTACAAAAAGAGAAAAAAAAACACACAAAAATCTCTACAACTTCATCGTAATTCAAACATCATTTAACATTTTAATAATATTACACAGTTTTGAATGATTTCAATTGTTTTGTTAATTGGTAATTCAAATTTTCTGATCAGACAAATTATTTTTTCTAATTTCACAACCATCAGATATTTCAGCATTCACTTAAACACACACACACACACACATATATATATATATACTCAGATGATTTATTCTTAATTTAATTGTAATTCTTTTTCTTTTTCTTTTTTTATTATTAATTTTATTCTTCAGAACCAATTTATTGGTTACTCATTTTAGACACGTGACATTTTGTTGGGTATAAATTATATTGAATTTAATTTCAATTTTTGTTATTGTAATCTTGTTATACGATATTATGTTTTTATTTGTTATTTGTTATATCTATAATAATACGTTTCGATATACATTATCTACAAGAACGTTTTTTTGCATCTCGAGCTCTGAGGAATAAAAAAAAAAATAAAAAAGAAAAAATAAAAGAAAAAAAAAAAAATGATTTATCGAGCTTCATAACCGAGTCCGATAATCACGTAACCGAGCGTGCATCGTTTCTCGTTGCTGGAAAAACGCGTCAACATCAGGGCTAATGTTGCTCGTAAACAACTAACCAGTTCATATCATCAAATTCATGTTTGCCGCGTATCTTTTTAAAAACGACCTTATTAATTCATTATTTAATATATCATATCTATCATAGAAACCTAAAAAAAAAAAAAAAAAAAAAAAGACAAACATAAAACAAGTGATTGCAAAAGGTGTAAGTGTAAGTTCCGGAATTTTTCATCATTTGAATATTAAACAGAAATCCATTTAAATAAAATATAAAGTGTATGTACACATAAAAGTGTACTCGTATACTTATTTATTGAATTTATTGAAATGGTATTGGTATAGGTGATGGATGGTATAGGTTCATATAATTCCAGTATTAATTTATTTAAATATTTCTTTATTTGCTACTAGATAAATCTTCTAAGATTATTTAGCAAAAGTATTGACAGAAAAGAAGAAGCTTTTTGTATCAAACGTTTAGCTTTAAAGTTCGAGTTAGTATAGATATGATAGTACACTTGTGTTATAAAGCTTGTTTCTATCTCTATCTCTCTTTCTCTCTCTACCTTTCTCTATTTCTCTATTTCTTTCTTTGTCAGACTGGTGTAACATCAGTGAAAGCGCGTTGAACAATACTATCCTAACTCCGTAGGTACCGGGGACAGCAGACGGTAGCTTCTTTAAAATTAATTTCAAACGATGTGGATCTCTACACAGTTTTCTTACAACCATATTCTACTATCCACCCCACCGCCCCCCCCCTTAACACAACCCTCTTACTAAGCCTCCACACCCCCCTGTGTCATTTGTCGTGTCGTACGAGGAGTGTACCAACGGGTCGTTCAAATGTCACGACGTATTCGTTCCGAGCAATATAAATGCTTGTCATATCGATCTTTGTTGCTTATGTTATACGAACATTTGAGTTTGTTCATTCTCTATTTCTCTTCTAGTTTTTTTTTCTTTTTTTTTTTTTTTTTTTTTTTTTTTTTTTTTAATACGCACAAGAGAAACAAGGACAACGAGAGTTAAGCTCGTAGATACGAGAAAGATTGAAATTTTTATTGGTATTATTGTTTATTCTTTGTGACATTCGTTTTTTAATTCACTTAATTCACACACACAACACACACACAGTATGGTTTAATTTTATCTTTTATATAATATAAAATAAAATAAAAATAAAAATATATAATATAATATTTATTTATATTTATATGTTATTTTTATATAATTAAAATTTATATTATCTTCTTTAATATATTACGTGTCACGTTTGTCCGCAATGGACTCCTAAATTACTAAATCGATTTTAATCAAATTTTGCACACTGTTATGCAGTTTCATTTAACTTGAAAGATAGGATAGTTTATATCTTAATTTATTGCGAATTATTTGTTTATTAACAAAGAGTCATTGATTATCTCTGTTAGTTCGATAAGATTCTAACAGATGTTTAATATTATATTATTATATAAATTATTTAAAAATGTGTTGCCAATCAAAGATTAATTTTAATTTATTCTTATTCGTACTTATTCATAGATTATTATTATTATTTTGTTTTAAATTAAGATTTACATACCTGTGTGAAAAAGTAATAGTAGACCTTCATTCCACGATCAGCAAACAATTGTGCAAAATGTATCGATGGACATATGAAGAAATAATCACCAACAACGTCTGCTACCATCCTCTGATTGACATAACCATCCTTCACCTTTTCCCAATCTGTGTACTGTAATTAAAACAGAAAAAAAAGAAACAATTACCATATTAAACACTTGAATATATTTTCATTTACTCATTTATTAAAATTTCATTGTACTTTCAACGCGAACAAACACGTGGTTGATTTGGTTTATCCATTTGAGACATTTCAGAAGAGAAAACAAGAAAATCATTGAACTAATTAACGATGAGTTGATTAATTAAAGAATTTTATTGAACAATTAGTGAAAAATTGAATGGTTTAATTCAAAACCAAAAAGAAAAAGGATCAATTATATTAGAAATTATCCTTATTCGAATTGTCTTTGTGTATACAATAAAGTGTCAAAGGAAACGTGCAACGAAAGCCACACACACACACTCAAGTATTCTATTTTCTCTCTTTTAACATCGTTAACTATTCAATCGAAAATAATTATTAATTAACACTAGATAGATTATACAAAAGCACGTAGAATAAATAATACAATTCTTCTTTAATGGCAACGTGACCAATTTATTATTTATTTGCCAGAATAATAAAAGTTCTTTTAATATAATTATGGATTATTAGCAAACAGCAGCAGCAGCAGCAGCAGAAGCATGCTTTTTCTAACAAAATGTGAAAACAAGTAATAAATGTTGGAGTTACGTTGCTTCGTGGATTATACTTTTTAATCATCCTTGTTTTATTTTATATTTTACATATAAATATATGAGTGTGTTTGTATAATATGTAGATAGGTATTTACTTGATATCCAGCAAAACTTTTCCATCCAACAGGAAGTGTATGATAAAACGAATGCATGGTTTCAATGGATGATGGGTTTAGAAAACTGTGAAAACTTGTGTGTACCTACATTAATCAGAAACAGAACTTGGCAAGGATTCAAGAACAAATCTTTTACTTGAATGATCCTTTCATCGAAAAGTAGTGTAGTCCTTGGTAAATCATTTGAAATTTATTTTATTTTGTCGAAGTATCTTTTTTAATTTAGAAATTTTTTTATTTATTATATATTAGTTATTTAGTTATTTAAATATAATAGTTATTATATATGAATTATTTACAATGAAATAAAAATACAACATATATTTTTTGCATATGAAATTATTAAAAATTGAGTTAAAAGTTGAGTAGTATTAATTAATTTAGTAGTAATCAATGTCAATGTCAAATCATTGTATTTCATTTCAAATGATAGTTCATGATCCTTCTCTTGATTTCTCTCACTCTCTTTTGAAGACAGATAGCAAGTAGAGAAAATAATGGGGAAACCTGAGAGAGAGAGAGAGAGAGAGACAGAGAGAGAAACCTAGGTGAAGAGTAAAGGTCCGTGAGCCACTTCAAAGCTGTTTCGAGATAATGTTACGTTTCTGTTTAACGTGCGTCCTGTGTACGTCGAGACGTTTTGAGGTAAGGCTCGTAAGTACCTTGTGGCTGAGATGGAAAGGGGGAAACAAACTCGAAATTAAGCGGTTTCGTCTTGAATGCTATACCAGTATTTCCCGAAACTCATTGTTTGTGTGTGTGTGTGTGTGTCTACGAACAGTAGCAAACCCATATCATTGAAACCTACAGATCCTTTTACAAAGGTTATATCACATACGGACACCTTGGATTTATGGCTAATGTTTAATTGTACTCAAGACACCAATTATTATTTTCTAACTAACTTATCATACTAACAACAATAACAACAACAGATTAACTAACAACTGATCTCAAGATTAAACCACGAGAAATCTTCATTGTAAATGAAATTGTTAGAAATAATCTTGTCCTTGACCTAGTCAACGTAAATCGTATTCGTATAATTCGACGAATATTTCCACAGTCGTCCAAGTTATTCTCGACTTTTAGTGAAATATCTTCCATTTATCCTTGAAAATAATTAATGACTTTAAGAAGAAAGTCGAAATTTCTATGTGGCAGGGTAAAACTTACATTCGAAGAATAAGCTTTCAAACAAACCAAATGGTTTGGTACGTAACCATTTAGTATATGCACAGATGTATAAGTAGAATATATAGTGTGTCTCAAGAGTTACCAATTCTAATGTAACAAAATGTCTCATAACTATCTATCAGATAATTAGTTTCTTAGTTTTTTTTTTTTTTAAGTAGCTAGAACGATGTGGTAAAACATTGTGAAAAATGTTTAAAATAAAAAAATACATAAATAAATTAGCAATCATAAATTAAACAAAATTATAACAAATATTATATCAAATATATTAAGTAATCTTAATTTACTAATAAGATATATATTTTAATTATATTTTAAATAAAATTATTATAATACAAATATTTATTATATTTATTTATAATAATAACTACCACCTGTTTTAGATATTTCTATGCACACACTGTTAATCTAATAACAATATTAGTTCTATAATTTATTGCAAAACATTTAACAAAAAATATATAAACTATCCTATCTTTGAAGTTGAATGAAACTGCATACAGTGTACAAAATTTGATGAAAATCGGTTCAGTAGTTTAGAAGTCAATTGCGAACAAACAACGTGACACCTAATTTATATATATATATATATTAAGGTAAGAAGATAAGATTAAACAAGTATCAAAAGAAACCACACACACACAAAAAAATTATGAAAATATTTTTAATAAAAAAAAACAAAACCATCAATATACCTCATAGATAAAGTTAAATATGAAGTATTTAAGTAACCCGTAAACCCATGGTGAATGAATTGATCTAAATCGAGTATTTAATCATGTCACGAGTAATGGTTAACTAAAGACGATTAATTTCACTTTCGCAACAGAGAGAGAACAGTATAATAATACAGGATGGGTAATTTTCGTACGGGGGTTAAAACCACTCGAAGGTGCCGTAAGCCATGGTTTAAAGTCAAGCATGTGGTGGTTTAGCTTATCGACTAAACTCACTGTACGAAAGCATCATTCTTTACAGCTTTAGCTTCATTTTCAGTGAACACCACTTGATCGAGAGATAAACCTAGCTAGCTTTAATCTTGACATCATCCAACCCCTTTTCCTGACACTCTTACCCCTCCCCCTTGCATGCTCTTCATCAACCCTCTACTAACACCTGTATACACGTGCACGCATATTTCTAATTCCAATTTCATGGAAAAACTTGCTAATTTCACAGGGGTTTGTTTTTTTTTTATTTCCTTTCATCAGATTTTTCATGTAATTTAACTTTAGATAGCTTATCGATCGATTAATAATAAAAAAAAAATTTAAAATATGAGAATGGAATGGTTTGACAAAGTAAAAAAGAAAGATTTTGATTCTTTGATTTTTTTTTTTCTTTTAGAAAATAAAACGAGTAAGACGTTTGAAGAAGAAGGGTAGAAGGACTTTTTCTAAAGTTTTACTTACTTTACCGTGTCTTAACGTGAAAGATTCTCTTCGAAGCTCTCACACCTGCCTTCTTTCTTTTTTTCTTTCCACCTGTAGCAATTAAACTGACTTTCGAACCATGATTTATATAGTTTTTAAATATCAGAAGGATTTTCTCGCAAATAAAAGTCGAAAAATCTTATTGGAACTTTATTATAGTTACCTTATCAGTAGAAATGTAATACTTGATTTCCAATAACCATTGGCTAACATGTAAATAGGATTTACGAATGTCTATTTTCCTTTTTTCGATTTTCTACTGTGAACATTTTGGTCGCCATCGTATTTCGTAAGAAAATTGTATATTCGCATATGTTATGGGATTTGAAAGATGATTCCAGTTGAATATATAACATCTTATTATATTATGTAAAATTTAAATAATATTAAAGAAAAATATTTGCAATATTAATTATAAAATTTGTTTAATAGACATTTAAGGAAAAATAGAACAAAAATTATTTGATTCAATGTTTTTTATTTATGTAAATAAAAAATTATTTCTTCTTATCTAAAAACGAGTGCAAAATTATATTGATGATGATAATAATAATAATTTGTATAATTTTGTTTTTTTTTTTGTAAATATTTGATAGAAATTATTTCAATTATTTATATCGTAATTATTAATATGATTTTTATTTGCATATAAAAAAAAATGTATTTTATAATTCATCGTTGTGTTATATTGTGTGGTAGAGAATTTAGGAAAGATTTGTCATAAAATGTTTGAAGGAAATGTTAGGTTTGCTAGCATCTGGTCATACATATGGAAAGATATTTGGAAAGAATAGAGAAAGAGACAGAGAGAGAGAGAGAGAGAGAGAAGGTTTAAGATATAATAATAGTGAGATGTAGACAGAAAGAGAGAGAAATCTAAAAGCACGACAGATTTACATATATTCCTAGAATTTATTCCACATAGTTTGCCACACAGAGAAAATACTACTACTATCTCTACTTTAGATTGCTATTTCCTATCCTATCTATTTCTCATATATTTGTGTTTATGTATTTTACCACTTATTCTTTCATATAACTTATTTTCCCCCCTCAAAAAAAAGAAAAGAAATAAATACAAATATCTATTCATATTTCTGTCAAACTTTCTATGCCATAGGAGACAAAATTGTGTGTAATCCAACATACATACAGGGTGGCCTCAATTTAAATATAATACGATCATTTGATGGTTTTATTGCATCGATTTACAAAATATAATATTTCTAATAAAAATTGTTATTATTTTTAAGTGAAAAATTTAATTAATATATATTACTAACTCTATTTTATCAAAATAAATAATATAACAATATTATTTCTAAATACAAATTTATATTTTTAAATAGAAATAAATATAATATCTATTTTTTTTTTTTTTTTCATAGATATTTCATGGTAATTATTACAATGCAAAATATAACTGCATTGATTATAACAAACTTTATTATTATTATATTATTAAATTTAAATTCAAAAAAAAAAAAAAAGAAAAAAAAAGACAGAAAATACTTCGAATTCAAACTTATATCTCATCAATTTTTCTCATCACATTGTCAGTCAAATTAAATTCGAGATTTAAAAAAAAAAAAAAGAAAAAAGCATTGAAATTATGCATACAGTTAAAGAACACGATCTAATTGTAAGAAAAAAAAAAATGTAATTCGATCGTTTGTAAAGTATAATTACAATGTTACAAAAGTTCTTCTCTTTCCACTAGAGACTCGTAAAAATGAATATCAAACTTCATGCATATCCATCCTCTTCTACGTTCTATCGAAATTTCACAGAACATTATTATCGATTTGAATATTATTATCATGCGGAAACTTCCTTATCCCCTATCTCATTCTCTTCCTCTCTCTCTCTCTCTCTCTCTCTCTCTCTCTCTCTCTCTCTTTCTTTCTCAATACCTCTCTATCATACTCATTTTCCCTTTGTTTTTCTTTTTTTCTCTCTCAAAGATCGTTAAAATTAACGATGTTTACAGAACACATCCACCTCTCCCCTGATCGATCCCCCCATCTTTGATCGATCAATATATCACGTGACGCGATTAATTTTCTTCCTTTATCAATCACATACATATATATACATACCATTTCCAATTTAATTCGGCACCTTAATAAAGTTTGACCAATAACAATTTAATTCCACCCATAAAAAATGCCACCTTTTCCCCTTCTCTCTCTCCCTCTCTCTCTCCCTCTCTCTCTCTCTTTCTCTTTCACTTTCATTCTATTTCATTTTGTATTCTTTGATCTCTTTCTTTTTCTATTTCTTTCACTTTGTATTGTGTTCTCTCTCTCTCTCTCTTTCTTACTGTCTTTTACTTTATATTGTTTTCTCTCTCGTTTTAATTTATTTTTAATCTGTCATTTAAATAATGGTTAAAGTAAGGAATAACACGAATGAAGAAAATTGAATTTACATAGGGGTGGGTATCGTTAATCAAGTGAGAGCCATTTCCATGCATCTCCTACTGTGTTATCTTGAATCCGTTATCACCATTATCCGTCTTATCTATCAATTTGCCTAGAAACAGTTCGAAGACACCTTGATCGCCGTTGAATTAATTACTCGATTAATTACCACCGATAAATCATCGAAAATTTCCACTTACATTATTAGAAATGTATGTTTATGTGTACATGTGACAATATTATATAATTAACTATGATAATAATTTATTTCTAAATATTTATTTTCCTTTTATATATATATATATATATATATCATTTAAATTCTAAGCTATCTGAATTTTATGTGCACAAATACAAAAATAATCTTTATATGTGTATCTTATTTAGTGTATATGTGTGTTTGTATAGGAGATTGCTAAAGATAGTTCGTTCTACTTTACGTTGAATTTAGGACAAGAAATAAAAGAAAGAAAGAGTAAGAAGAGGAAGAAGAAGAAGAAGAAATTGCATGGAAAATTCTATGCTTTGGAAAAGAAAATGGCGATACACGAGAAAAGATAAAGCCCAAGTCTACCTTTTTATCAGTTGATAAGGAATAGCATTAATAAGACTTTTCTTTTTTTCAAAAGGAAGCTTTTTAACTTTACTGCATCAACTCTCTTCTTCCTTCTATTTATTTCTATCTCTTTCTTTTAGTAGGAGTTGAAAAGAAATCGAATATGTGCATTGATTGAGTCCTTATTCTTTACTATTCGTTGGAAGAGTCTTCTTTAAAATATATTCGCAAGAAGTGGTCTATTTATTTGAAATTCTTTTCTAATACGATTGTACGAAAAGAAGAATTTTGGGTAAATTTTTTTACTACGATAATTTGTTATCAATAATAATAATAATAATAATAATAATAATAATAATCATATCTTATCGTTGAGTATTAATTGAAGAAAAAAAAATATAATAAGAAGAAAAGCAGAGCTAGTATTTTATGATATATAAAATTAATAATTATATTAATAATATAATGATATAATATTACAATTATAATATTTTCTAATATATAAAATACTAGTGCTTTTATAAATAGTATTATATATAAAATATATAATATTATTATTTATTTTATTATTGTTTAATAATAATATATAATAATATATTATAGTATATAGCATTTTATATTTTTGTTATTATTTAGAAAAATACCAAAATGATTGAAAAATTTTTAAAAAGATAAACTCAAATTATTCAGTTGAAAAATCTTCTTTCAATTGCGAATATAAAATTGTCCTTTTTTTTTATCTGACGTTTAAATAAAAAAAAAAAAAAAAAAAAAAGAAAAACCATGATTGCAGAAGTAAGAAAAAAAAAAGAAACAGGATGTATATAAGAATAGAAAAGAAGGAAGGTATTATTAAACGGAACCTTTTTCATTGTATTGTTTCAAACCTTCGTGAGATTCGTCCATTATTCGCAGAGGACGTTCCGCAATTTAGTTCTGAGGAACCTGTTTCTTTATCCTTTTCCTCTTACAAAAAATACTTAAATTAAAATAAAAAAAAAAAATAATAATAAAAAGAAAAACATTAAGGAAATAGTTTTCTCGCGTTCGTAACATACCCATAGAAAATATCCTGTTACCTTCCAAGGACAAAGATCTCGAATTTATGATAAGACTGCAATCTCACGAAACAAAAAACTTTATGAAAACAATAGCAATGCACTTTTTCTATTTTTCAATTATTCTTTAATTAAAATAATAATTTATTTATTTATTTAATGCATAAGTAAGACTTTACAAAACACATATTTACAACATTCACATACACATTTTACATAATATGTGTGTTAACACACATTTTTATAAGCATAAACGACACGTGAAAGCTTCTCGGTCAGAAAGTATGATAAATCGATGATATATAATTTTTTATATCCTTATCTCTCTCTCTCTCTCTCTCTCTCTCTCTCTCTCTCTCTCTTTCTCAGATGCTGATCTTCCTTAAAGCAGAAGATTCTTTATTAAACTATGTGATGTACGATATATACGGTGTTAACGTGTTAGACGAGATGTCGAGTATAATATATGTATATTCTTACAATGGATGTTATCTCTAAAGAAGGAAGGTCATCTTTTTATTTTATCTTTTTATCTCTATTGATCCAAAGGATGACCCTTATCAAAAAATTGCATAAAACCATTTACATATATATATATATATACATCAAATGAATGCACATATGTGTTAGGTATATTCAACATATGCATAAAGTGAATATACATTTACATAGACTTTCCTATCATAGAAAATTTTTATGAATTTTTTTTTTTTTTTTTTAACAAACACAATGAATTGAGATGAAAGAAGACACCAAAAAGAAGAAGAAGAAAAAAATAGAAAGAAAAATGGATGAGAAAGAATTTGTTAGCGTGTCTGATCTGTTGGGTTGGAAGGTCAGATTGGTGAACCATAAATGATGGTACTTTAACCCGCTGGTCAACGCAGTGAAATGGAAAAGGTAATGAACGTATGAAATAGAAAGAGAGAGAGAGAGAGAGAGAGAGAGAGAGAAAGAAAGAGAGAGAAGATAGCTATTGGTTTTATTCAAGCTTTCAAGATACTTGGCAGTGATGAATCGTTCATTCTAATCCTTGGATAATCTACCACAGCTGATCTCTACCTGCATTCGAAATAGACCATGTACAATCCTCCTTTCTTATATTTTTTTTGTTTTTTTTTTTTTTTTTAAGTTAAGTTAAATCCTTCTTTCATCCATAGTACGTTGAATTGCATCACTGATTATTAATCGTTTCCTTTTTATCTCATATACGTATATTATACTAATTATATATTTATGATATCTATGATTAAAGTAAAGTTTATTATATTAATTATGTACATATATATATATATACTATACAATTATAATATATTAATATTAATTTTATTACAATTATTATTATACAATATATATGCAATTAAAATTAAAATATATTAAATATATTAAAATTATATAAAATATATTAAAATATATACAAATTAATATATATATATATTACAATTTTATATAATACCATAAAATTATTATAAAAGAAAATAGAGTGTGTAAATTCCTATTACAAATAAGGATATAACTTGTTAAATAAATATTAGTTCAATGTCTATCTAATTTCACTCATCTCTCTCTCTTCATCTATCTTTCATTTCATTTGTACCTAATATTTATATATACATATAAACTGTACATATATATATATATATATATATATATATATATCATGATGGATTCTCAAAGTAATCAAAACGTATGCCACTTTAGTAAATGAGATTGCACAGAAGAGATTCTCTATCTCGTTTACTATATATATATATTTTTTTTTTTTTTTTTACTTTTGACTTACACAACTCTCTTTGATTTTTATTTCTTATCTTCATTTATTTATTTATTTTTTTTTCTTTTTTTCTTTTACTTATCCTTAGCTTTTTTTCCCTTCATCCATGAAATTAAAAGGGAACAAAATGAGAGAAAGAAAAAAGATGAATGAAAGAAAAAAATAAGAAGGAATTTTCTCTACAGATGACACGAAACCCAACCTCTCTCTCTCTCTCTCTCTCTCTCTCTCTCTCTCATCTCTCTCTCCTACCTGATAAAAAGTGAGAACTCTGAAAATTGATTTCCAAGCAGGTGGTCGTATTTACATAAGAACCAGAGAGGAGTAGTCGTGGAACTTCGCACCAAACGGAAGTCAACTTGCAAAGGGTGCTCTCTTTCCTTTAACAACCCTCTCTTACACTACTCCCATCCTTTTTCTACTCTTTTACCAACCCCTTTGACGTACATAGAATCCAATGGTAGTACCATCGTATCTGTAGAACATCTATTCGTGTAGATAATCATTTACCTATACGTATTTTCAAGATGAAATGCTAGAACTTCTTTCACTTTCATGTATCACACGATTTAACTTCTATCATTTTATGGAATTTTTGATGATAATTTATTTTACGAATGAATCAAAACAGACAATCGTAATAAAAACAAACACGTGAAAAAGTTTATAATTGAAAAACAATTCGTTTGAAATTGCAATATTATATTAGTTTTGTTTCGTATCATAGAATTGATCGAATTTATCTATTATCACACGAATCGTTCTCCTATCATAGACACAGATTTTACGTAAGACACAAATGACGTTAACGTCGTTTTCGCTTTTAGTTATGCTGAACGAGTTGAGTGAGTGAGTGAGTGAGTGAGTGAGTGAGTGAGTGAGTGAGTGAGTGAGTGAGTGAGTGAGTGAGTATCGATCCTCCTCATGGGACAAGCCGTGAATTTTAAAAAGCTGCTCGATGTTGCGAACGTAGAAAAACGAATGATACGATGAACAGGAAAGACAATAAAAAAAAAAAAAATTCAGAGAGAGAGAGAGAGAGAGAGGGAGAATAAAAAGCCTTGTACGCGACACAAAAGTCTTTTATATTTTCTTTTTTTAAATTTTTCCTAGCAAATTTAAGGGGTCTAGCAGTTATCGAGACGTTTCGTGTGTAACCAACGTAGCTTGATTTAAGGTTTCGATAACCGAGTACCATTAATATCCACTAACACGTTGAAACTCTGTATCTCTCTCTTGTTCTCACCACACACATAGAAACACACATATAAATGCATAGATTTTCGTATACATATATATATATATAACACCTTGGTGTTACCTCAGTGCTGTGAATAAAAGTACTGAAGATAAACCTTTTTTTTATTTATTTCTTTTTCTAACCTACTATAATAATTTGAACATTATTTGAATAAGATGATGACAAAGTTACGTTATCGTTTCTTATCAAAAAAAAAAAAATACAATATTATTTTAATATTAGTATGTGAATTTTGGTAACCATAAAAAAAGAAAAAAACGATAATCTGTTAACACGTTCGTTGTCCAGCTCGTTTCGATTGAGTTTCTCGCTAGGCCCAAAATTCGACTGTCGGGCGCGCTTATGTAACGTAAAGAAGCGATAAGTAGAAATATCAACAGTGCTACTCAAATATTATTATTATAATATTATATTATTATATTTTATTTAGAGAAAATAATAAAATATAAAAATATTATAAGAAGAGAGTCACCGTATATGGTGACATGTCGACAAATCTGTTAACTCAAACGACATGATATTACATGAATAAAATCGGTTTATTTGAAATTGCATGTTATATGAGAAAATACGTATCACTGTTTACTTACTAATATTTAATATAAATATTCTCAATAGTTCGAAGCATCCCCTCGAGCTATTTTCCTTTAGAACCATCGCTAACAGCTATTATTGGAATTTTGACGTCGTAAGTTTGTGTTAGCTACCACACAACACTTTAAAAAGAACAAACAAAATTTTACTTTATATTTTATATTATATATGTATGTAGTATGGTGAGAATGTATGTAAAAAGATTTGAAAGTCGAAAACGAATAGGAAAAAAAAAATATATATATATATATACATAAATACCATGACATATTTTTCGTGTTGTCGATGTAATTTTCGTTTTTCGAGTTCACTCATGGTGAAACGCACACCAACGTTGTTGCATCGTTACGATTCATGGCTTCAGGCATTTTTCATTTGGCTTTCCCTTTTTGCAATTCGCTATAGTCATTTTCAATCCGTACTACTCTCTCTCTCTCTCTCTCTCTCTCTCTTTCATAGGGTAAACGTTTATCGGAATAAACATATTTTTTGTTTATTTTTTGTTCTTATTCGAATTATTTACACGTATATGTTCTTTTGTCTATTTCTTTTTTTTTTCTTTTTTACCTCTCACACCTGTGCTGTTCAACAAATTTTTTCCTTTTTTTCGATTACATATTTGTAGAATGAAAGAAATCTATTCACTCTAGGATGAATCTGTGTTTTTTTTTTTATTTGGTTTTTATTTATGTGGTGACATCAATGTAAAGAATTTGACATCTAATATTTCGTTTGCAAACAAAATCTATCGAATCGATAGCAAAAAAAAAGTACAAATATCACGTGTGTGTGTCAGTCATTTAAAAGAATAAAAAATACAAAACACACATACACATATGCATGAAAAAATTTAAAAAGACACTAAACCTGCTATTTCTATTTTTTTTATTTTTTTTTTTTGTAAATTTCTGACAGAACTGACAATTAACCCTTTGACACGTTGATACCAAGCTTCTTCCATTGTGACTACTGGAGATGGTTATGGGTGTGCTGGGGGTGTCTTTCTCCTTTTTTTTTTCTTCCTTCTTACGAGAAAGACTTTCACGTCGAGGGAAAAATTGTTCTTCAACCGTACATAAAACTACCCTGAGACTACAACCCCGTGGTGGTGGTGGTGGTGGTGGTGGTGGTGGTGGTGTAGGTGAAATTGCTTTTCAAGGAAAAATTCTTAGAGTTTGCTATTTCTATCTCTCTCTCTCTCTCTCTCTCTCTCTCTCTCTCTCTCTCTCTATCTCTCTCTTTCTCATTTTTCTCCTACTCTTTCTTTTTTTACTTTTCTAGATTCTTAAACTTGATCGAACGACAAATATGATAAAAGTATTCGAGAAGTAATATCATGAGTTAACAACAAACTCTCTGCTATAATACTAAATTCCCATGAGAAAAATGAAAAGTTCTGCTAAATGGTTTCTTTCTTTTTTTTTATTTATTATTATTATTATTTTTTTTTTTTTTTTTAATATTCACTTCCATAATACACACAGATATTTTTTTATTCTTTTTATTATGAAATAATATATATATATATATATATTTCTTTTTCTTGAAAAACAAAGTTTCGATCGAAGTTATTTGCAATTTAATTAATCGTAAATTATTCGTAACTTTTTTTATATTCAATTTAATATTATAATAAAGATATATTTAAAATAAAAAGTGAGATATTATTTCAATTATCAAAATTCATTCGATTTTAATTAAATACAAAATTAATTCATTCAACACACACACATAATATCATATAAAATAACTTAGAGCACGGATACGCTTTGAAGAATAAAATGAAAAAGTTGAATTTTAACCAGGTGGACAAAAAAAGGAATAGAAAAAAAAAACAAATAGAAAGAGAAAGATTAAAAAAAAAAAAAAAAAGTACAGTGTGAATGTTCAATAAATGAACTCTCGAGAAGCAGGTGACACACGATTCAAAGTTTCATCTTCTTTTTTTTTTTTTTTGCTTTTGTTAATTTCTTTTTTTTTTGTTTCCTTTCTTTTTGGACTGTCTATATCACTTTAATTATCTTTGTTCAATTGATGACCACGGGACAGTGGCATAAGCGAAAGCATATATTCAGCAGAGGTATAAATTCAACTCGGATAATTGGATTTTCTGCATTGACGAGTAATCGAGCCTATTGTATGCTTGATTGCACGATGATGAGTAACATACGGTGACCTTACGACCTCGATTATACGATAAGGAGATATACATTTCACGTTATTAGAACATTTTCATCGATAGTGATGATAATAGTAGTTCATATCAATTCGTTTTCTCAAAAATATACTCCCACTTTTTATCATGTATTTATTTTTAACGATTAGATCATATTACGAATAAATTATATATATATATATATCATTTTATTTATTTCCCAAATTAATTTATTTTATAAATTTACTTTGAGATTTTTTTGTTTTTTTTTTCAAAAATAGGAGAACAAAAAATTGTTCCAATAATTTCATTTGAAAATTATAAAATAATATTAAATGTAACTATATTTTTCTTTCGATTGATTCATTCATTTATTCGTTTACAATTTTTATTATATCCTTTTTGTTATTTATTTATTTATTTATTTATTTTTATATTTGTTAATCGATATCGCAGGATAAATACACAATTCCAAGTTCGATTTTTTCTCTTTTTCTTTTTTTTTTTTTTACATAAAACTCGGCACACGTTAATCCTACTAGGAAAACACTATAGAATGTTCGACACGAAAGTGTTTTTTGAAAAAACAACTTCGATCCTCGACGACAAAAAAAAAAGAAAAAAGAAAAAGAAAAAAGAAAGAAAGAAAGAAGGAAAGAATTGTGTGGACAAAAAAAATATATGAAAAGTACACATAATCGATATAGGGAGTTTTGTTTTATTATTTTACGTTTAGATTTATTTACTATTGATTAATTATCGGTTTTTTAATCGAACAACGATTCATCGTACTTTGTATTATTTATAACATAATTAATACAAAATGTATAGGTGATTTAATATTTGTTTTTTTTTTTATTAACAAAAATTTGTCACGAATGTTTGCAAGATGTTTGTGCAAATATATTAATAAAACAATTACATGTGTTTTAAAGAAAACACACATCACACACAAACACATTTGTGTGAATTTGAAATAAAAACTAAATGATAGTTTAAACGTTGAATATTTTTAATGATAACTCAAATATTTAACGAGTCCCCCCCCCCCCCAAAAAAAAAAGTTTATGAAATTTTGAACAACAGGAAAGAAGAAGAAAAAGAAGAAGAAGAATGATTGGAGACAATACAAAAAAAGAAACTAACAAAATTTATCGATACTTGTAATAAATAATAACGAGTATAAATATAAATAAAAGATAAGATAAGATAAGTAAGAAGAACAGGAGAGATAAATAATTGGTAAGACATAAATATTTACGAAATGATCCTAGGGTCGTCCTCCCTCTTAACATTTGTCGAATATTTCATCAACCTTATTTTTTTTTTCTTTTTTTGGTTCCTCGTTTTCTCTTCTTAAAAAGGATAGATTCGATTCCGTTTACTTCTTCTTCTTCTTCTTATGTCTTCTTCTGTCTTCTACTACTTTTATTTTTCTGTTGTTCGTTCGTAACGAATGACGATAAATATTTAGATAGGTTGGTGGTTAAGGTGGTGCACATCAATCGAGAAACAAACACGATGTGGAACGCGTCCTCGAAACCTCGTCCAAGTCGTCTACGTTCAATTTATCCGGCCTATTCTCTTCTAACCCGGTCAAGTCGATTTATATGATATTTATTTCAATGTTCTTCTTCTTTCTCTCTTTCTTTTAATCATAAAAATATAATATGATTGATTGAAAAGTAAGAAAATTAAAAAAAAAAAAAACGGGGGGAATTGATTACCAAGCTTAGTATTTTTTCAAGTGAAAAAAAGATATTAAGAGAGACAGAAATGTAGTACACATGAAAGTTTCATGATGAATATCTTTTGAACGTTTAATTTAATCGCCAAAACATAAGACACCATTTTTGTAGAGCATTCAATTTCCTACAAAATTCGTCTAGAACATTTTTCTCCTACGATCAATTAATGATGAGATAATGAATTTTATTCTATTGGACTGAGAAAAAAAAATAACAAAAAAATAAAAAAACAGCGATACGGAGGGATCTTCCTATTACAAATTAAAAGTGTTCATATTTGGTGAGAATTTTTTTTTAAGGTGTCTAGCAACCCATTCTTTCCGTGGCATTTGTAAAAAAAAAAATAATTGATTTTTTTGACCCACCCTAATATAAATATATATATTTAATAAAATATAGTATTTATATAACAATACCGTAAAGTTAACAAACATATATATATTTTTTTTAAATTATATTAAATACTTTAATTATATTTACGTATATGAATAATTATTATAACAAACTTAAATAATTCTTTTAAAAATATATACAGTGTGTGATTATTATTGTTTTTCTCTCAAAGATAAGATAAGAAGAAAGAGAGAAAGAGAGAGATAAAACTGTTAAGGAAAAGGGTGTTAGTAGATCAATATCGTTTGATATAGTTTAACGATATCACCCTTCAAAGGTGCTCTCTTTCTCTCTCTCTCTCTCTCTCTCTCTCTCTGTCTCATTTTATCTCTCTTTTACCATCCTTACAGATTGCCGTTAATTACTTTCCGATCGGTGGAACATCACGTCAAAAGATGCTTTGTCAGAGATCGCTCATCCCTGCGTGAAGTTTTCTCTCTCTCTCTCTCTCTCAGAGACTTAGCTTAGATATTTTATCTAAAGATAAATGTAGATATACATACATATATGTGTGTATATCTTTTATTAGTTGTCCTATTAAAAATTTATTATATCATATAATACTACTATCATTAATTAATAATTACAAGGATTACAAATCATAATCGTTAACCAAGGATTTTAAATTAAATTGATATATATATATATATATATATATATATATATATATATATATATATATATATATTTTTTTTATAACTAAACAATCTCCTTCATACTTTTTTCATATCTTCTTCTCGTTAGATTTCAATTTCTTCATTAAATCAAACACTTATAACATAAAAAACATATATATATATATATGTTACATTTTTTTAATAACATTGAATACTTCGTTAGCATTCACATATATATCTATTGGTAAGCCTATTGAACTTTCGATGGAAAATCAATAATTTTCAAGGATAAAGACGAAAATAATCTTCTATTCGCTGGTTAAATCAAGTGAAAATCGATTTAGATAGGAAAGAAAAAAAAAGAAAGAAAATAAAATAAAAGAGATTAAGATGGATAGATGGATAGATAAGGCATGTAACAAAAAAAAAAAGAGAAAAAAGGTGGGAAAAAAATATCGTGGGATGAAAAAGAAAGGAATAGACGAGAATGTAATTTTTTTTTCTTCTTCTTCTTCTTCTTCTTCTTCTTTTCGGGGTTAAACTCTTAAATCTTGAATTCGCGTTTGAAGTTTTCTCTTTGTCGAAGAATATATATATATGTAACGAGAACCAATTTCACTTGAGCTATGTACGAATCTGTATATATATATGTGTGTGTGTATGTAACTGGAGGAAAGTGAAGTAAGTACTTGAAACGCTTCGTGGGAGATCTGCTTGCGGCGTTTTTTAGTCCAAATGGGAAGAGGAAGTACACTGATCCTAAGTTTACTGACAAGTTGAATTTGTTCCTTGAGACTCTCGTTACTACGTAAAAGATAATCTCGCAAATGGACAAACGAATTTTATCCTTTTGATTGATATTACATTAACAATAGTTTGTAAAGAACATTGAAACTTTTGATAAACTCAATCATTACTTAATTATTATTTTATTTTTAATTTTTCTATGTTTAATATTTTACATTTTTTATTTCAAGAAAACAATATATATATATAATATATTATATAATTATATAATTATTAAATAATTATATTACAGTATAATATATTACATAATTATATAAGTATTAAATAATAATAATATATTATATAATTATTAAATAATTATATTATAATATAATATAATAGTAAAATATAATAATTAATATATTATATTATAATTATAATTGGAATTAAATTTAATTTCAGAATTAGAATGAATTATTAATTATAATAATATTGAATTAAATTTCATAATTTCAATACTGGATGATATTTTTTTTGTTGGGGGGAGGGGGAGGGGGAGGGGGAGAGGGGAGGATGGGAGTTATTGGAATCATATTTATCGGAAGATAAAGTTTGTGTTTAACAAGTGATAGCCCATCGAGACGACACTTACTTGAAATTTGATGGCGTCACGCTCGATCTGCGACATGTTCTTGAAGATAGTATCGATAATGCCAACGAATTTGTCACGCTCTAAAAAGCTTGCCGTGTCCTTGTCAAAGAAATCGATGAAGTCGTACAGAATGAAGTACGTTCCTGAAACAAAAATGTTCACACGTTCTTCATTAATTATTATTATTATTATTATTATCATCATCATCATCATCATCATCATCTCCACTTAACTTCAATGAATCTTGTTTCACGAATTCTACAACACTTATCTTTCTTTTTATATAAAAAAACCAAATTATTTGTAACACACAGTGTGACACACATTGTGACGATGATATTCAAATTTATAAATTTATAATAATTAAATACTCTATATATTATATTATATTAATTAATTAATAATTGTATAAGTATATATGGTATTTAATATATTATATATATATATGTATATATAAGAGAAGAAATTATTTTCTTCTGAAGATTTTCATTTGAAAAAGTTTGAACTACTTAGTTTTCTCAAGTACTAGGATGCATAAACTGCAATATCATAAAACTGTAGATCTTATAAGAACTAACCTAGATAAAGAGACTCTACCTTAAAAAGTAACTGAAGTTGAACGCACCACATGTATCTAATGCTTTCATTAATTCTTATCTTTATCTTTGCCTCTATCCAATATTCAGACAAATTTATTTCTCATGAAAAATACACATGTTTTTTACACACACACGCACACAGAAAAAAATATCAAAATTACCGTAATTAAAATTCATTGAAGAGTGTGAAAAAATTTCACATGGTGTGTTGATAAATAAAAAAAAAGAACAAATTAAAGGGTTACTACTACAGCTCAATTATAAAAAATAATGTCCAAAATATTTTCATATATATATATATGTACACACATGTGCAATTTTCTAAGTGTATGTGTGATATCGTTTTTGTTTAGTGTTTTTTTATTTGTAATGTTTGTCTTCTTTGCGTTATTCTACGTGGTTGCAGCAAGGTTCAATATCGATGCAGGAAAAATGTACAATGTACGTAGAGAAGGTTGTTGGTTGGTTGGGTTAGTGCAGAAATAAGGATACTTTTTCTTAAGGAAGAAAGATGAAAAATAAAGCAAAAGAGGACTATAAGGAGTAGAATAGAAGAATAAAAATAAGAATAAGAAAGAAAGAAAGAAGAAAGGAATAGTATGAGAATGATATCTACACCTGCGTTTTTCCTTGTTTGTTCTCACGATGAGAAATAATAAGAAGAAGAAAAAAAAAATCAAGGTGAATAGAGGAAAAGGACGATATTTTCCTTTTTCTATTTTTTTTTTATCCTCTATTTTCTTTTATTTTTTTTTATTTTTCTCAAAAGACAAGACAAAGATACGAAAGGAGAAAATTATAGAAAAAAAGTGAGAGAGAGAGAGTTTTGATATCTCATTTCATTTCTTTCTTTTATTTTTAGGGTATAACGTTTTATCATAATTAAAGGAAGAAATGTTATATATGATTTTATACTGGGTGTATACTAATTGAAAATAATCAATTTTTTAATCATCTCATTTTATTTCCTTTTTTTTTTTTTTTTGTATTTCAATTTAAATCAGAAATGAAACAATTTTAAACAAACTATTATTTTCTATCAATTTCAGAAGTTTACGTTAATTATACTGGGTGTATACTAATTGAAAAGTAATCAATCTTAATTATTATTCTCTAAGAAATTGAATTCTTTAATATGTTCATTTAAATCAGAAATTTGAAGATTTGAAAGAAACTGTTAACTTGCTTTCTTTCAATTCAGAAGTTGAATCAGAAAAGGGGTTGACTTTAAAGCCCATCATCACGTCCGGTGATTACACGGTAGGCCTGAATATTTCCACCTGAAGGTCATCAGAGAATCTTTCTATTTTTACGACAACGTGGTCATTCTGGCATCCGTTATCTTCCGTCATGTGTTCCTATATTTAGTTCTTTTTCTTTTTCTCGCGTGTGCTAAAAAGAAACGATGAATAAAAAAAGATAATATCTAACACGCAAAACATTCGACGTATTTTTATTTTTAATATTTCATTTTTTATTTATATTTAATTTATTATAATAAATTTTATTTTGTTTTTTTTTTTACTAATAATATTTATTTTAATAATTATATTTAATAATTATTAAAAATAAAAATATAAATAATATATATATATATATTATTTAATAAACATCTCTCTTTCTTGTTATTTCGTATTTTGGTGAAGAGGAAAATTAAAAAATATTCTGAATGTTCTTACAAACCCTTTGGGGATGTCCTACAAGGTTCGAAAGATGAACACTAACACACACACACATACATATATATATATATATATATATATATATATATATATATATATATATATATATAATACTTATGTACGAAAATATAACCTGTTCAGTATGTATACGATGATAGTAGCCCTCTGGCGAATCTCGAATATTTCTATTTATACGAAACTATATATATATATATATTGCATACGTATCAAATACGTATATATACATACATACATACACACATATAAAACGCATGCATATAAGCAATATATTCTAAGAGACATCTTGGCATCCTACTACTACTACTACTACTACTACTAAAGAGGACAACCCTTCCCACCCCTTAACCCATAAAGGGTGTGTCGCGGATGTTATGAAAAATATTTACAATCCATATGCTTCCTTTTCTTTTCGGCACCCTGGAATATCTGACAACGGGGGGAGGAAATCCTTTATATCGGAAAAATACATTTTTCTAAAGAATACTTTTTAAAGCCTTTTCTAGGCATTTCAAAAGATCCCAAACTATATATATATATATATATATATGAACAAACCTTACCTAGTTCTACTACTAACACTCACCTTCACCCCCACTCCCTCCCCCTCAACACTCCTCCTCCTTTTACTTCTAACGTGACGTACTAGAAAAAAGAAATGGAGTTTTCGTGTCCGTATTCAAGTCTACACGTACTTATTTATTTACACGTAAATATAAGAATAATATTCTGAGAAAAGTTGGTAGGAAGTAAGGAAGGAAGGAAAAAGGTCAAGATACAAAATAAAACAAAAATAATCCCCCCCCCTCAATAGAAGGTTTTGAAATAGTATTAGAAATGCTGTATGTACAGTATACCTAAAAAAAAAATCTATATACGTATAATACTAGACTTGTTCTTATCGTAGATACAATCGTATTCTTATCTCACTTTAGTTTCTACTATTGTAAAATATCGTAGCTAATCCACTGATATTATCGTCCAGCTTAAAATGTACACCCCATAAACATTGTCCCACCCCTTTTCTCATTTTCTTTCTTTCTTTCTCTTTCTTTCTGTTTCTGTTTCTCTCTTTCTCTTTCTCTTTCTCTTTCTCACTCACTCACTCTTTGTTTTCTTGTAGTCTCTTCTAACATTGAGTCGTGTTTTTTCGAGTATTACATTTTCTCTTTCTTTTTCTGTCTCTTTATTTTTCACTGTATGGGTAAACCACGCGTGTACGTGTATCGTCGAACTACTAACTATCTCTAATAAATATGTTTAAGTTCTTGTTATTTTTCTAATCCTTACTATATTAACAAAATAATAATAATAATAATAATAATGTTATAACAATTTGCAAAACAAAGTTTGATGTTTCTTAATTTTTTTTTTCTTTTTTATTAAATATGATAGTGTTTGTTCGTGATATTATATTATTCAGAAAATTCTTTAAACAATCTTCTTCGAATTTGACAACATTTATTATTCATAATAATTTTAATAATTGATAAAACAAGAATTTATTCTTCTATTTTTTTTTATCACGTGTGACCTAAAAAAAAAAAAAATTACTGTTGTAATACAAATAGAATTAAAAGAAGTACGGAATGTATGATAAAATATTTAACGAATGTAAAAAGAGAAGAGAAGAGAAGAGAAGAGAAAAGAAAAGAAAGGTGAAATAATTAGATGAAATATTTTTCGAAGATAATAATAACTTTTTTTTTCCCCCGATAACCGAAAGAACAAATGGAAATTATTCAAACTTAATGTAGGTCATACTTCGGATAATCCATCTCGTTAGTTATTCTACCTTTTCATTCGTTTGTTCCTTTAATAGTAAAAACTTATATATTACTCTATTTCCTTTTCGTCAGTTGTCATATAGTTCTTAATGAATATCTAATTGTAAAATATATATATATAGATAATATATTATATATTTTTAATAAGATTTATTTTAAATAAATTTTCCATTTAAAAAAAAAGAAAAAAAAAACATCTTTAAAGTTTAGTAAAAGTTTAGCATTGAAATTCATTTTCAAAATTATGATATAATAAGATGATCGTACAATTGAAACGAAACGTGGACAAAATAATTGATAATTGATCATTCAAATAAATAATATTAAATAATATTATTAATAAATATATATTTAATAATAATATAAATATAATTAATTAATATTATAATATATTTATTCACGATTAAATGTGATGTATATATAATTGTGTAATTAATAAATTGCAAAGTTAATTAATAATAAATATAATACATTTAATATATTATATTTAATAATAATATAAATATAATTTAATATATTACATTTGATATTAATTGTGAAGAAAATTATTTTATTATTTTTTATCGATAAAGAAAAAAAAAAGCATAGGAGAAATAAATGAAATTAATTTTCAAACACAAGTGTATTGTTTTTTTTTTGTTTTTTTTTTTTTTCTATTTAGAACGCGTGTATTTACGCGTGGAAATGTACAATGGATTTTATAGAAATAAAATAAAATAAAAATAAAAATAAAAATAAAATAAAAAAGAAGTGAGAAAATAGTAGTAATAGTAGACAGATAGAAAAAGAAATAGGATTTACGAGGGCTCGTTAAGTTTTCTTTTCACCGATAAACGAGATACCAACCCAACGAACGTTTATCGTTTCTAACAAGCAACTCGAACCACTTTAAACAATAATACGATCTGTTTTTCTTTACTACGAACAGAAACAACGAATCAACCTGGGCCTTTACTTCTCCCCCTCTCACCTGCAAAAGCAAGATTGGCATTTTCTTCTGAAAGAAAATGTAAGGGAAAGAAATAAAAAGAAAAAGAAGAAGAAGATAAAAAAAGGGCGGCGTCGTCGTCATCGTCGACTATCTCTTGTTTTTTTTTTTTTTTTTTTAACCGCGAAATCCAATTAAAACTTACACGAGAAAAAGAGAAAAGGAAGAAAAAAAAAATAATCAAAGGTTGATACCTGCACAATTTTGTGCGAACGCACACTTTGCGATTATTATCTTTGAAATGAAATTTTTTTTTTTTTTTAAGAATTATTATCTTATAGTAGATGAAAATAATAGAACTGGTTGAAAGTAGATGTTTCATTGTGTGTAGAAAATTAGAAAAAAAATAATTTGGGGGATTTAATTTTTCTTTTTTTTTGTATAATTTTGTAAGAAAATTTTGAAGACTTGCATGGTGTTTCTATACATATACATATATTTATATATTTATATATTTATTATTGAAATATTAATTATCTATAAAATAATATAAACCTAGTTGTAAAATTAAAATTGCATTAATTATGAAAATAATAATTATTTCAATATTACCAAAAAAGGTAATTAGAACAATTTCATTAATATACAAAACATATAATAATAAAATATATTTAATTATTTTATATAATAATAAAAATCGGCCCATTAATGGCAGTTATTATCGGCCCATTAATGGCAGTTATTATCGGCCCATTAATGGTAGTTATCATCGGCCCATTACCGGCATTTATTATCGGCCCATTACCGGCATTTATTATCGGCCCATTAATGGCAGTTATTATCGGCCCATTACCGGCATTTATTATCGGCCCATTACCGGCAATTATTATCGGCCCATTACCGGCAATTATTATCGGCCCATTACCGGCAATTATTATCGGCCCATTACCGGCATTTATTATCGGCCCATTACCGGCATTTATTATCGGCCCATTACCGGCATTTATTATCGGCCCATTACCGGCATTTATTATCGGCCCATTACTGGCATTTATTATCGGCCCAGTACCGGCATTTATTATCGGCCCAGTACCGGCATTTATTATCGGCCCAGTACCGGCATTTATTATCGGCCCATTACCGGCATTTATTATCGGCCCAGTACCGGCATTTATTATCGGCCCAGTACCGGCATTTATTATCGGCCCAGTACCGGCATTTATTATCGGCCCAGTACCGGCATTTATTATCGGCCCAGTACCGGCATTTATTATCGGCCCAGTACCGGCATTTATTATCGGCCCAGTACCGGCATTTATTATCGGCCCAGTACCGGCATTTATTATCGGCCCAGTACCGGCATTTATTATCGGCCCAGTACCGGCATTTATTATCGGCCCATAAATAAATTATTTCGTAATTTTATGTATTATTATTTAAATAAAATATTGATACACACTAAAAAATTTTTTCAAGGTGTTGTGGTCGAAGAAACATAGTATAACAGGTTGTAAAAAGAGCTTCTATTCGATCTGAAGGTTCACCGAGATGTTCGTGAAACGACAAAAAGGGTTTTATCGGAAGGACGATTTACGCTCGTCCAACGAGAAAAGGACTTGTGGCTTATATAAAAGGAAGAGAGACCTAGAAAGCTTGGAAGCTTTCTTTTCTTTAAAAAAAAACACACACATATACACATATACACATACCATAGCTTTACGTGATTCTTTCTAAGAGTTTATATAGAAATTTTATGAGTTCCATTCTCCATCTTTTCTCTCTCTCTCTCTCTCTCTCTTCTTTTTTTTTATTTATTAATAAAAATAAATGAAATAAAAATTGCAATGTTAAATAATAATTATTCAAATGTTAATAATATATATTTTTAATTATTTTAATATCAACGTACGAACACATTGTAATTTTTATAAATTATTTCGAATTATCAACTTGAAAAGAAGAAGTTCAATGAGATTAAAATTATTTTCATCTTTCAAAAATTTATTTAATAATTTATTCATGATTAATTGATAAAAAAAAAATAACATTAAAAAAAAAAAAAAGAACAAAAGGATGTTTCAACGTTAGAAGACAATAATAATTTTCTCAGTTGTTGCCTAAAGCAAAATGTGATCCTTACTTACTGTCACAACTGTTGAGTACAAAATCTTTTTTCATCTTCCCTTTTTTTCTTCAATCCCTTCTTACTAGTGAAAACCAAAATGTATTTTCCAACGTCGAAGATGGTTCAAATTCAAAAGAACTCAATTACGAGAATCGTTCCTGAAAATTCGCTCGAGGCATATCGTGGAAAGATTTTCGCTTATACCGTAGGGAGAACAAATGAAAGATGGTGAAACGTTGTTTAAATAAAATATCTGAGAAGAAAAGAAATTCCAATTTAAGTTCCATTTTTTTTCTTTTTTACGATTATGGTAAATATGATTAATGTTGATTAAATTAATTTCATGTAACACACAGTAATTAAATTATATTATTAATAATGAAAAGATTTGATTCATTTGTTCGATTAAAAAATTAATTTGCTTACGAATAATGAATAATTAAATTAATTATAAATAATGAATAGATCTGATTCATTTGTTCGATTAAAAAATTAATTTGCTGACGAATAATGAATAATTAAATTCATTATAAATAATGAATAGATTTGATTCATTTGTTCTATTATCAGAGAATAAGAAAAGGAACATTTGTTAACATGTTATAAATAAAATGAATAATATATTTTTTAATTTATCCCCCCCCCCAAGGATTGTCGTAAGATGAAAATTGTTGATTATGTCGCGTGTCTCAAGGCGTTGATTAATTCAACCCAAAAATCTTGGTTTTTTTTTCTCTCTTTCTCTCTCTCTTTCTATTATCAATCCCCCATAACGTGTACTACTTAAAGATTAAATACCCCCGTGCGTGACGACAGTCGCAAAAACCACCCCTCGTGATATTAATCGAGCTCTTGGGGTAATTAAGATTCTCACTGTCCTATCTTTCATATTTTAAAATCATAGGTTTCAACGATTTAACAAACAAATCTTTAATTGATCTGACAAAAACAGACATTGCGTTCGTTGTTGATTGTTTGAATATCAGTTCGTGGTTTATAAAACATGACGAATTTGTCAAATGAGAATAATTAATTAAATGAATTAATGTACACGAGTAAAATTCATTGTAAAATTGAATTTAATTAAGTCGTATGATTCGTACAAAGAAAATAAAAAAAAATTATTATCAATGATTTATAAATAAATTACGTTGAATTTGAATGTGATTTTAATGAATGAATGAATGAATGAATGACAAATTGAAATAATATTTTTCGTGTTAAAAATATTTCATTGTTTTGATATAAATTGTTGATCAAACTTAAATAATTTTAATTAATAATTACAAATTAACATTAAAGTATAGGATCTTTTCTCTTATTATTATTATTATTATTATTTTTTTTTTGCAACAACTAAGAACAACAACAAAATGTACGTTAAGAATACGAGGATCGAAAAAGGTTGTCAAGCAAAAAAAAAAAAAAGAGAAATGTTAGGACGATTGGTTGAGTGCAAGAAGAATACTCGTGACTTTTCGAAGAGACTTTTACAAGGGATGAAATTTCGAGGGTGTGCCAGGAAAAATCGTTGGTGCGACGACAATGTAGGTAGCCAACAAGTTGGTGCTGTTGAATCGATAGAGATGGGTGGGTGGTGGTGGTGGTGGTGGTGGTGGTGGTAAAGAAGAAGTCCGGGAGTAGGCAGCTCCGAGCTTGTGCAGCTTTTCAAACCCTTCGCTTTTCACCCTTATCCCTTCTTCTCGTCCCTCTTCAATCCCCGAGACAACGTTGCAAACTCAACGTCAGAACTCCTCCTCCTTTCTTTTCCTTTTTACATTTTTTCTTTTCTTTTACCATATTTTTTTTTATGTCAATACGTATTGCATTTTACATTGTAATAATACTCGTTTTTTTTATTATTATTAAACTATTCTTAAAATTTGAAGTAAATTGATATGCATTTGATAGGAGAATTTTTTTTTTAAATAAAAATTGTCATTGATTTTTTGCTTGCATTAAAAATATCCCCTCACCCCACCCCCATAGGAATTTTAATTAGAAAATTCAAATTGTGTTAATTATAATATTATATATTAAAATATTAGAATATTAATTTATAATAATATTATATAATAATTATTTGTTGTTTATTGTTGCACATAATTATTTAATAATTGTCTCCAAATTTGATTCACACTTTCGTATAAAAAAAAAATTCGAAAGATACAAAAAGAAAAAAAAAGGAAAACAATAAACCAAATATTCTTGTCACATTTGAAAAATAATTATTACTCAAGAATGATCTCGTTAATTGTAATATAATGAAGCAATGGGGGGGAGTGTTGTAAGGGTAAGGGGGTGAATTCTCTTGTATGTACGAAACGTTGTTGATTTATAGATGAAATTGGAAAATACAAGCATATTTGTTTTACCTTTAACAACGAAACAATACAAATTGTGCAACATGCGAGGGGGAATATTCGATTAAACTGAATTGGCATAATTGAATGTTTGATTAAACTGTATTCGAGTAATCGAGATTCCAACGTATAAACAGATTGCTTTGGTTCACGGTGTGAAACTATTTTACCCTCTCTCTCTCTCTCTCCCTCTCTCTCCCTCTCTCTCTTTTATTCTATTCGATGATCTTGAAAATAATTTAAAAAAAAAAAACGTGATTCTGATGTTAATAAACGATCGTAGAAATTGTTTTTACGTAATTGAGTAAAAATTATAACTAAGATTACTAAACCTTGATAAGATTAGAACAAAAAGGATATAAAAAAATAATAATAATAATAATAGATGTAGAAGAAAATGAAATAGGTTGAAGTAAAAGACGGACTTGTCGTTGGACTCGTTTCAATATAATTTACGTAACGAGTCGCTGCCATTGTGGCGAATTTCAAGTTTCCGGAATAAATTCAATGCCGTAGAGAGGTAAGGTGAGGTATGGTGAGGTGAGGTGAGGTGAAGTGAGGTAAGGTGGTGGTAGTGGTGAGTAGCAGCTCGGAGTAAAAATACGAGAGAAACTTTTTCACCTAAATTATAAAGAAGAGTTTTTCGTCATACCGAAGAAGTAAAGTAACTTCGAGACATTGAACGTATATTTTCGTCTACTTTGACACCTTCCCTTTTTTTTTCTTTTTTTTTTTTTTTTTTTGAACAATTATAATACCTTGATAAACGTTTTAAAAAATTTTTCTAACGAAATAATTTATTCACAGACACACATTATATTATTTTAAATATTAATAATTACGTCATTTGGATTTTTAATTCTATTCTTATTATTTAAATGAAACTAAAGTTAGGTTCATTTAATATTACAATTACGTATATAGCAAAAAATTATTTAAATGTACAAACAATTAATTTAATTTAATATAAAAATTACAAATACGTAGATTTTCACATAAATAAAAAGAAAAAGAAACATGTGTGCAGATCACACGTGGCCGTTTCATCGTCTCCCACCGCTTCGTTACATAGCCGCCTACCGCTCCGTTACATAGCCGCCTATCACTCCGTTACATTTTTTCAAATCACCCTGATTCTAAAGAAGTTTTCACTTCAAAAAAAAAAAATAGATTATATTATAAAACTATTCCCTACTAATCATTTATATTAAAAATTATTATTATTTTAATAGAAAACCAAAAAAAAAAAACCTGTCGTTTATTTCGTTTCTTTTTTTCTAATTAACCAACTTGAAAATGTGTATAAACTTTTGAAAGAGATATAAAAAACAGAAATAAGGGGTAAGTGATAAAAGAAAACGATTCCAATTGAATCCGTGATACGATCTTTCAACGTGATCGTTATTCCAAAGTTTAGAAACGCGATAATCGTTTTTACAACGATCGAATGAACTCAGTACTCGAGTTTTTTTTTCTGTTGTTGTTGTTGTTTCGTTTGTAAGTAAGTACGTTCATATACTTATACATACACACACACACACACACACATACACATATATACAAACTCAGGATATGTTCGTATGAAAACGAGCACGTTTGCTTGCAATGCGAGAACACTCGTCTACGGCTTTTATGTTTCCTCTTCGATTTGTACTCGCGATAAAAGCAAACGCATATTCAACGTTTTTACCTGCCGTTACTAATGTCTGTAAAACGAGTATGTATATATATATATATATATATATATATAGGTATCTGAAGATGTGTTCCAATGTGGGCGATTTTTTTCTTGTTTTTTTTTTTTTTTTATTCCAACATTTTTCCACGCGAGCTTTCACCTTTTTTTTTGTTTTTTTTGTATTTTATTTTATACGGAAAGAAGAAATGAAAGAATATAAAAGAAATGAAAAGATAGTTGAATTGCAAATACAAGGAAACGTACGTGTATTCAAGTGTGATTAGAGATATTAACATTTTTTTGTTATTCGATAATTGCATTAATAATTATAATAATAATAATAATTTTGAAATAATTTATTAGTTGGAATAGTTTTATATATTTTATTCCTTTTTTGTTGTTTCATTTATATGAAAATCTTGATATATGTAATATACATATTAAATTAAATTTAATATTTTTTGTTAATCAATTTTAATATTAAATGATTTTTTGGTATATATAATTGTAATCACATTAATTTGTAATTTTAATAATAAATGATTTTTAAAGGAAAAAATCTTTATCAAAAAAAAAAAGAAAAGAAAAAATACAAAATAATTTTGGAAAGGAGGTTCGTTAGTCGAATTTGATTGTACAATCACCGAAAAAGAAAACGAAGCAATCTAGGAATGGATGCAAAAATGTGAATAAAAGAAATCAAAGGAACGAAGAAAAGGTTCGTGTCGTTGAATGAACAAAATCACCAGGTGGGCGGGGCGGAGGGGGGCGGTAGGGGGGTAGGGGGTAGGGGTAGGGTGGAAGAGAAGGTGAAAGAAGAAAAAATATACACCTATACGAATACACCTACGAATACACCTACGAATACACGATTGAAATTTTCCTCTGTGTTTTTTTTCGGATCTGTGTTTAGTTCATCTACTTCTGATTTCATTCTCGTACCAATTCCAATATCACCTCACCTTGTTCATCGTGCATCGTTGAAAATGCAGTTAACGAACGTCATTCAAAGACCGTACATCGAGAAGTATGCTTTTTCTTTTCTCTCAGTTTATTTATTTATTTATTTTTTTTTTCTTCTTCTTTTTCTCTCATCCATATACCTCTCATCGTCATTTTGTCTTTTCTCGACGATTTTCCTTTCTGTTATCAGCAAAAAAATGTCATGACAAATCTACAATAACTATTATCATTATTTAATTCTAACGTATATCTATACAAAGTTAACTCTCTCTCTCACACACAATTCTTTTTATTTATTTATTTATTTATTATTATTATTATTACGTGTTTTAATAATTTATTATTTCGTTTGATAAATTGTAGAAAAATATGAAAAAAAATAAACAAGTATAAGAATAATTTTGATAGAAAAAAAAAAAAAACACTTAACGAGATATTAAAATTTGCCAATAAAAAAATTGTTCAAATAACTTTCATTGTATTTTTAATATAAGTATTATAATAATTTAATAATAAATTATATAATCCAACTATCTCACCCTTAATATAATTTACAGGTATCCATTAGAAATCCATAAATTCTGTACTTTGTGTAATTGAAATGAAAAAAAGAACACCATTACCTATTCGTATAATTAAATCGATTAATTAACGTAAGATAAGTTTTTGTTGTATTTCTTTTTTCTTTTTTTTTTTTTTTTGAACTGTAATTATGTATTCGTAAAACAAATAATAGAAATGAGATAAATGAGACTTATTCGTAGAAAATGGGATAGGTCATCCTATGGTTTTAACACGAAAGGCATAGACTTGTGTTGAATTGCGTGCAACATTCTATGAGAATCGTCAATATACTTTTCTTTTTAATTTCCCCGACAACCCCCATCATTCCTCAGTTTCTTTTCTACCCTTTTATCGTTTTTTACGTTTCAAAGGAAAGCTTTCGCAGATATTCTTAACCACCGACGAACCGTAGTTATCGCGTTTCTCGCCTTTTTACCCAAAGGGAATCCTTCAAAATGCTCGTTATTTTGCCAAACACACACACACACACATACAAAGGTATCTTTCTTTATCACTAATATCTTCTTTCGAGATATATCGATTAAAACGTCTTCCGTTTCATCGTACTTTTGTTCTTTCTTCTAGTTTTCTTATTTTCATTCTTTTATTCTTATATTATATCTTATAATTTAAATAGAATTAATCATTTTGGTTATTATTAATAATTATTTTTTTTTAATTAGGATTATTAAAATAGAGAGTTTTTTTTTTTTAAATTCCTATAAATATATATTTAATATATATTTAATATAATATAATAATATAAATGAAATAAATACAAAGATATTATTATTTTTTTTCTCTAGGATTATTATATTAAATAAATATTTATATAATAATAATAAATAATAATAAATATAATCAAAAATTATAGAATAAAACAAATAATATTATATAATATAATAATTTGATTTATATAATTTAATATATAAAGACATAATTTATAAATTATATCTTTATGCATATATATATATATATAATTCTTCTGTGCGTCTGTATGTCACTGAACTCCTCCTAAACGGCTGGACCAATTTTAATGAAATTTTTGGTATGTCTACAGGTGGATTCGAGAATGGTTTAGATTCACAATTACAATGGTTTAGATTTACAATATGTACGTAATATAATAAAAAAAATAATATAATAATTTTTAAATGAAATTTGCTATTAGTAAGATTTGAGTAGGTCAATCGATTGAAGAAGTTTCGTTCTTTTTCGTATGATTTCCTTTTTCTTTTTTCTTTCATTTTATTTTATTTTTAGTTAGTTTCTTAGAAAATTTATCGAGACCGAGGCCACGGCACATCGTTCTAATGCACGCCCAGAAAAATACAGGTAACTAAAAAGGAAGTAAAGAAGAAGAAAAAGAAGAAAAAGAAGAAGGAAAGAAGGTTGGTATTTAGGTAACACACTGAGGGGTTTTCGAGGTACGAAAGGAAAGTGGGTCAGGGGTGCTCCATTTCGTTCTCTCACCTCTGCGTGCTGTTGCTTCGGCAAATGGCCGAAGGGGACGGCTACCTCTGAGTTGAACAAGTATATTGTTTTCTCTCTTCCATCATGCTACTTTACTTTCTTTTTCTTCTTTTTTTTTTTTTTTCCTTTTTATAACAGCGTCGCATATACCCGAATCAGAAGCACCGTGGATCGTCCTGTGCTTTTATTCGACCTTTTTTCTTTTTTTTTTTTTGTCAAAGAGAAATAGTCAAAGAAAAAAAGAAGAAGTTTCAAACATTAAACGATGAAAAACTCAAAAAACGTATGAGAAGAAAAAAATATTCAAATCAAATTGAGATAGATTGATAGAAAACATTCATGGAGAAAATATTCGATTAATTTTTAAACCATTTTTTAATCAACAATTTAATCGATAATTCTTTTTTTCAAAATCAATTAGAAAAAATATATATATAAATATTGGAAAATATCTTTATGGAAATATATTCTATGAATAGTTGAAACTTGTAATTAAAAATATAAAACTTTGAACACATACAAGAAAAATATTGATAAACTTTACAATTTAAGGTTTATTCCATTTTTTTTCTTTTTTTTTTTTATAAAAAAGATGATTAAATTTGTATTTTTCTTTTTTTTTTCTTTTTAAATAAATATATAAAATATTGAATACTTTAAATAAAACTAAAAGTGTATTTAATTTGATATTTGACAAGTTTTGAACTATTTCAATCTTAAAAATATCAAATGAAAAATTTGATTATGTCATTTGTATTACCACAATTACAATTATTTTATTTCGAATCATAAATAAATTTATGAATTTGGATACGAAGAACTTTCATGAATAGGAAAATGCTTGTAAATGTTCTAATCGTCACACGACACCTCTTAAATATTCAACGAAATGAATAAACCTACGATTAGACGAACGAACAATATTACAATAATTATAATAATAATAATAATAATAATAATAATAATAATAATAATATAATAAGAATATTAAGAAATCGGTGATTTTCACGGTGATCAAAATAATTCAACAGTTTTATAGAGTATCATCGATTTTCTCGTGAAATGGTATCGAGGATTCTTCTGGGGGAAATTTTATCGTTCTCTTTTACGACCCACTCAGAAAATCTTCTTTCCACGTTACGAGTTAGTACCTTTTTTTTCCCCCCGTACGTTAAAAGAAAGAACTAAAATAAAAGAAGAAGAAGAAGAAAAAACCCCAATGATTCCAAAAGGGGTTGAAATCTTTAAATCTAAGATTAGAATTCTAAGATTTTCAAAAGACATTGTAAAAATGTTGATGATTGGATTTACAAAACCATTTGATTATTTTTATTAACACATATATTTATATTTAATATTTAACATTGAAATTATATATATATAATTTTTTTTAAACATTTATACAATATACAAAATTATTACAATTAAAACATTATTACAATATATCAAATATATATTTGATTGTTTAAATAATAATTTGATTTAACATAAAATAAATAAAAAATAAATTAATTTATAATAAAATTTGGTAACACTGTTACCATCATAAATTATTAAAATAGTTAAACAAATGTTATAAATTAAATTAAAATAAAAATAAAAAAAGCTAATTGATATTCTATTGAAACAAGAAACCATTTGAAAACCTTGATATTTCTCTAAAAGATTAGAAGAAAATTTAGATAAACGTTTATCCTAGAAACGAATAGAATCGAAACGATTCAATACGTCGATCCTTAAGTTTGCTCTTATCGATTAGCTACTTTTAAACCGGATATAATTCCCCAGTAAGCGGAAGCACGGTTGGAAACTAACGAGTTCGAGAGATTCTCGATACGACATTAGGAAACTCGAAACTCACTCTAACACTAATACAATTTAGAATAGCTTTTCTAAGGATTTAAGTCATTCAAACAAACTCGTAATACACTTTTTGTATCTTTTAAATAAACTATTACGTGTAATTTGAACACCAAAATGAACCTAAAGGTTGAACCTTTTAACATTCATTGAGATAATCTTGAATACTAAAATACAATCGAAGATAATACTGAATAAAAGTGATTACAGTTTTCATTAATTATTGGTCAGAGTTGTATCAGAGTTGCATCAGGGTTTCGTCAGGGTTGAACATCGAAATGAACCTGAAGGTTGAACCTTTTAACGTTCATTGAGATAATCTTTAATACTAAAATACAATCGAAGATAATACTGAATACAAGTGATTACAGTTTTCATTGATTATTTGTCACGATTGTGTCAGGGTTGTGTCAGAATAATAAATACGTGATTTTAAGTAAGTACAATGTTCATACTATTTAATAATTCACAATTCATTGTACTTTTATCTCCGTATCTTATTTTTTCGGAAATTTTGTTGTTTGGTATTCTTCGAGTGTATTTGGAAAAAAGACACGCCCAACTATAGAATACTTGTACATGTTTCTAACTTTATATGTGTTTGGGTAATAACATATCTCGAACTACATATATATATATATACTACTACAACCTTTAAGTACTTTTGCTATTCATAAGGCGTCTCAGACATAAATGTATTTTCTACCAGATATATTTCTTCTTAAGCATTAGCCTTCTAACGAAAATAAATGCGATTTTCGTGAGTTAGATATAATACAATCTTTCTTTAATACATTCAACAACTAGATTATTTAAATCTTATGTTTATTTTTATACAAAAAAAAGAAAAAATAATCAATCTTATTAATTAAATCATCTCTTAATAGTTCAAGTAAGGGATCGGCAACCTGCGGCTCGTGAGCCACAACATGCGGCTCTTTAATTCGCAAATTGTTCTGAATCGATTAACGAGAATTAAACATCGATGAATAAATAAATATAATAATAGTTTGTTTTTTTTCATCAATAAGCATTGTTTATGCGAGTTCTATTTATTGTTGGCAAGAAAACATTTTGTGACTCTTTTTAAAAACTTTGAAATTTTGTTAATTGTAAGTTTTGACTCTTTTAACACAAAAGGTTGCCAAACCCCCGGTTAAAGTCATTCGAAAGTGTATAACTTTGCACAATGTTAACAATAATTATAATTTATATATATATATACTGAATATAATATAAATAATTAATATTAACAAACACGTATATACATCGATAAACCACTCTGGTAATTTTTACTACACGCATATACACGTCCATAGTACTTTAAGGATTAAAAGTTTCTTACTTTTTTTTTTCTTTTCTTTGAACTTTTACATTGACTGAAAATGTCCGATCAGGTCAACTACGATCCTTATCACGACGATGATCAATAATCCAACGAACGAGGTAAATTACCTAGGCCAATCAAAATCACATTACGTGCATCACAGCTGTCGCGAGTCATTCGAGTAACTCCTGGTTTAACAAGACTGAAGAAAAATGAAAAAAAAAACATTTTTTAAAATAGAAGGAAACTAGATTTTTTTTTTTTTTAATACTTGTATATAAAATTGAACCTTCGAGTCACGTAAAATGTACGACTTTTTTTTCACTATTTTATTTTTCTTTTTATTTCCATTACTTCTTGTTCTTCTTGTTCTTGTTTTATACGAGTTTTAAACAACGCTAAACTGACGACAGTTTCGTAAACTTTCACTTTAAATTTCTACATGTATGTATATTTTTTATTCTCTTTTATTTCTTTCTCGTAATTTTATTTTATAAATAAAGAGATTATTGTGGAAAATATAAATCAACGTAAACGTTGATACTTAAAACTGTCATAAATTTATTCTACAACCACTTGTTAATTAATTAAGAATAAAAAAAAAAAGAAAAAGTTTATATAAATATTCTTTTAATTAAAATTGATCAGGTCGTTTATCTCTCTCTCTCTCTCTCTCTCTCTCTCTCTCTTTCTCTCTCTTTCTCTCTCTTTCGTTTAATTGTAAAATGAAATCGATTTATTTATCGTCAACTCGTTACGCGCAAGAGACTTCTCGTTACATAAAAAGATTGCAAAAGAAACAAACAAACAAACAAACAAATGTAAATACTAAGAAACAAAGTTTTCTCTTTTCCGTAGCAGATAACGAGAAATTGTAAGAATTTTTATAAAATGAGATAATTTAAAAAGAGAGAGAGAGAGAGAGAGAGAAAATAAGGAAAGATAGTAAAGAAAAGAACATATATAATAAAAAGAATAACAAATAAAAATGATGACATCTTTGATGAAGAAAAATGGGATCGACTTTTCTCTTTTTATTTACGTTTGTCCTGTTTTTTTTTTTTTTTTTTATTTGAAATATACGTTGTTAGGTAAATAAACTAAAATAGTAACTTTTTTCTTTGATAAGAACAAAAACAAAATAAAAATACGAAACGTCAAGATTGTCTTTAAAATGATAATAAACTCGTTGTACTCTTAACAATTATTTCAACTAACAATTAATTAAAGATATATAAATAATTAAAACAATTATTACAAATTATTTCGAATAAAATTAAATTAAATTATTATATATATATATATATATATATACAAAGATAGTTGTTAGGAAAAAATAAAATAAAATTAAATTATAAAAATGAAAAATTTGTTAATTGAGATTATCGGAGATACAAAAAAGTATTTCAACTTAAATTAAACATATATAAATAATTGAAACAATTATTGTAAATTATCTGTAATAAAATAAAATTATAAAGGATCAAATTGAGATTATCATAGATACCAAAAATTATTTCAACTAAATTAAAGATATATAAATAATTAAAAAAAAAAAAAAAAACTTCCCAAATAAACGATAATTACCTAATTATAAAAGAAAGAGAAAAAAAGAACAAAGATAAAATTAGAATTAAAATTAGATGGTTTGAGGATACCAAAAAGTATATAGGAAAGACAATATAAGGTCCTTATCGTATTCTCGTTATCCACTCAAATCGTTCGTCCCTTATTGCTTCCCTTCCAATCTAATTATATACCTCAAATACCGAAGGGACTATCGTGAGATTATATTTACGAGATTCTGACAAAACCAAGGGTACATTTTAACATGTATATATATATATATGTATAATACTTCTACATATAAAGATATCACCAAAAAATATCAAAGAACCTACGAAATGTCGATTGCTTACACAGCAATCGAAACTAAACCCCTTGTGAAGGGTGTGGACAAAATTTTCTCTCCCCAATGTTTAAACGTAAGCCTTACACGTTTGTCCTACTTTTTAAATTTCGTTTATTTTTTGGGTGGGTCATGTTACCCTTAAAAAGTAAGTTCTCGTTTACAAGATTGTTTGTTGTCTATCTTTCATCGATCTTTGTGTATTTTTATTTTTATTTTTTATTCATTTCTTCTTATTCCGAAAAAAAAAATGAAGAAAATTTTCTCATAAAAAATTGTGTTATTTTAATGAACATTATATAATTCATGGTATTGCATTAATCAATTTCGTAATTTCGATTGATTTACACAAATAAAGTTAACATTGATTTTCTAGTTTTTTTTTTTGTATTTTTTTGTTTAATTTCAAATGACTTTTCATTTGGGTTTATTTATCTTGTTAGATAGATGATAAAAACAATAATAAATAAATAAAAAGTAGGAGAAGTTACGATGGTCTTTTCAAGAGTAGAAGTGGTTTTGTCTGTCAGTGAGTTAAATAGAGTACAACGATGGAAAAAGAGGGGTTCTTGAAGAGAGGAGTGAGAGGGTCGATTTATCGAGCCATTTACATGCCACCTCGATTCGTTCTCATCGTTCTCAGCGACTCTTCTGAGGTAAGGACACTTAAAACCCTACTTGGCGCGTGCACGCGTCTATTAACGACCCTTCCCTTTCCCCTTCCCCTTTCCCTTCCCTTCCCTTTCCTTTTCTTCTTCCTTTCTTCTTCTCCTTCTTCTATTTTCATTTAATCTATTTTCCAAAAGACAAACTAACATTTGTTTTGTGTGTGTGTGTGTGTGTGTTAGAGTGTAAGATAGTGAATATTAATCATAGTAGAAAATTATTGATTTGGTAAACCACATAACAACGCGTGTTGCAAACTCGAAATTTCGTTAAGGTCGTTTTGATCATTATCGTTAACCTCCTTTTTCGTTATTTGTTAAAAAAAAAAAAAAAAATGGTAAGGGAAAAATTAAACGTTACCTATAATTACTATTTTTTTTTATTATAATAGAATACCAAAAATAAAAAAAGAAAATTAAAAGTCTTGTGTTTCGTATGACAAATCATTCGTTAGAAATTGAACGAAATTTAAGTTAATACAAAAAAAAAAAGAAAAATAATTATTGACAAATCCAAATATGAATTATTAATTAAATTACAAAGGTTTTAGTAATTGTTTTGATATTTCATTCATCAACAACATTTCATAAAGAAAATTATTAAAAATCCTATCTTTCTGACAACAAATAATAACTGTTAATAAATTCAAAGATAATAATTATTAATATAAATAACAATAATGCTTTTGGAATGTTTCTGTTCATATTTTATTCATCAAACAAACAAAAAAATTAATTAAATTACCTAAAAATGATAGTGAGAGAGAGAGAGAGAGGAGAAAAGTATATTTGAAATTGTATCATCCACAATGTAACTGTATTGTTTCATTCAACTCTCATATAATATTACCGTATACTGAGTACAGTCAAAGTAAATACATAATACAATATTTCCTCATCCTTGAAATAGTTCTTCTCATAATAATTCAACGGTAGGTACCCACCTACCCTTTTTGGGATGTTACTACACGTTCGTCACAGCTCGCTCGAAATAATTACACTCTAATAAAATAATTATACTAATTGTACATTGTTATTCTCGACCACGACAAGACGAACTTCCCATAGAACGAAGTTTCTTTAGTAGTCGTAGTAGTAGTAGTAGTGGTAGTAGTAGAATTCGTTCAGTGCTTCAGAAACAGCAGTTGCAACAGTTGCAATAGAGTAATAGTAACAAATTTCAACGTCATGTCAGAAAGAGAAAGATGGAAAGATATCCCACCTTCTTTCTCCTTCTGTCCCCTCCTTTTACAATTCACCCTAACAGTTTTCAAAGAGCTTTGAGAAAATTTCTTAAAACTTGAAAGCTCCTTGGTAGCACACACGTAGTATTTCTATACTACAAATGATTCGTTTCGTATCTTTTTCGATCGAAGAAGAGAAGAGAAGAGAAGAGAAGAGAAGAGAAGAGAAGAGAAGAGAAGAGAAGAGAAGAGAAGAGAAGAGAAGAGAAGAGAAGAAACAAAGTCGAAAAGACTTTCTTGTGAAAAATATTCCAAAAGTCTTTTTCCCCCATCGTAAAAGCTTCTTTTTTCTTTTCTCCTTCTACTACTTCTTCTATTTCTTCTACTTCTATTTCTACTTCTTCTTCTTCTTCTTCTTCTTCTTCTTCTTCTTCTTCTTCTTTTTTTACTGTTCTTTTCTTCTGAAAACGACACGTCGAAATTCTATCGAACGAGTTCTCGATAGGATGCACAAGTGGAAAAGTCATTCGCGTATTTTATTCTAGAAACGTTTTCGTCGAAATGTTCTACTTCTGATTCCAAGGATGTATGCATGTATGCAATGCATACACACAACTTATGTTAGTATGTGCAAGTATACATAGGAATACCTTATAGATATATATATATATATATATATATATATGACTGACCTTTTCTTCCAATGGCAGTAATAGACGTAGTCATCCAATTAAAAAAGGTACGACATTTTACTGTACTCGATGTTAAAACGATCGATTAGAATGAATAAAACTTAAACAAAAATAAAAAAAAAAAAAAGAAAGAAAGGAAGAAAGATAGACAAAGATATTTTAAGAATATAAATATTCCCAATAGAAAAAAAAAAAAAGAAAAAAACAGATGTGTGCAGATCACACACGGTAGAAGTGAAACCTTCAAAGAAAACCAAGCTTCGGGATGTGAATAAATCAAAACAATTGAATTGTAATACAGTGCCATCTATTGAAAGAACCTTACAGAACCTAGATAATCCCTTAAATAAGAATCTTTAAATTGGTCATAAAAAATAATAAAATAAAAGAAACATGTGTGAAGATCACACATGGCCGTTTCATCGTTTCCCACCGCTCCGTTACATAGCCGCCTACCGCTCCGTTACATAGCCGCCTATCACTCCGTTGCATTTTTTCAAATCACTCTGATTCTAAAGAAGTTTTCAATTGAAAAACACATGGATTGCATTTTTGGTTTTTGTTTCAACACTCAACGATAAACTACGAGCTTGTAGAAATCGTAAAATAATAAAAAAAAAATAAGAAACAAAAATACATGAAACGAAACGTAGAGAGAGAGAAAGAGAGACAGAGAGAGATAAATAAAAAAAATAAAATAAAAAGAAAATGAAGTGGATGATACTCGAAAGAAAAGACAGTTTTTTTTCCCCTCTTCACTGTTAAAAGTCACGACCAATCAAGCCCTTTTTCTCTATCTTTCTCTCTCTCTCTCTCTCTCTCTCTTTTCTATGATCTTTTCTTATTTGATTTCTTTGTTACTTTTCTTTCTTCTTTCTTTCTTTCTTACTTTCTTATTTTTCCCCTTTAACCCTTTTCCTTTAGTCTTCGCGAAAGTTAACGCGAAAGGAGAGATACTCGACTCGAGTGTCTCGCTTCGTTGAGTCTCTTCTCTTATAAACCACCCCCATTCCACCCCCTCTTTCATTCCCACCCTTCCATTTTCATCCACATTCACCTTCTTTCTGGTGTCACATCTTTTCTACTTTTTCCTTCGTTAAAATTTCTTACGTTTTTATACTCAAAAAAAAAAAAAAATAAAAAAAGAAAGAAACAAAAAGCAATCTTTGTTTAATTAATTTTCAATTGTTTGTTTTTTTTTTTTTTTTTAATTAAATCACACACATCTATTTTCTTTGTTTAAAAAAATAAAAAAATAATAAAATAAAATAAAAAAAGGAAAGTAAAAGCTTTCAAAACACAATTCATTTCTTTCTTTTACCTTATTGTACTTTTTACATTTCTTTTTCTTCTTCTTCTTTATCCTCATAGTATTCAACACTTTACAAGATAACAAGTATTAACAATAGATGTAAAAATATAAAAAAAAAGAGAGAGAGAGAGATAGAAAAATGTTGTTGCTGACACGTGAAGGGTTTAAAGCCGCAAGACTTAAAAGTGTTTCTTCATTTTCGTGTTCTATAGACGACTTTGTTTGTACGTCGTTGTGTTTTCTATTTACTAGCACTCAGTAAAGAATAAAAGAAGAAAAGAAAAGAATAGAATAGAAAAAGAAATGAAAAGAAAATAGAAAATAAAAGGAATGAAAATATTGTTGAGGGCAAGAAATCCCCAATGGTACAAAGACGAAACGAAGAAGAAGAAGAAGAGAAGGGCTGAGGGTTGGGGGTTAGGAGTAGAATTGTTCTGTGTAGACAACAAGAAGGACTTGTTCAAGAAGCTTGCAAAGCTCAGAAAGCTTAGCAAGCCTAAAATAGCTCGAAATAATACACGCATACTTAGTCACTCGCATGAATTACGCGTACGTAAGACTCATTACGTTCATTTTCTCACTCACTCTCTCACTCTCAGTTTCTTTTCTCTCTCTCTCTCTCTCTCTGTGTGTGTGTGTGTAATTCTCACGTTTGCTTCAGAGTTTTCAAGTAACTACTTAGCCCTTTATCAGACACTTCCTTTCACACTATTATCCTGCATCTTCTAAACTCTTCAAGAAGATCTACGTTAAACTTTCCTAATATTCTCTGACAGCTCGATAAATCTTTTGTTTTCTTACTTTCCAGACAAATAAACGCCAACTTTACAAAATTATTTCACAATTTTATTTCATTTAATTCAAATTGTTTATATTTATTTTTAACATTTTTTTGGTTTCATTTGAAACGACTATAAAAATATTGTAATTATTAATTATTAAATAACAAGTATATCACAGGTATACTCATATTTCTTCATTTTTTATTTAATTATTTAATAATATATTTATATTAATATATATAGCTTTCATTTAATGTCATAATAATCATAAATTATTAATAATTTATTGACACATATATCACTTTTTTTCCTTTGAAACTTAATACAATTAATTATATAATTATTAATAGTACTTATTTAACATTATAACTGTAGGAATTCATTAGTAATAAACACATATACAAACATACACATATCCAATTATTAATATAGATATTTTAATTGATGAATAATTAACAATTAAGTTATATAAATGACATTAATTAATATTTAAATACCATATACCATACAAATCTAATAACAACAAACAAATAACCCCCCTAACAATTTATTTCCATTTCTAATGAATTAATAACACGTCTAATCATTTAATGATTCAAAATGACTCATTAATTGATACGCCATATACGAAAAGTTGAAATTCATTTTCACGATAGTTGTAATCGATTAAAAGTATTGTTATGTAATATAACAATGATATTACATAATACAATACAAAACAATAATATCGTAAATGTGATATGAAACACAAAATGAATAATTTCTATACTTAAATATAATACATAAAACTAGACAAATATATATATATACAGAAGTACGAACATCCGTGAATAATTTTCTTCCTTCATCTCTCCCTTCCTCTTAAAAGATTACGTATATACTTATATGTATATGTGTGTATGAATGTATGTATGTGTAAAGGTAGACATGAATGAAATTATGGCATAAATTATAACACACCAACGAATAATAGTACCACGTGCGAAATTAGTTCCGACAGTTGGCGTTATGACATTACCTACTACCCCGTTACCTCTTCCTTCACCCCCCCTACCACCCTCCTCTTCTCTATTTCTCTGTCTGCCTGTCTATGTCACTTTATCATTTCATTCTCTCTCTCTCTCCCTCTCTCTCTCTCTCTCTCTCTCTCTCTCTCTCTCTGTCTCTGTTTCTCTCACAGTCTGTCTATTCGTCGTGTGCCTTTTCTCATCAAATTCGAATCGAAGTCGCGGAAACTCTCATGCTATGCATTTATATAGATGTGTGTGAATGTGTATAAATGAATGTATGTTGTTATATGCACGCATGTACATGCACATTAAAATACAAACATATGTTTCAACATGCATTGAAGCGTTTAAACTCTTGTCTCGTATTACCCCCGACAGTAAGGCAATTAAACGTGCTGATTCATAATCTACGACATTGGGAAATAGAAATCTCATAGAATTGTTTCTAAAATTCGGAAAAAAACCTCACTACTAGATCTGTATTTTTATTTCAATGTATATGGCTTTGTGCATGAGTCAAAAATTAATTCAAATTTTTAGTCATTCTCATATTCTCGTATTAAAATTTTACAAATTGAAAAAAAGAAATGACAAGTCGTGTCTGTCAAATTAACACCTTCATTTACAAAATTGTTGAATAATTCTAATAACAGATTTCTAATTTAAAAATATTCCAACGTCATTTATTATTTAACAAAATTAAAACAAATCTTTTTTTAAACATTGATAAATTATTGAAAGGAATAAAAAAAGAAAAAAAAAAGATGATAAAAGTAAAACGATTATCTCATTATTCCAGTTATTAACTAATGAAAATTGGTTTTATTTTTAATAAAAAAAAAAAAAATTATCTTATCTTTCTCAAGACATTACGTTGATCTAAAATTATCGAGCTACTTTTTTTCTTTTGGACATCTTAATCTCGAAAATGAACGTCACTATTATCCTCGACGTTGCTATAAATAAAAAAAAAAAAAAAAAAAGAAAATGCAATGAGAAATGATTAAGAATGATTAATTTCAATCCTAACTTCCTATCTTTTTGTTCTTTTTATCTCCAACTAGTATCTACTTAAAAATAGAACACGGAGGAAACATGCATAAATTCATAATCATCATACTTTATAATTAAGAAATAAATAAAAAGAAACTATTCGTTAAATAAATAACCTCGAATTAACTTATCGCAACCATGAATGAATAAAGTTGTAACAAATTGTGATAATTAAAAAGAAAAATCACTTTTAATCAGATTTTTAGTTAAACGAGCAAACAATTAAGTTATGCAGCTGGCCTATTTTAAATATCTAACACCCGATATATATATACATATATGTGTGTGTGTGTGTGATGTATCTAGTATAGCATGACCAATTTTATAAATCGGTCGGGATGTATAACCCAAAGGTTAAAAAGAAAAGGAAGAGAACAAAAAAAAAAGATGGGAAAAAGAAGGTTGTTCGTGGGTGAGGAAGGAAGAAAAGAGTGGTTTAACTGAATAAAGCTACCTTGATATATGTTCACATGGTACATTCTAATATATCTTATCGAGATATCGATTTCTACGAGAATATTGCTTTTGAAATTACCCGATCCTTTCAGTGTGGTGTGTGATATGTGTACACACCATAAATATATTTATATAAAATACTAGGGGTGTCCCTCCACGCGTTGCTGTGGTTCGCAATCAGTCCGATACACACGTCTTTAAGTCAATTGCAATTATAAATTGAGATATAAACTATCCTATCTTTCAAGTTGAATGAAACTGCACACAGTGTGGAAAATTTGATTAAAATCGATTCAATAGTTTAAGAGTCCATTGCGGACAAACAACGTGACACCTAATTTATATATATTAAGATATATATATATATATATATAATAAATATTATATGTAATAAATAGAAATTATACATTTACATTTAGTTGAAATATTGTCTACGAATTGTCAAAGAATTCAATTTCAAATAATAATTTCTATTTTTGATTACACACTTTTTTTTACATACATTTTTCACACATTAATATTATATACACATATGTATTAAATATTTCTTTTATTATTTTTGTTTACATTTGATGATCATCCAACTAGCAATATTTTCTTCAACATTTTGTTTTCCTTTCATTTTTTTTTTTTTTTTTTAATCAAACGTTAAAGCCTGACAAAAGTTTACGATCACCCCAAAAAAGGTTTATATTTATTACGATACTAAATCATTCAACGAATTCATTGATTCGAAAAAAAGGATACAACCCAAATCTATCAAAGTATCAAGAAGACTAATGTGAAACTTTATAAAAAAAAAAAAAAAAAAAATAAAACCATAGTAACCCAATAGAAAATTGTACAAAATGTTGAACTTGATTGGCCCATATGATTTACACATCACACGTATATGTGTACATATATACCTGGTGTCAAATACAAAACAATAGGAGAAATAATAGCGGGGGAAAAGAAAATAAAAGAAAATAGAGAAAATAAATAGAAAGAGAAGAGAGGGGAAGAAAGGGGGAGGGGAGGAGAAGGAAAGTTGGAAGGGAAAAAAAAGGGGGAAAAAACGAGATAGATACAAAAGGCATAATTATTCGAATGGAATACGAACTACTACCACTACTACTACTACAAAGTTGTATCAAAGGGACGTTCCATTCGTGTTTTCCCGACCCAATTTTTCCGAAGGGTGGTTTTTTTCTTTTTTCTACCCTTTTTTCTCTCTCTCTCTCTCTCTCTCTCTTGTTACAAGAGTCCTGTGCCCACGAATGAAAAGTGAAAAGAGTTGATTTGGAATGCTCGGTGGACTATTCGTGAAGGGTGCGAAGGTTGATAGATAGAAATAGGGATAGGAAGTGAATGAGTGAGAAAGAGAAAGAGAGAGAGAGAGAAGGGAAAAGAAGTGGTTAGTGGAAAGGGTGTCTCTTCAATAGCATCGTTCTGGACTTGATACTAAATTCGATGGCCCGTTGATAGAGAGTCCTCGATATATCGAACCACCTACGGCTTTCATCGTAATTAGTACGTGGCCCTTTTTATTTTATTTTATTTTTTTTTTTCTCTATACGTTCTCACATATATATATTCATTTTACTATTTTACACGTATGAAATTCTTTTTATAGATTTCAAATAAATTTGTATAATTATTTTTATTAGTGTTAGTGTTTTATTTTTTAAATAAATTTGAACACGTATAAGAAGTGTAAAATCTGTCATATATTTATTTTACTATTACACGTGTGAAATTCTTGTTATAGGTTTCAAATAAATTTATATAATTATTATTATTATTATTAGTGTTTTATTTTTGTTTTAAATAAATTCGTACACTTACACGTAAATGTAAAATCCATTCATGTGAATTTATAAAATCAATCTATCCTTTTTTTATTATTTTATTTATATAATAATGTTATATGTTTCAATGATAAGATTTAAAGATAAATATTATAAATGAAAAATATATTTAAAAAAAAAAAGAATATTAATAATATATTAAATTTTGAAAAGTTTTGAACCCATCGAAACAAACTTTGAACTCATCTCTCTCTCTCTCTCTCTCTCTCTTTTTGTGTATCTATCTATAAGATAAGATATGAATATCTATGTAATGTTCTCATAGTATAACTTTAAAATAAATCATTTTCTATTATATAGCACATTCACTTGCAAATTATTTGTTAAAAGTTTAACACAAGAAATTGGCTTACATTAAATATTCAACACAATTCTCTTAGTCTTTCGAATATAAATTCAAATACTTTTGAAAATTGTTATACAAGTGTTTGAAAATTTAACTTATAAATAAATACCATAGATAGATAGATAGATAGATAGATAGATAAGATAGATAGATAGATAGATAGATATTAAAAGAACCAACTAGATTATTTTACTTAATCTAACGTTATCAACTATTATTATTAAACTTGAATAACACATGTAACTAAATACAAATTTTCATTATTCAAATTACAACTCGAGTTAGTTAGTTTCCTTTAATCAAAAATTTGCAAAACTTTGACTGAATTCTTTGATGTCAAAAAATGAGAAGATACGTGTGTGTCTGTCTGTGTACGTACGTGTGTGTATGGACAGGAAGTTTGGTATGGTGAATTTTGATAGAACCAGAGAGCATAGGTGATTTCGATTTTGCATTAGGTTGCATGTCGCAGTGATATCACGGTAGGGAAAGGGTGTAAATCTTCCCTTATGCTTGCGTACGATAAGCGAGATAAAATCATCTCGACGGTTATACTCGTGTTAGTAACAAAAACGAATATAACTGTGTGTGTGTGTGTGTGTGTGTGTGTGTGTGTGTGTGGAAGAAGGAAAGAGACAGGAGAGAGTTATTACATCGATTTCTATCAAAATAATGTAGATGTCAATTTTTAGATATAAAATATTGTTTTTTTTCCATTTGAAGAGGATCAATTTCCTTTCAAATCTTTCAATCTGGAAATCTTGTACCATAATTGCTACCAAAATATCTTTCAAATGTTTCAAATATTGTTAATGATGGTTTTACTAGCATGGGTGTTATCAAAATGAACATAAATTTATCAATAATACAACAAATTCTTTTAGTTCAAGAGTTAAAAAAAACAAAACAACAAAATGATCGCAAAATAAAAATAAAAACCCCTAGGAAAGGGTCGAGAAAAGAGAGAGAGAGAGGGGGGGGGGGTATACGAATTGGAATAAATTTTGACCGAACGTTCGGAATGGATGGCACGCTCGTGGCCGATCAATTTAAATGTTACTGGACCGCGATAAAACGTTGCGAAAAAAAGAAAGACACAAGTCGGCCAAAGAGAGAGAGAGAGAGAGAGAGGAGGGAAGGGGGGAAGGTAGAAAATTCGTAGAAGAGGAAGAAGAAGAAAAAAGAAAAAAGAGGATAAGTTTGAAATCCACGCGAGAATCCCCACTGGTGTATGAAAAAGACAGAAAAGAGGTGGCAGAGGGTTAGAACAAGGGTAATCGAGGGGTAGAAAGAGAGGGAGGGAAAAAGGTGAGAAAGAAAGAGGAAAGAGGATCGAATATATTGCGAGTGCCTGTTACGGACGCTTTCAGAGCTTTTGTGAATTGGCGCGTGTTTACCACGCTCGACCGAATAAAGCTCTCTCGTGCGAACACACCCACACACACACACACACACATATATATATATATTTAACACATTCTTATTGGGAAACAACGAGTGAGAGTGAGAGAGAAAGTGGGACTCGTCTTTTTACGTTTAACGCAAACTACGAATTTTCATCTATTATTTATTTTTATTTATTGGAATTTTCTTCTTCCTTCCTTTTTTTTTTTTTTTTTTTTTTATAGATGGTAAATGGTGAAGAAATAAATTTGGACACTTGGGTACATGCATCACGAATTTTATTTATTATTTATTTTCATTTATTGTTTCTTTCTTTTCTTTTTGTTTTTGTTCTTTTTAGTTGAACGAGGGTTGGTTGGAGGGAGAAAGAAGAAAACGAATTACGAAAGAGAAAATTGAATTGAAAGAAATATTATGAATTTTGAATCTTACTCGTGGGAATAATTTTATGATGCTTGGGGGGGTGGGGAAAAACGTTGATTAGAAACTTTATTCCTATGAAAATCAAGGTTGAATTAAATGAAGGAATATTTCATAAATGGAAAATTTAATCATTGTTCAAAGATATGTATATATATAGGGTTGTGTCAGGATTGGAACAATAATTTAATTAATACAATTTATTATCATTTTGTAAACTAATGTAACTCTATGTTTAAATTATATTTTCATAGTTTTTTTTTCTTTTTTTTTTTTTTTCAACTATGTATATTTCAAATGACCTGATTCTATCCAGCAAGAAGCAAGATTGAAAAAGAATTTTCGATTTCCTATAAGATCAAAATACAAGTGAACAGTTTGATGGAAAAATGATTGAGAAAAAGGATTCTGGACAATTTCCTGTCTGCTATATACACCCACATATGTGCACTATACCAGTTATTATATATATATATATAATAAATGTGGAAAGAGATAAAGAAGTCTCTGCAGATTAGTTCTCTGAAGGAGAGATTTTCTGATAAAACACACTTTGAGGTTTTCAAAGTGGAATCTGTTACTCGAGTTGAGAGTTGATTTTTAACAAGTGAATTTTTCTAACGAATTTAATTAAACGTATTTTGTCCTTGTACACTCGAAATTATTCGAAATTATTATCGAATGTCCTTGGAAAGATTTCCAACTATCAAATTATTCTATTTCTATATGAATACAATCATATTTAATATATATAATTAATTATTATATTAATTATATTAATAAAATTAAATATTACTGTATCATAGAAACTCTTATAAATATCTAAATTATTATTATTATTAATAATATTTTATATTTCATTAAAATATATATATATTAAATTAAATTAAATTAAATATTACTGTGTTCTATTAACTTACAAATATCTAAATTATTATTGTTATTATTATTATTATTATTAATTTAACTGAAATAAATATTAGGTGTATTTATAATACGAATATTAAAATATTAATGAAAAATATTCTGATATAAACAAAATAAAGGATAAGAGACCACGAACGAATAGAAATGTTTGTTACGTTTCATAGATTTTTTACAATTTTCTTCTCTCTACGTGAATTCAAGTTTCGAATAGGAAAAGATCTATGCTAGAAGATAGGAGGAGGAGGAGGAGGAGAAGGAGGAGGAAGAGGAGGAGGTCTTCTTTACTCTTGGGAGACAAAAATAGATCGTCTGTAGAATATTTTGCAGAAAGAGAAAGAGAAAGGTGTTCAGTTTGCAATGGTATGCACATGCATATACGCATACATATTAGAATTCGTAATACCTGTGACATATTTCGCTTATTCTACCATGTCGTAAAATCTCGCGTGTATTCTCTCTCTCACATGACCGTGTGGAATTTCTCTCGTTCGAATTATTCTCCTCGAAATTCTCGATTCAAGAAAACGAATGAAAATCTACATACACATACGTGTATATGTGAGAATAATTGTGTGTGTGTGTCACAATTTAAACTAATCAGAATGGAATATTACTTTCTCTACAAGTAAGTTTAATTATTCAAAAAAAATTCATTCATCACATTTGTTGAAAATTATTTCGAAAATTCTTAAATGTTCAAAAGTAAATGAATTTTATTCCAAAATTCAAGAGTACCTTTTTTTTTGTATTTATTATTAAATTTACACACACGTTCACTTTTTTTTTCAAAATCATCATCCTTCGATTCTAAAGAAGCTTTTACTTCGAGAAAAAAAAAAAAGAAAGAAAAAAAAGGGAAAATCAACCAGAGGAAATTCGGGGATCGATCTCGACAAATTGCAACGCGTCAAGTTGGTTTATTCGCGTTGCTAAGGGGAATAAGACGGTTTATTTGATCGGAAATCAAGCAAAAAGCGGCAACCTTCTCTTTGAGTTGTGTGTGTATGTGTGTGTATGTGTGCTCGGAAGTTGTTGGGAAAGGTAGGGTAGAAAAGGCGTCTACCCCTAAAATCTCATTTCTCCGGGTCTCTGGCGTTATCAAAAATCCGCGAACCTGGATCGAGTTCACAATCAGCTGGAAACTGGAATAACGTGAAAGAAAAAGAGAAGGGATGGGACGGGTTGGATGAGAAGGTGGTGGAGGTGGTAGGGAGGTGAGGTTGGGGTAGGAAAAGCTTTTTTTCTTGCATTCTTTTTTTCTCTCCAACCCCAGTTATCGGATAATCGAGCCTGAACTTTGGAATCCAAACTAATCTCGAGCTAGAAAGGAGGAAAAAGAGGTGGAGGCAAAATGGGGAGAAGGGGGACGGGGAGGGGAGGAGGAGGGGGTTTGCGGGGTGGTGGAAAATAGAGAAAGTCGATAAAGCAATAGTTACCTCTATCCATTCCTCGTTTCCTTTTTCAACTTTCGCAAGGAACGAAACGAAACGAAACGAAACGAAACGAAACGAACGACGAATTAACTCGTAATAACAAAAATTTAATCAATGCACGAGTGAGTCTACGAAAAGTTCACTCAATGTACGAATGAATGTACAAAGAATAATTCGAAGTAAATGAAAGTACCAATAATAATAAAGAACCATGATAAACTTTTATTAAACACAGAACTATTATTTAATCTATTTGAAAGAAACCTTATGATACAGGATTAACGTGTAACATCATCATCGTGTTATTACCTTCATCAAAACATGTGATAACAGTGATAAAACTTCTTTAAGTGTTTTTTTATTACTTTCTTAACTCAAGTATGATATCTCCTTAATATATATATATATATATATATAAATTACGTTGATATATAAATGAACACGGATCATTTATTAATGCTTATTTATTTGTTTTCATATTAATTAATTAATACATTACGTATATTCTATTTAATGTCGAACATTTTGGATACAAAATAACAATAAAGATAATGGACAAATTATTACAAAGTTTTTATAATCATTTTTTTTTTTTTTCAAATTATTCTTACAAAAAGAAATTCACGAATGAAAAGATTTGATGAATTTCAATTTGAAATGTTTTACAATTGAAGATTTGATCGACTACGAGACGATGCCTTTGTAGATGACGTATATCGTGCAAGTGAAATTCATCAATTCGGTCACGAGTTGGTATCTCATACCCCACGATAGTGTGGGTGCTTAATTGCCACCCAAATCCCGTTTCCTTTGTTCTATCTATTCCAACCCTATCCATCGATATTTGCTCGTACGATCGTCATAGCACCTATAGCACGTATACATTTATATTTACATACATATACACATATATATATATGAACCTCTTATGAGAGTATTCCTGTTCCGAAGATTCTACCTCAAATTAGATTCTCTTTTATATTCTTTTATTTTTTTTATATAAAATACTAAGGGTGTCCCGTCACGCGTTACTTTGGCTCACAATCAGTCCGATACATACGTCTTTAAGTCAATTGCAATTATAAATTGAGATATAAACTATCATATCTTTCAAGTTGAATGAAACTGCACACAGTGTGCAAAATTTGATTAAAATCGGTTCAGTAATTTAGGAGTTCATTGCGAACAAGCAACGTGACACGTTATTTATATATATTAAGAAAGAAGATATATATATCAAAACCTTTGAACATATTTCATTTGTATGCATAATCTATCGTGCTTTTAAGGTTTGTTCCTAAAACGAAATGCATTTAAACTATTAGGTTTTAAATAAACGAACGTGATTGGATAAATGTTGACGTATATGTGCACCAACACACGTAGAAATTTATTGAAACGTGATTGTGTGCGGGGGTTATATTTACGAGAATGGTCGTCAAGAGTTAAAACGATTCTACGTGAGCATGGGGCCGTCATCTGCAGACACCATGATATCCAATAAATATCCAATAATGTTCGAGCGTGGTTTACGTCTAACGATGGTAACTCAGAAGTAAGCACTGAGAAAGAGAAAGACAGACAGACAGAGAGAGAGAGAGAGAGAGATAGAGAGTGAGTGAGTTCAACCACGTTTCCAGTTCGATTTTCTGGAACGTTTGTCGTAATACTGCAAACTAACTGTAATAATAGAAAGAGAAAGAGAATATAAATGTTGTTATAACTTATAACAAACGTGTCCCTTAATGATGTCGAATAAAATATTTAAAAAAAAAAAAAAAGAAGAAGATAATAAAGTTTTCTATGACTTTCTTCTTCGTCTGACATTTATTTGTTCTCAACAATTTTCAAAGTTTTTTTTTAAACTACAGAAGGCTGTGTACTTCCCCGAGACAAGCAAGTTTTTTTTTCGAGGACTCCACTTTGACTTAGAAAATTATAAACAAATTTATGTAAAATGTAGATGAAAAAAAAAAAATGTTTCTAGAAACTTGAAGACAGTAATAAAAACATATCTAAATTTCCAAACATTTTGCATTTTATTTTCATGTATAAAAAAAATTCCTGAAAAATAAAACGTCGAAATTTTGAACGGTCACACACACACATTTGCCGGGTTTATATACCATAAGTTTGTTAAATAAAATGTGTTCTTTATAAAAATCCTATATCTAATAAATTAAACAAATATTTAATAAATTAAAATACAATGTACTCTTTTTGGTACAAAAAACCAAAAAAAAATCATTCAAGTAAATATTTTGTTATACAGCTAATGAATTGTCTTTCTTTCTTTCTTTCTTTCTTTCTTTCTTTCTTTCTATCTTTGTCGTTCTATCTTTTGGTTTGTTGATAAAAGGTGCATAACAGTGAAGAAGAACGATCGGAATGAGATAATAATAATGACGTTCGCACGATCAACTTTGGACATAATTATTCAAACAATTTCTGCATCGAGGAATGGTTCGTTCTATCGATCGGGTTGGTATTAATAACGTGTAACGTTTTCGGAGATAAAGTTCCTACGAATATGAGAGGAACGTGACCGAAATAATCTATTGAACGAGTGAATTAGATGGACTAGGTTGTGTAAAAGAACTTTAAATATTTTCCTTCAATTCAACTATTCTCAAAATAGAATGTAGTCGATAAATTTTCTATTCAACAAAAAAAAAAAATAATACTTATTATATTTGAAATTGTTCAATGCAATTGAATCCAAGATCAAAATAAAAACCTACCAAATCCTGAATATCACAACAACAACAAAATAATATTAATTATAAATTAAAATTAAATTAATATTATCACCTATGAAATACAAGAAATGAAATTATTTAAAAAATAAAATTAAAGTCCCTTTTATGCAATTTAATTTCAACCTAAAAAATCCTGTATATCACAATACAAAAATTATATTAATTATAAATTAAATTAAATTAATATTATTAACCGTCAAATAAAAAAGAAACCTTTTCATACAACAAGAAATCAAATTATTTATATAGAAAACAAAATTAAAGTCCCTTTATGCAATTACATTTTGTTATCATTAAAAAGGGGTTAATAACATTCTACATAAATTTTAGTTCAATTAATGATAATACTAGTCTCTTATCATTTAAAATATTCAAAAAAGAAAACACACACACAATACAACCTGATTCTCTCTCTTAAAATATGTTTGAAATATAAATGTGCATATATGTGCATATGTGTGTATGTTGAAGACTATAGACACTTTAGTAAAATAATGAAGGTTAAAATAGAGACACTAGACTCAGATGAACAACATGACCACCACCATCAGACAGTAGCTTCCATTTAACCGGCATCTTCAAAAGCATCGTTGGAATAATTACAGGAACGCTTCCCTCGACGTATTATCTATTCATCTTACACCATGCTTCGAGCATATTCCGTGAGTCCCATGATATTCGTTGGCATCGTGATGATATTCGCAAACTCATCCAAACTCCTAAAACCACGAGTATGGTGATGAACGGTGGGAGCCGTCTAATCTAATCCGGCTTTTCCCTTTTGCTGCTGTTCGAGCCTAGATAAAGCACCAAACATGGACACTACACTTTACAATACATGCTACTTCTAATTACTGAAACACTATTTGACCCTTCCCTATCCCACCTGGGTTATCATTCTTCTTCACTGTCATAAATATTTCACACAAATATTTCTAATCTTATATTGTTTTGATTAACATTTGTCATGTGAATCGATACAAATTTAATTAGGGAAGGATTAGAAATTTTTATTGAATTTTCGAAATTTCGATTGATAAAAAGATTATGTTTAATAGTATGACAAATAATAATAATAATATAATTTACAATTAAATTTGAAAAGTATAATACTAGATATAACAATTATTAATTAGGAATTTTAGGAATTCTAAACACTTGCAATTTTATTATCTATTTTAATTTATTCAAAATTAGATCTCTATGTAATACCTTTTTCTATTTCCTTTTATATTAATTAAGAATTTTAGGAATTATAAACACTTGCAATTCTATTATCTATTTTAATTTATTAAATTATATCTATATTTTATTTATTTAAATAAATAATTATATTTATAGATAGTTGTAATTCTTGTCAAATGAAATTTAGCACATTCCAAAAATATATCCTGAATTGGTCTCTAAAAAATGTAATGGTACCTAACTCTCTCTCTCTCTCTCTCTCTCTCTCTTTTCTCTTTTTCTCTCTTTCACACACAAAATTATCAAAGAGTGCTTGAAAAAATTTTTAATTTTACGAATGGCCAAGAAGAAAAAGAAGAAAAAAGAAAAAGATAGAAATGGAAATGGAAAGAGAAAGAAACAAGCTCGTGAATCAAAAAGAAAGAAAAAGAAAGAGAGAGAGAGAGAGAGAGAGAGAAAACGGCCTACATATTTCCGTCAGTTGAAAAATAAAAACACTCAGCAGCACTCGACCGCGTTTGCCGCACCAGCAAAAGCGGCTAAAGCAAAAGCAAGAATGGGTTGTTGGTTGTTGGTGGGTAGAGGTGGGTTGCTAGATGAACAGGGATGCTGGTTGTTGGATAGGGGTGGGCTTGGTTTGGTTTGGCTTGGCTTGGCTTGTTGGATAAGGGTGAGTTGGTATTACCCCGTCAAGCAATACGGTGTCTGAGTAACACAGTCGTTCTTCTACTTCCTGAGTCATAGCCCTTTGTACTTTTTTCATGTGTTACACGATTTCAAAAATATTCTTCTACTTTTCTAAGACTATTCTTCTTCTTCTTATTCTTTTCTATTTTCTATTTTTTTTTATTTTTTTATTGTTGACGAATAAAAGCGACTGATGCGAGTGAATGAATTCTTCGAGAGAATCTTTTACCATTCCTTTTTGATCAACTGACATTTAATTCGATAACCTTGAATAACTCGTGAAATGTACATCGATATTTGAACCTTTTGTAATTAGAATAATTTATATTATTATAAATAAATAAGTTTTATTCTATTATTTAGTAGTTTATTAATTTTTGCTTAGCACGCTTGGTCCAAAAGACCCAGACCTTTTTTGCAACTTTCGTAATTTTTTAAACATATGTAAATTTAATTTAAAGCTATAAAACTTATATAGTCTTTTTAAGTAAGTATTAAAGAAGTCTGAAAAAAAAATGTTGAAGTAAATCTATGCAATAGTTAATTTTTAATAACAATTATTCTCGTCCGGGTCCAAAAGACCCGGGTGTGGTAAGCGTGTTACTTCAGGAAGGGTGGTAAGCAAAGGTTAAAATAATATTATTAAAAATAAATAATTTTTATTCTATTATTTAATATCACATAAATCATATGTGATATATTAAATATTCATAATATATTTTAATTTATGTAAAAATATTTTTTCAAATTATATTTAAAGTAACAAAATGATATAAATGCAACATCGAAAAACAAAACTGGGTTAACACTGAGTAAAAAAATGATTGTCTTTCCAATCACAATATGTTATTTTCCAAAATTCTAATAAATAAATCTGTATTATAAAATATACATTTATTGTGACATGATCATACGTGAAAAACATGAAATTATTGATAAATCTATTTCTGATTCAGATCTCTAGAGATAACATTTGAAATCTTTTCAATAATAAATTGTTCCTTCTCTTTCGTACTAATTTATAAAATTGCATTTGTAAATTTAACATCGTAGTATATTAAATAAAAAGGTTGCAATTCAAAAATATCATCAGATATTTTCTCCATTATCTTTTATCTTTGAATATTTTATTTTTCTCAAAGATTACAATTCAATATAAATAACATTTTCTTCAATTGTGTCTATTGGATATGTTTGAAAAAAAAGTCAACTAGAAAATAGTTTTCATCGTGAAACTCACATAACTATACTATCTATCTATCTATCTTTTTTCTATTTTTTTTTTATCTTTTACCTTCTCTCACTTTATACACCTTTAATGGCCTCTTACTAGGATTACCTACTTTCTTACTTTTTTTTTTTCTTTTCACGTGTACTCGAGTGATTCCAAACCCAACTAACTCGTGCAAATCTTATTTCTTTGACAAAAAAAAATTCTTCAATGATAAATAAGCTTTGAAAAAATATTCTTTTATTTATTTATCATTATTATTATTATCTATTTTCTTTATTTAAAAATGAAACTCGTTAGGATATCTGCTAGTACAAAAAATAAAATCAAAAGAAATTGTTTCAGTGATCGTATTGGAAAAATGAAATAAAACTAAAAAGCATGGACAAACAAATAAATTTTCAAACTACAATGAATCCATGTTCGACATTTTCTACATTATAGGATGCAAATGACACCAATAGTTATTACAAATACAAAAGCATGAATTAACGATGGTTGAACGTGTGTGTGGGTGTTGTCCCAACGATCATGCCTACCGTTAACGTCATAAATTTTACACTTATGAATATATATATATATAAACCAGTAAGCCTGTGAAAGCGTTAAGTTTAACTTTGGAAATTATACTATGTATTATATAATATACCAAAAACCTCCACATATATATACATGTATATGTAATAAATTGACATGGGTAGAAATCGTGTTAACCCACCTGCTATACCGCAACGAATCGACTACTTTTTGAACATAACCGTGCCATTGGTTAGAACAAAATATAATAAAATATAATATTTGATTTTTAATGTCCTATTGTGATATTAAATATTTTTTGTTTTGTTTTTTAAATGAAAGTTTTACTAATCTGTTTATGTAATTGAATTTGTCGGAAAAGGAATATTTAATAATAATTGGAAGAATTGTTCAATATAAATTCGATATCGAAGGTATCAATATCAAGTACATGATATTATGAATATCGTTTTTGTACAAATTGGTAAAACGAGATAATATTCTATTTTTTTTTCTCTCTCTCTCTCTCTCTCTCTCTCCCATCACAAAAAAATATTTTGTTTAATAAAAAGAAAAGGAGTGAGTGAGGGGGTTGGTGCAGAGGGACAAATGTAAGGTTTGTTGATTTTATTTGTTAACGACGTTTCGTCAAATTCATTTGGGGGAACAAACGAAAAAGAAAAAAAAAAAAATCGATAAAAATTGAATTGTTTTTTATTTGATTTTATTTAACTTTTGGCGTTTGTATAAAAGAAAAAAAAAAGAAAAAAAACATTCCTATATCGTTAATAGTAAATCGAGATGAAATATTCGAAGATAACTTTCAGGAGTATAAACGGTGACCCTTTTAATGGGTATAATAAATTAGTCAAATTCGTTATATAATCTAATTCTAAAATTATGATCGATGTGAATTCTCTACATGGTTTAAACTAACATTCCTATCCCTAATTACTGTTCTTTCAACTGATAACTCTAACGTTATCTCTTTGAAAATGTCCCTTTATCATTTACGTAAATGTATGATAAGCATTGTCCAAAAAAAAAAATGTCACATGATTTCGATTATTTATTTTTATTAAAAATTGTTCGTAAAGTAATTATGATTAAAACATTCTAGAAATCGTAATGAAATATTTATTATGAAATAAATCAAAAATGAAAGTATATTATAAATAATATAAATAATAATGAGAGAAGTAAATAATGAAAATATATTTCTTTCAAATAGAAATAATTAATGAATGTAATATAAATGAAATTTTCGTTAAGTATAGTATTGACATTATTATACATTAATGTAATTGGTAGTATGTATTCATTTTTATTCGATTGTTTTAATTTAATTACGAAAACGTGTAAATAATTCGCATTATTTCGATTTATTACTTGTAAATAATTCAGAATAAATTCAAAAAGACATATTATTATTATTATTATTATTATTATTATTATTATTATTATTATTTTTAATTTTATTAATATGTTATAAAATATGAAAGTATCGCGGAAGAGATAGATATATTCCATTAACTTGGTTGAAACCGATATGGAGCGAAAAAATATGGAAGCGTTTTTAAAATGAAGATCCGAGGGTGAGCATGAGTTTCTTGGTATTCCATCCGATCGCGAAAGTTTTACGGTAAACGATAAATTTGCGAATGACGAGGGTGAGTAGTTACGGGGGAAAAGAGAAAGAAGAAGAAGAAGAAGAAGAAGAAAAACGAAGAAAAATCATGATTCGGGTTGAACCTTTTTAGTGGTAGCCTAGAAATCGATATTGAAGTAAACTTTGATGGATATAAATAGATAGCTGTTTCTTGTAAATTTCTTACATTCTTCTTCGTTATAACGAACAACCAAAATTACAAATGAATAATATCAAATAAAATCGAAAAAGAAGAAGAAGAAGAAAAAGAAAAGAATGAATTAATTTTCATTGTGAAATTAAAATAAAATTAAAAGAAATAAATAAAAAAGAAATTGTAGAAATAAAACTTGATGGATAATAAATTGCGCGTGGAAATTCTAAACGTTTTGCTTTTTCTTACTGTAAAGAAAAAAAGTAGAAAATGAAAAATAAAATAAAAATAACAAAATAAGAAATAAGTTGAAAGAAAGAAAGTTGAGTAAAATACAAAAAAAAAAATAAAAAATAAAATGGAATACAAAGGTGGTAGGGGAGAACGGTCGAAAGTTTGTTAGGACGAGCTGCCACGAGAATAGAATTTTCGACTTCAACGTCATGGCAGTTTCCTCCTCCTCCTCCTCCTCCTTCTCCTCCTTCTCCTGTTGTCTTATGCTGCTGCTATGCTCAAGTGCGAAGAAAATGGCGGAAGTACTTGCCAAGCTTGCATTGCATTCTTTTACCCTTCCTTTTTCTCTGTCCGTGTTTCTCTTTCTAAGTGTGTTGCTTGTTTCGTTGCTTGTTCAACCCATGTCTACTCATTTTCGTTCTTCTCACGAGTGTCCAGGACTCAAAAGAACTTTGCTTCCAACCCATACCCATACCCATGAGACATCGAAAAAGACTTGCTTTTTTTCCTCCTATCTTTTTTTTTTTTTTTTTTTTTCGTTTCAAACTTGTTGTTGTTGTTGTTCTTGTAAAACTTGTGAAAACGTGTCATGTTGTTTGTCTCTTGCACATATATTTACATGTGTATTTAAATAAATGTATAAGTGTGTTGTTGGTTAGGGTTGCGTCAGGATGATTGCGTCAAGATGGAGTAGGTGACCCCCATAAGATTTTAACCTTATGGTTAGTAGAATCCTTGACACAACTTAATAGGATTTAGTCTTATGTACTATCTCTGTTTAAACTACTTGTGTTTAATTATTTTCGTGCAGACTAAATGGGTTACGTTAGGGTTACGTCAGGATTGCATTATTATTATTATTTTTTTTTTATATTTTATTTCTCTTCTTCTTCTTCTTGTTCTTCTTCTTCCTTTTCTCATTCCAAGCATAATTAAGTGAAATCTTAGTTACTTTCGAACTTTTCTGTCCTTCATTCTTGTTCATCTTCTTCTTCTTCATTTTGATCCTTTTTTTTTTTATCTCCACCTTCTTACGAGTTGGTACTTATCAAGCGAAACGCAAAGACTTCGTTTCTTTCGAAAAAAGAGAAAAGTAATTTTTTTTTTGTCGAGTAGTAAGTACACCAAACCCTTTCTCTCCACGCCCTTTTCTTTTTTTTTTTTTGTTCTCAGAACATCTTCCAACCTTTTCCACTAGCACCCTCCTCCCATATTCCTGTTCGAAGGGTCGCTTTGTCGACTTTTCTCATTTGAACGGGGGATTAAGTTGCTTTATTTGACCCGCCATCCAAAAAAAAAAAAAGGTTAAGGGTGAGGAAGTTAAAAACGTTTACCTTCAACTTTAAGAAACTTTCAAGTCATTAGTTATTAAATAATTGTCTTCGTTTGTTCAAGTCTCGAGAAAAGAGAATGGAAAAACAATTGAGAGAAAAAAGGAAAGTGAATAATATAATCCTATTTTTTTTTTGTCCCCTTCATTAATTAATTCTTCCTTTATCCTCTTTTTATCTTTTTTCTTTTTTTCTTTTGCAATATTTTTCTTCTTTTACGACAAAGGAATGTTTACACGTTCAAATTGTTTGTTGAAAATGAAAGAGATTAGTGCTGCAGTTGGTTATGTGTCTATGCATTTTTAATAATAAACAAGATGACATTTTTACCTGAGTAAAATTCTTTCTCTCATTAAGAAAAGGTACACCACGTTAATACATTTTGTCTTTTTTAATTTAATATTGCAAACAACAACATTTAATATCTCATGCTGAAAAGTACTAATGGAAAGAGAAAAAAGTGTTATCATGGTTTTTTGAAATACAATTTCTTTTTTTTTGTTCAAAATCAAAAAACACATACATTTAATATTTATTCACGTGTTCGATTTATTTATTTATTTATTTACATAACCATAAAAAAAAAGAAAAACACCAAAACAAATAAAAATAATATGCCAATTCACAAATCTAATTTTAATAAAATGATCAAAACTTGATTTCAAATTAATCTCATCCTACGTTTACAATTTAAAAAAAAAAAAAAAGAAGAACAAGTTTGTCAAAATTTAAATGTCAGATAATTTTCAGGTGTCCTTTTTACAATTCATAGAAAATAAGAGAGAGAGAGAGAGAGAGACAGTCGTGCCCAGAAATCATAGATTTCGCTATTAGGCTTCCGATTGTTCGAATATCTATGCTAGACAAGTTTTGTACTCGTTAGCATAATATCTTAATACGAGGATGCTCGGCTTCTATTCAGAAGGTTTCTAGGAGGAGAACGTCAGACACGATCTAATTTAAAGTTTCAACTTTAAGGATAGAGATAGACGGAGATAGATAGATAGATAGATAAATAGATAGAAATAAAAAAAGAAAGAGAGAGAGAACAAGAGAGAGTGAGAAGACGTGCAACGTTCTTACATTGGACAAGACAATTTATGAGATATAATTTATATGTGTGTGTATAACACGTTCTATTTCCTAAAAGCATTCTCCCCCCCCCCCCGACCCCTCCCCCTAACACACATATATATATATAAATATATTTAAATGAATAATTTAATGTAAAACATGTGTGTGTGTGTGTAGGGGTGAGAGGAATATGTATATGTGAAAATATGTAAATATAAAAACAACCAAATCTGTTGGGTTATGTCAGGGTTGCGTCAGAGTTTAACGTCAGGATTTTACAATATTATTTGACAATATTTGTTTGTACATTTAATATTTTGATTTCTTTGACAAATTGAAGAAATGTAATTTAAAATGAGATTCAAGTAGATTTCCAATCAAATTGTCCGTGATTTCTACTTTTAACGATGAACATAGGATAGCCAGTAGTATTTTCTACTTCTATTTACTAGTACTATTTACTACTACTACTATTACTATGTAATACTTTTACTCGTCGTCAATTTGACTCGAGAAGCATCGAAGCAACTACTTTTCAACAATCAATTTCTATTTTCCGCCTTCGTTTCTACCGTTTACCATTCCCTTTTTTTCTATGGTGAAAACGGTTTTGCGGAATGATTCGTTTCGACGGTGATGGATCGTAGAAAAAAAGCAGCAGCAGCTACTATAATTTAAGTCAATTGTTCGAATTGAAATACGATTATCTACCATTTAACTTGGATTGATGACAAATTTGATTTTCTTACTTTTTTTTTAACTGAAGCAAATAAATCCATGAAGAGAGAGTTTAAGTGAATATAATGAAATTAATTCTAACTTGTATGTTTTACAAATATATTATCTATTTATTTATTAACATCTCTTAATGAATTATTTTTTAATAATAAAGATAAAAAAAGAATATTTCAAAATTATCTCATGTAAATTTAACAATAACAAATAAATGTCAAAATTGTAAGATTAATTTCATTCGTATTTATTTTATTAGGTGATTCGAAAAGTCGTTTTGTTTTTTGCTGACACAATAATGGCATTAGTTGATACAAACCGATAAGTAGTAACACATGAGATCGATGAGAGATGATAAATTTATTAAAATCAACTATTTATGACCACTTGAAAGGTTTAGATTTAACCTCGAATCAAGAATTATCTTCATTTTTACAAAAGAAAAAACGAAACGACTTTTCAAACCACCTAAACATACATATCTTTATTTATATATATAAATAAGTGGTTTTTATTCGTAACTTTTATAAGAACAAATAATCAAATAGAAATATATCGAACTCTGTTTCTTTGTTGTTCTAACAAAAGGTTCAATCGATAAAATCCTATTAACAAAACAAACGACACACACACACATACACATACATATCTATCTACACCTACGTTTCATAATTACCTGGAAATTCTTTTTCTTCATCGACAATTTTTTCTTAAAAACCAAATGAAAGAAATACAAAATATAAAAAGTATCTACATTTAAAGAGAAAATAGCAACTGAAAGAAAGAATGGAAGAAAAAAAATAAAAATAAAAATAAAAACGTAGACTGGGGATAACGTAACGAGAGAAAGAGAAAGAGAGAAAGAGAAAGAGAGAGAAAGAGAGCAGCGAAACGAATCTCCGACAAAAGCGTTATTTGCCGATGAAAACTCAGCACCCACGAGCGCTTAACGACGCTCGTTGAATTTCATCGTATTCTCTTTCCTCTCTCTCTCTCTCTCTCTCTCTCTTTCTCTCTTTCAATACACAATGAAAAAAAAAAAAAAAAAAGAAAAAAAAAAGGATAGGCAGATAGAATTTTGATTCGAAACGAAGCGCGACGGCATTTCTACGCGTTATTACGCATATACCCACGATTTTATTTCGTGACGTGCGAAAGGTCAATACTGTTCTCTCGGTATATGCGAATGTAAACGCAAAAGGTTTGGTTGCACCAGTAACAACACAGTAGTACCATCACCATCACTACCACTACCATCACCACTACCATCAGTAGCAGCAACAATTTCCACGATTCCTGATGAAAACCACGCCGATTTATATATCTCTTTGCTATATTTGTATGGATATATGTGTATGTGTCTGTCTACCAAACGTGGGGATCTAACAAACCTGAAAACCACTCTTTTCCAAACTCCCCTAACCCCACCCCTTCCTCCTTTCGCTTCGTATTTTCAATCCCCGAAATAAATATATATATATATATATATGTACTGTATATCTTTATGCGTATATTAATGACTTCATTTACTTGACCCGCAAAAATTTACATGCAAATACCTTAACACTCTCCCCTTCATTTTCTATCTATCTCTCACTCTCTCTCTCTCTCTCTCTCTCACTCACTCTTAATTTTTATACAAATACATACACACGTATACGCATAAGCACACATATTGCGATTCAAACTGACTGCCATTAAATTCGGATGTTTCTATTTTTTCTTTTTTTTTTTTTTATTTGATTGTTTTATTGGAATTATATGTTTGGTTTGTTTGGTTTTAAAACCTTGAAAAATGTCTTCGTGTTTTTGTACCGTAAGGATATAAAAATTGATTATATCTCAACACACTGTTCTTTCTTTCTTTCCTTCTTTCCTTTCTCTACTTCTTTTTCTTTCTTTTATCAATTTTATCAGATCTCGTAGCATCAAAAATTGAGCCGACGGCTACCTACCAACTCGTATATTCTCAAATACGCGAACTTTTATCACAGAACAACCAACAACAACCAGACGCCTGAAGATAACTAGAATTTTTTTTTCGTTTTTTTAGAATATAGATACCTTTTTATCACCTAGCACGAACTAATAAATGAAATTTCAGGTATATCGTTATCTACAGTTGACTACATTTGTCTACGTAATCTTCAATCGTAGTTTTATATTTTTATCATTTCACATATTACCACCAAAGTTCCTCGTTTTATAAAATTCGTCAAATCATTTTTCTTTTTTTTTTTTTTCTATCTTTCAATCGATCGAATTTAATTTAAATTATAATTAATTTCATTACACACACACACACATACACATTTCATCGAAAAAATATTGTCAATGTGTTTCCACGAATAACAAAAATTAATTAATTAAGATTATTTCGAAATGTCGAATTATTTTCCAAACTCAATCTCATTTGTCATTAATTATCGCAATAATAAATTATGTTGAAAATCGTTCAACAAATTACTTGAGAAAACACGATTGTAGGACAATAGGGGATGATGATGACGATATTGGGTGGTGGTTTTATTGGGTGGTTGTTGATCAAGATTTCCAACAAAATATGTTCAAATATCAAAATGGGTCGTGAATAATCATTGCAAGAAATACTTTTCAATCTATATTCTCTTCTCGTTAAATTAAATATGACGACGAATTTGAACTGTTAGACAGATATCAAAATTAATCAAATTGCACACGTTCTCACGTATTTTCATCTATCTTTAATAAATCAACTCTTCACACAAACACACACACACACAGACACACAACAATAATTGTACTTATCCTTCTGCAATTTTCAAACATTTTTTGATCAAATCAAATTCACTGCACGTGTTATATTCTAAACAATCTATTTATTATCTACACATTTATCTTTTTATAATTTTGAATTATAAAAATATAATAATGGCGCATAGGTTTGAATCAAACGAGAAGAATGGTGTTGTTGGTTGATGGGTAAACAAAACAAAAAAAAAATAAATAAATCTTTGCAACGAGTATCAAAGACAACGGACAAGGGAACAGAGAGAAAAAAAAGAGCTTTTTTAGAATGAAAAAAAAAAAAAAATGAAAAATCTGGTGCTCCATTTTCTCGGTTCTTCCACGCGATCGTACCCGAACACGTAACGGGATATTTTCAGGTGCCTTTCAACGCGTTAATTGGCCTCTCGTGCTCGTAACGAGAAGGTCGTTCGACCGTCCTTTTACAAAGCTCTATGCTTTTTGGCGGTTTCACGATTGCACCCGTTTCATCGGTTAATTTTGTTTTTCTTTTTTTGGTTCTGTGTTTCCCCCTCCCTCTACTCCCTAACACCCTCCCCCACCCACCCTTCCTTTCGTTTTTTGGGCGAAAGGTGATCACTCTATTTTTTATTTTGTTTCAATTCATGTTCTCTGTTCATTTGCTTTACTTGTTACTCCATTTTACTTCTCGTTAATCATTCAATCAGACAAAAATACACACACACACACACACACACACATACACAGTTAATAATTTTCTAACACAAACGTAAAATTTGGCGACTCTGTCGATTCTATACAATTTTGTGTCCATTTTTTTGTTTTTTGTTTGTTTTTGTGTGTAAATAAAATCTATGCAATTTGAATGAAATATTTGGTTGTTTTGAAAATAATTTCGTTTTTTTTTCCTGACACAATAAAATCATTAGTTTGATGCAAACTAGCAAATATCAAAATGTAAGATCGGTAAGAGTTTAAATTTATTCAAATTCAATTATTTATGACCACTTGAGAATGGCTTAGGTTTAACCTAGTAGCAAAAATTGTCTTCATTTTCACACACACACACCAAAAAAATATACAAAATCATTTTCCGAACAATTCAATAATTGTGACGTATTGTGTAACGATAGTCATTGATTATAATTTATCATTTGATATGTATAATAATTATATACACGATGGAAATTTATTATATTCGTCGAACGTATTAAATGTCATTAATAAATGAGCTAATAAAAAGAGGGTATTAAGTTACTCGCGGATTTTAGTTTAATTCGCGTTATTAACGTTAATGGTTGGTAACGCCGCAAAATGATGCTATTACAACGAATCACCCACTGACGATCCAAAATTTACGATTATATAAAACCATATACCTATACTAACAAATTTATACGAACGGTGAGAATCCAATGGAGAGAATATTAAGTGTCCATACAAATTCATGCAATTTTTTTCTATAATTAAACCTTTCACACACACACATACATACACACATTCACATTCACATTTATTCTTGATAATAATCTTTGACAAAAATCCATAGTGAACTCAATAATAATTTAATTAATACGTTTCAATTAAATGAATTTTAGTGAATAATAAAATCCAAATTTTTTGTACTCTTTTCTTTCTTTTATTTTTTATTTTTTTTTTAATTTCATTTGTCTATTTTAATTTAATTTCTTATTGAATAATAAAACCCAAAATTTTCCTGTACCCTTCCTGTTTTTCATTTCAATTGTCCTACTTTGATTTGATTTCTTTTCAAAAGAATATTATTATTCAATTATTCTATTGATTTTCTTTTTTTCTATAGTGTGGGTTTAAAAGATACTTTAAATATTAAAGCTTTTTACACTTGGGATGACATTTCGCAAACATTTTATCACGCGTTATAATACGCTTACGAGTGTTTAATGCGATTTTCTACCTAGTAAAGGTTCTGCTAACTCTAAGATGTCGCATTTTCTAAGCTGAATGAAAAAGAAGAAGAAGCAGAAGAAGAAGAAGTAGAAGAAGAAGTAGATAAGAGAGCTTTTATAATAATCTTTCATTCTATTTATTTTTCTTTTATAATTCTTCCTTTCACAATTTTTATCGATACTTTTTACAAAATACAAATCAAAAGCAATTTATTGAAAATGTTTTTATTCCCATCGTTGTATCGACATAAATAAAAATCATATCAAATGATAGATTTATTTTAAAATGATTTTTTTTTGGGGGGGGGTTTTTTGGTTTATTTGAATTTGCTGATGTTGAATTAATTAGTAGAATTTTTGAGCTTAAGTCAGTATCATAATTATTACCATGCATATTATGTATGTTGATATTAACGTGAAATGTTCAAGTTTACCTTTTGATATGTATAACATGCGTTTGAATTTATGCTAAAGATAACAGAAAGTTAAATTAAGGTTTAATCATCAAAAAAAAAAAAAAGTAATTCTTATTAATTATTTCAATTGAACAATAGAATAATTTGTGAATATGAAAACAATTATTAGAAATAAAACGTATTGTGATTGATGGATGAAAAAAAAAAAGAAAAAAACCACTTCAAACGAAATGAGAAAATAATTAAAGTCAGATAGCATTGTTCGATCGATTTTCTTCTATTTGACTTAGTCTTTTAAAAAAAAAAAAAAAAAGAAGAAGATGGTTAGAAGGTAATAGAAGTTTTACGCCAAAAGGGAAAACCAATAACTGCGGTGATGGTGGTGGTGGTGGTCGTTCGTTGATCGTTGAATTGCTATTGACCAAAGAAAAAGAAAATGAAGCTCCACCCGGACGATTACTTCTTACTATACCATAAAAAAAAAAAAAAAAAAAAAAAAACAAGAAAGAAAGAATTAAATAGACAACTTAGTTTTTTCTGCAAATAATTCTTCTTCCACTAAATAACAATATAATAATAATATAATTATATTAACACTTTAATAACTGCACGTTTACGAATAACGTAGCCAGGGTTCGGTGACATTTTTGAAAAATTTCAATTAGAAAAACTGTAATTAAATTCACGACAAAATTAACATAAAAAATCAACAACAACAACAAATTTAATTTTATATAATATAATATAATTTTAAACATATCAAAAGTTATAAATAAATAATAGCCAATAATGGTTGTTACGGCTATCACACACACGCATGTTGCATGAGTGATCATTAAAGTGTTAATATGATACAATTATATATAATATAATAATTAATTTAGATGTAATTTATTGACATGTGATTAAAATAATGAATAATAATAAAAATAATATTAATATAAAAAAATAATGAAAATGTTTAAGTGAAAAAGTAAGAAAAGTAAAAGTAAAAGAAAAGTTGTAACTTTACTCAATGTCGCCCGTGAACTATCGATTTCTTACGAAGGACACGTCGGTATAAATGCAAAAGATAGAAAGAGAGAGAAATAGAGAGAGAAATAGAGAGAGGAAGATAGTGATAGTAAAAAGCAACGATGTAGTTGAACGTCTCCTCAGATGAACGCACGATTACTCTCGGGAAAACGTCATACGTCGACGTTTAATACGATAGCTGGTGGTGTTCCCTGTAACATCTCACCGGGAGAGCTTTCCCTGGTGCGCATATGTTACTCGACATAATTATTTGCATAGCCAATTAATGGCATAAACTAGTCCTGAACACAATTGCGATGTCAATTAACGCTTACAAACCCCCAACTATTATCTCACCATTCCTAATCTATTGTAGAACTATTGTATCACCATATATATATATATATATGTTTCGAACTATTAATGTACATTTATACATTAATTTTTTTATTGGTTACTTATTTTTATTTTTATTTTTATTTTTATTTTAATTTTAATTTTTTCGATGATATGTGAGTGCATATGTGTGTTTGTCAATTTTACCTGATATTGTTTTTATTTATTTTTGTAATTTTATTTTATTTATTTTATTATATGCAACAATTAATATATATTTTATTAATTATTAATTATTAATTATTTTTATTTTTATTTTTATTTTTATTTTTGTGATGCTAGGGTGCTTGTCAATTCTACCTGCCACCTTATTTATTTATATTTTTGTAATTTATATTTCTTTTTATTAATTATTATTTTATATTATTTTTTTTTTTATTTATTTAAGTTTATATAATTTATATTTTCTAAAAATAAAATATATAAAGGTAAAAGTTATGTAATAAAACAACACATTATTATAACACATATATTACAACACAATATTATAAATTACTTACAATACAATATAATTAAAAAAAAAAAAAAAAAAAAAATGCACTGATATTGATAAAATACTTTTCATAATAATTTATTTTTTCTCTGATAATAAATAAAAATACTATTTTATCTACACGAATGAAGATAACTAGTTTAAAAGTTAGAAATTGTTAATAGAAGTCATTTTTCAAAAGAAAAATTCTCTCTCTCTCTGTCTCTTTTTAACTTTTTACTTTTGATTATTTTTTCTACGAAGAAATGAACTTTTACAGTTACAGTTGAATATAAGTATGTATATCGAAATGCGTACATCATCACCACCCAGAGGCGTTTCACGTTTAAAACGTAAGCAAAGATTTACGAACTTCCAGGTTTACATTCAATCGCGATGGTTGTCCAATGGTTGGGTGACCTGGTTACGTGCTAGGAAAGTCTCCAAGTCGTAGACTGCTGTCTATCGATGAACTAACGTCTGTCTTACCCTCTTGTCTATATACATTTATATTGGTATGTGTATATACGTGTATATATGTGTGTATGTTAGATACGTTAAAAGAATGAAAAAGAAATAAGACCGACGACACCTTACTCTCTCTCTCTCTCTTTCTCTCTCACTGTGAACTCTTACATTTTCACATTTATTTCGTCTACTTTTTCGATTGAAAGAAGAAAGAATTAAAAAAAGAAAAGAATACTTTTTTTTTGAGATTTTTACAAGATAGAAAGAACTGGACTTAAACTTGTGACGTAGTGTAGTAACATGAACGAAACTTTGACAAAAGTTCGACAGATATCCCTGGAATTTCATGCGAAAAAAGTGCACCGGGTTTCTTCTTCTTCTTCTTCTTTTTATTTTATTTTTACGATCGAGTTAAAAACAGGAAGAAATAAAAGAAAGAATCAGAAAATTGAGGACGAAAGAATGTCCGAATTATTTTCTTTTTTTTTTTTTTTGTTTTTTTTTATATCGATTTCAAGTAATGAATTCATCCTGATATAAAATATCAATCGCAAGTATAGTAAACGTGTCCGGCACACCTACGATAAATATGTCCAACCATAAAGTTTTTCAAGCGAGTCCCACATGTGTCCCACACACACACACACACACACACAGAGAGAGTTTTATTTTTATTACCTTTGTGCAAACTCAAAACACACCCTGAATTTTCTCTCAACTACTTTCTTTGATCAAGGACAATTGTAGGAAATAATCAAAAGACCTTGTTCCTCTTCTACATTTTCATCTTCAAATTAATTGAACTATTTCGTAACACATTATTATTAGCCTATAATAGACCTTTAACTCATCGTAAGTAAATGGACAAAGTTAAGCCCATTTTTCTAAATGATATTTATCGAGATATACTAAATTGATGTGTTCACGGACCCACCCTTAAATGTTAAACCCTCTTGGAACGAGACAACTAACTAAAGTCTTCGACACGGTGGCTTACACGTGAATAATAGAGGCCATTACGAACACTTTTCTTTTGACCTTTTAACCATGGAAAAAGGATTTAAAAAAAAAAAGAATATAAAAAACCCCCCTGGTAGTTAAGCAAATGAATAATAAACTTTTACGTGTTTCTAACAAAAATAAAAAAATAAATTTCAAATTCAAATGAATTCTTTTTCAATAATACGATTCACATCAAACTAACATTACAATTATTTGTTTAGAATATAATGAAAATTAATATTAATAATAATATTATATTTTAAATTATTATTTTATTAATTTAAATTAATATTCTAATAATATTATTTGAATTATTATTTTATGCATTAATATTAATAACACATACACATAATATTATACAAATACCCATAACAATTTGTAATAATAACATTAGAAAAATGTCATCCATTTTTTTTTCTAATTCCTTTTAACGTATTAAAATTGATATAATAATTGGAACGAAAGGTGGAGTCAAATTGCAATTTTCAATTTATGAATTTGATAGGGCAAGATCGATAAAGGTTGTTCCTTGGTTAATCACGAAGGGATTTCGTATTAGTTTGGTGCGATAGTGCGTTATATCGTTAGCTAACGTGATAGACTTCCTGTCTCTCTCTCTCTCTCTCTCTCACTCACTCTCACTCTCGTGGTAGCTCAAAATGGTTGGCCATAGATCACTAAGAACTCGAGTGCAGATCCGGTTGGTGGTTGTATCCGGAATATCACGGGGACGCATCTGGTCAGTTATAAGCTGTTCCCTGAACCGCATGTGTTTCCGAAGGTTTCAGTATATATAATCGAAATATACAGAGAATAAGATTACAATTCTATGTATAATCAAATTTCCAAACAATTATCATATCCCTTTTCACCGACATTTTTCAATTCATTTCAATTTTAAACTTAAATCCCCAAAGAAAACACATGTGTTATCAGACATTTTTAAACAATTCAAAGATATGATTCATTCTATGACAAATTGAATTTTTTTCTATTTAAATATAAAAAACAATTTGTATTATTTATTATCGATGTAAAAATATTGGACAATATAAAAATGTTTATCTATATATTTGACTTGTTGGTAATTAACCCTTACATTATTACCAACCCATATACGGGTAGTTCATGCAAAGTGGAGTACGCAGATACGACCTAACGACCCACATAAGTGTCGTACGATGCTACAATAAAAAAATATATGGTTTTAAAGATAATAACACCATATGTATTCTACAGAAGAAAAAAACAATCAAACAAAATAATCTTTAGTAAAAAAAAAAAAAAAGAAACATTCAATTGAATCTACTTCAAAGTCCACCACATAATTTTCATCAGAACATAAAATAGAATTATTATTAAATATAATTCTGATCAAAAAAGAAAAAAAATGATATCGTAATATAAAGGGTGGTATAGAAAGAAAAAAAAGGAATAAAATAAAATATATGTTGAAACCTAATCCGTGTTAACAAAGGGTAGAGGAAAAAAAGAAGAGGAAAGGAAAGAAGAAAAAACAAAGAGAAACGATCAAAGGGAAAAGACAAAAGAGGGTGGTGGTGGTGGTGGTGGTGGTGGTGGTGGTGGTTAAAAATGAGAGAGAGAGAGAGAGAGAGAGAGAAGAAAAGAACGCCATGGGCGATCTTTGATCAAACCGACCTATAAAATGAGTCCAAGCTACGATAATCCGTGCCACAAGTTTATATGCTCTTTTTCTATCTTTTTTTATCGCATGGTCGCGTTCCTTGAAACGTCCCCTACTCACGCGAGAAGCCACCCCGGTCAATAATTGGAAAGATAAACAAAACTCCTTCGTACTAACCCTAACACACTTATATAATTTTTTATATATGTAGTACAAGAATTTAGGGTAAACACCATACATTAATATTGATAAAATAATCCTATAAATTAGATGAATATTTTTCAAATACATACACATACATATGATACTGTAAAAATCCCTTTGTACTAACCCTAACACACTAATATAATTTTTTATATATGTAGTACAAGAATTTAGGGTAAACACCATACATTAATATTGATAAAATAATCCTATAAATTAGATGAATATTTTTTAAATACATACACACACACATATGATACTGTAAAAACCCCTTCGTACTAACCTTAACACTAATATAATTGCTTTTATATTTGTAATACAAGAATTTAGGGTAAACACCATACATTGATATTGATAAAATAATCCTATAAATTACATGAATATTTTTCAAATACATACATACACATATGTGATAGTGAACATTGATTGGTCATTAGTAGAGATCATATTATTATAAGGCAAGCCAATTTAGTAGGAAAATTTAGAATTTCATTAACGAGATCATCGGATGTAACATTCCAATGATTTATTATAAATCCTGAAATAACACATATGCAACGTTAACGGGGATACGCTTACCATATATTAATCTTTAAACATACGGATGTGTGTACACAGAGAAGGAGGAGGAGCAGGAGGAGGAGGAGGAGGAGGAGGAGAGAGGAGGCCTCTAATAAACAGTTTATAATAAATTATGGCAACATTTGCATCGCAACTAGTCAACGTTTATCTACATTTTATCCTTGATTATATTATAATTTATATATTTAAGTAGTATAATAAATGTATCTAGTATTCTAAAAGGATAATTGTGTGATCAATATTTCATATTTCCATTTAAAGTACATATTATCATTGTACAATATTTTATTGTAATGCTTAACTGATAATTCATTAATCACAAAATAGAAAAACATTGTTTTGTTAATATTAATTGATAATTGAAGTATTATTTTTGTATTTTAACTGGTCTTATATTTTTATTTAATGAAAATTATAATTGTTTGTGATCGTACAAATAATAATAATTATTGTCTATAAATATAAATTTAAATTTTAAATATATATATAAATATATAATTATAATTTTAATTAATAATATAATTTTTCATTTAATTTTAATTATATATTTATATTTATATAAATATTCATTTAAAATTTATTATAAATTAATTATAATATTTATAATAATATATAGTTAATATTATATTTATATAAATATATATAATTTTAATTTTAATTTTTACACGAATAATAACATTTCTTAAACAATTAAATAATTTATCAAATCAATGCAACAACATATACGTTCTTGGAAGTATTTAATTTAAATAAAAACTAGAGATAGATCATTCGTGAAAAACTAGTTCATTTAGTACTCGTAAATCTAGCAACCCCTTTTTTTACGAGCACCATCTTCAACCCTATTCATCCCCCTTTCTTGTCATTCTTCTTTTTTCTTCTTCTTCTTCTTCTTCTTCTTCTTCTTGAAATAAGGAATAGGGAATGTTCCAGGGCAAGAAAAGTTAGTTATTGCTTTCCGATTCGGTGTCATACTTTCATACTCTTCCACCTAGTTACTTCCTAGGTATGAAACTATGTGCTTTGAAACTTTGTCATGCACGTGCAACACGTGGTAAAGACATTTGCCGAGGGAAAAACGCGAAAGTCAATCTATAATGTAGGCTGTATGAGTCATGCGCTTTTGATCGATAGACAACGTTCTACGGGTTCCTAGTTGCTAAGCTTCAAAGCACCACCTCTCTCTTTCTCTCTCTCTCTCTCTCTCTTCCTAAGTTTGTGATTTTTATGCAATTATTTTGTCTCTTCTTTGTCAAATTTTTTTTTTTTTAAACAAGAACATTTTCACACACACACACACAAATATGTATTCGATAAAACATTGAAATTGAACGTAACAATTTAAACATAAAAAAAAAATTACAAATAAAGATGACTACAGATATCTCAAACACATGATACGATTTATCGTTTCTAGTTACTACGATTAATGATCAATCTTCAAATACTAATGTCAGTGTATTATTTCATTTGATTTTCTATCCTTTCTCATTTTTATTTTTTTTATTATTTTCTTCTAAAGAATGAAAGAGAAGGAAGAGTAATCTCGTAAGAAAAATCAACAATATAAGGTAACACACGAACACAACGTGTTCAAGTTATCTTATCGATCTAATGATTTAGTTTCTTCGAAGAAATATATAGAAATAAATTACTATACTTTATTATTAATTTTAACAAAAAAAAAAAAAAGAAAGAAAAAAAAACGGTATTTTTCTTATTAAGTAACACGTACAGGTGTTTAATTTCTTAAAAAGAAAACAACTCAATAAAAATTGCATTATTGAATCTAACAAATTGAAATATTATTTTGGAAAAAAAAACATATATTGATTTTTAATTAAATATTTATTTTTCTTCCCCTTTTAATCAATTCCTTTATTCAAACAATTTATATAAATCATTCCAAAAAAAAAAGAAAACACAAGATTGTTCAAATGTAACGAAAAAAAAATGATTTGTGATTAGTGAAACATTTCCATTTTTATGGAATTTTGTGATAAAATCGATGAAAGTTTCGATGGAATAATGGTCAGGCCTTTTTCGAATGGTTTTACGGATGTTTAAATGTCGGTTAACATAACATTGATAATATCGTCCACGAAGCCTTCACATCGGATCGGCCTTTCTCATTGGAGTCGTTTTCGCTTTATCGATGGGAAAGCATCGATAACCGAGCGTTCCGCAGAACAATGTGCCTGTACTACCCTAGACCCGACCACTATCATCGAGTAAAACTCTCGCCCTAAAATCTAAGTACTTGTCGTCACGCGAACTAACACTAATATTACCTTTCAACTACACACACACACATACACACACACATATATACATAGAACTTTCAAACATTTATTTCTATCTTTATTCCTACAACACGAATTTTTAACTATTGGTTACAAAAATACATTTCTACGAAATTTACAAAATATATTATTAAATAATATATTTATATTATTTATCATAATTAATATATTATTTAGTTTTTTATTTTTGTTTGTTTTTATTTTTATGAAATTATCCATATTTTTATTTTTATTTTTATTTTTGAGTGTGTCAATAATTTGATACTTCGATCATTCGTATTTCTAATTACGAAATCACATAAAATTATATATATATATATATATATACAATTTTACCTAATTACTTTTTAATAAAAAAAAAATCCCTAATGTTTAAAATATATACCCGTAATTTATTAATAAATAAAAATTATTTATTATTATAATAAAAAAAAAAAGAAATTAATTTATTTTTTCTTAGCAACATTTTTCTATGATACTCAACACACGTTTAATACCACCTTACGTTAAAACAATCTAACACATGTCAAAATAAATGATAAAATTTATAATAAAATAGAAAAAAAGAAAAAATTAAATGAAAAAAAAAAGAAAGTTACGTTTCGAATAAGATTTCACCTTATTTCCAAGCGAAAATAATTCTCCGAGCGCGTATATGAGTCGAGTTTTATTACAAGTTTGAATTTTATCATCTCTTCTTCTTCTCTCCTTTGTTTCTTTTTTTTTTTTTTCTTGTGCTTTTTTTGTGCTTTTTTCTTTTTTGGTCCGTGTGTTCTTTTCTAGTTTCATTCTTCTTTTGGTTTCTTTTTTTCGTTTCGTTTCGTTTCGTTTCGTTTCGTTTCGTTTCGTTTCGTTTCGTTTCGTTTTCCCATGTTTGGAAGAGAACTCGCATTGCTCTCCCATGAGACAGTACATCGTACACTTTCTTGATTATTTTATGAAAACGTCCATTATTCCACATGCTCTTGAAACGTTTATATCTCAAGCACGAAAGACTGTGGCAAACGAGAGAGAAAAAAAAAGCAATAAAAATAAAATAAAAAGAAACCGAAAGAGGGGGGAGTGGGTGGGTTGGGAAAAAAAAAACGAAATGGGGAAGAAAATAATGGTTTGAAGACATGTGAATTTCGAAACTTTCTCAAGGAAAACATCTTCGTACATTATTCCTATTAATTATTACAATTTTTCTGTAAATAATCATCAGATACAAAAAAAAAAAAAAAACTATTTCCATTTGTAAAACATTTATGTTATATTTATTTATTAAAAAGTTTTTAATATATATAAATTACGTGTTACGTTGTTTGTCCGCAATGAACTCTTAAACTACTGAACCGATTTTAATCAAATTTTGCACAATATGTGCAATTTCATTCAACTTGAAAGATAAAATAGTTTATAATCTCAATATTAGGTAATTCGTTGACTTAAAGACGTGTGTATCTGACTGATTGTGAGACCACAGCGACAAGTGCGTGGTGGGGCGCACCCCTAGTTATTTTCATAAATTTGTTAAAAATAAATTATCGATACTTATGAATATTACATTCGATTGAAAATAATAATTCAATCGTGGTTTAAATAAATTTAAATATATAAATTGATATCTGTAATAATATCAGAAGTAACATGACAAATTCATAACCACCACCCTCCCCCTCACTTACACATTTTATAATATCATTTCAATTATAATTATAATTATGATATTGTAAAGTATTCGTGTAAAATATTATAATCATTTTTGTACGAATCATTTAATTACTACAATTATATGAAAAAGATTCTACCACCTGACAAAAAAAAACAAAAAATACTTGAACCTATAGAATGTGTCTTAAGATATATAAATAAAATGTGAATTTACGAGTAACGTTTAAAAGAAGAAGAAGAAGATGAAGAAAAATAAAGAAAAAATTATACGAAATGAGAAGTAAAATTATTGCTTGATATAAATGCAACTGAAAAGAGTTCTACAACTCACCACCACCACCACCACCACCACCACCACCATCATCCCATTCGTCTTTTCATTCTTTACATTTCAACGTCAAATTAAAAACGAGAAATTCATTTTAAAAAGATACTTTTCTTTTGACATTACTCATTTTAACCATCATCATCATCATCATCATCGTCACATCGTCGTGTCTATCTACTAAGAAAAATTCTTCTCAAGGGTTAACCAAAAAAAAAAAAATTAACCTGAACGAAAAAGGTAAATGCTGAATTACAATGAAATGCTATTGAACGAAACGTTGTTTTTCTTTTTTCACGAATCTCCATTTTACGCGTGGACTTGCAAGCACGAATAAAATCGAGGTAAAAGTACGAATGAATGAACGAATTCTCACCAATACCAACTACCCTCTTCACCCCACCCCCTCCCTTCACCCACATTTCAGTCTCTCTCTCTTTCTCTCTCTCTCTCTCTCTCTCTCTCTCTCTCTCTTTCTCACCTGTAAAACTCCAACATTTTATTCCTATTTGCAAGTAAACTTTCTCTTTGTATCCAACTTTTAAATATTTTGTTTTTTCTTTTTTTTTCTATTTAATTCTTTCCTTTTACATTTTTCTTTTTTTTTTTTTTTTTTGTTATTATTTAAACGGTTTACATTTCTACCTTTTCATATTCCCTTTTTGAGTAAAGGTACATTCTTTATGTTTTCCCAAAAGTGTCGAGTTATTCGATAATAATTTTCTATACGACGAAACATTTAAAGATCTAAATTGAAATCTTATCTTCTTTTTTCTTTTTCTTTTTTTTTTCTATTCATCTTGTAAATGAATGAATGAATAAATATTACATGCATATTATACTTACATAAGAAAGATGAGAATTATCTTTCGTTAAATTTCAACAAATTGACTGTAATTTACATTTTCAATACATTGATTGAATATTTGATTTTATCACCACATTCAAAAATCAAGGTTTTATTAACTTTATTTATTACGATTTCATTTGATACTTGAAGTTTGAATATTTTCATTTTTACTGATTCAATTTATTTAAATGTTTATGTGTATATGCATTTATAGATAAATGTGTATAACAAAAACGATTATCCAAAATTTCAAAGCTCGCATTATGAAGAAACACACCTCTTGACGAACTAGTTTCAATGAAAGTTTAAAAAATGAATGTTTTATTAACTTTATTTATTACGATTTCATTTGATACTTGAAGTTTGAATATTTTCATTTTTACTGATTCAATTTATTTAAATGTTTATGTGTATATGCATTTATAGATAAATGTGTATAACAAAAACGATTATCCAAAATTTCAAAGCTCACATTATGAAGAAATACACCTCTTGACGAACTAGTTTCAATGAAAGTTTAATATTCAAAGAAGTTTCACAGGAAGCTTTCTCTTTCTCTCTATTTCTGAAATCCACTCATGTTCCTTTTATAACACGCAACATCGATCAGGTGTTAATTAAGAAATCCTACAGAAAGAAAAAAACAAAAAAATAAATAAAAGAAAGTATATTCTTATCGACGTTTTCTTAAATTAACTTACAATTTAATATTAAACTTTGAATATCTTCAAGTTTTCATCATTGATTAGAACATCATTCGTCTTGAAGAGTTCATCAAATAATTTCATATGACATATATATTTCAATCTTGTAAATATAATCAATTAATTTGTCCAAAACGTTCATTTGATATGTCTCAATAAATCTATAATCAAAATTTTGACTGATGTAATCTAAATCAAATTTGATTATTACATAAACAACAACATTGTAATAGAGAACATCATTTTCAAAATTAAATATCGATCATGTCAGCTCGTTAATTTGCCATGATAAATATAAAAGAAAAAAAAAAGGAAGGTATATTTTTTATCTCTCGAGGTTTATTATTATCGACGAGTTTGTAGTTAACCAACCTATCATTTTTATCATAGATCAATAGACAACATCATAATATAATGGTACCGATCACGCGATCATTCATTTTTTTTTTTTTTTTTTTTTTTTTACATCGAATGATACTATCCAATCACATCATTTTATTCTTCATCAAATTTTATTTAACGTAGGAATTAAAAAAAAAAAAAAGAAACAACAAATTATCATGTGATGAAACTAAAATGACAACTGTTTGTTTTTTACAATCTTAAAATGATTGAAAATTCATCTCATTTATTTCTTTTTTTGTATTTTAATTTTTTTACATGATTCCATTTTTTTTGTTTTTTTTTTTTTTGGTTTTAATATTAAAATAACTCGTAATATTTTATTATTATGATTATTATACTTTCTTTTATCCTTTCTTTTCTTTTTTCTTTTTTTTTCTTTCATTACCGTCCTTATTTTACCTCAAACGTTCGCATTAATGGCATCACGGAAGTATAGCAAATGTGCACTAGCGTTTTAAAGTGAACATGAAAAATGTAAGGACTGTGAAATATATCGCCATTAGTATTACGTCGGATTAGAGCTCTTATTTCATTCCCAACTCACCCGGCCATTTCTTTTTACACGAATCTGAAGTACATATTATAAAGTTCTCACTCACCTCCCCCACACCCCCCACCCCCACGTTAATTTTAAACATAATTGTACTCTCTTAATAGCATATATATATATATATATATATATACCTACACATATACTCACACAAATTCTAGCTTGCACATTTGTACAAAAATTAATCGACCCAAGTCTCGTATTTCTTTTTTTTTTTTCTCCAAGACAAGCTTTTGCATTATAATTTATATCCTCAAATTTTTATATATATATATATATATATATATATATATATATATATATATATAAATATGCATTTTTATTATTAAATAAAAATTACAAAATATATTATTTTATATTATAATAATAATCTTTAAAATAAATAATATTATATTAATAATATATTTTTAAAATGTATATTATGTTATTATATTATGTAATAAATAATATAATATAAAAATAATATATATATATATTTATATACATTATATAATATATTATATTATATTATTTATTATATAATATTATATAATAAAAAATAACATATATAACATAATATATAACTATATATAATAAATGTAATAATAATATAAATATATATTTCCTCATTTTTTATTATTATCATTGAATATTGCAACCCTGACACAGTGTGTGACATTAACGAAAGAAAAAAAAAAAAAAAGAAAAAATACTCTTGTCGAAGGGAAAAGAAAAGGGCTTAGGGAAAGATGAAAGGAGTATTCCATTGAAAAGTTAGACAGCACTTAAAAGATCCGCATATGTACTTCCATCTGCACTCTGCAATCCTCCCCTTCTCCTTGACGCTACCAACACACATTCACCCACCCTCTCATTTTATCTATCTCTTTTTTCCTAAGCCATCTTTTTTTCTTTTTTAGTGTTGAAACGAACTCTAGGTGCTATGAAAAACGCTACACGTATACTGGGCACAAAAATGTATCTCGAGAGAAGTATACACACACACACTTCAAATTCTTAACAGCAACGACGCTGTTTTCTCGCTTTCCCTCTTGCCCTCTTGCCCCACATCCCCTTCCATCATTCACCAAACTCCTCTTCTCTTCTAGCAAAACTCACCCTCTCTCTTTCTCTCTCTCTCTTGCACCCCCTACTTTCTCTCAACCATCCCTCAACCATCCCTTCTTTCCATCTCACTCTCAACTTTCATGTCAATATACTCGTAACGAACTTCTGCTTTACATTTATCTTTTTTTTCTTTTTTTCTTGATTAATAAACAAGAAGAAAAAGAAGAAGTGCCAACTTTGTATTAGTTCGTCAAATTTTCGATCCTTATTTTCTATATCAGTTTCATAAAAAAAAAAAAATGGTTTACCTTCCTTTTTTTAATTCCATTCCTGTTTTTTTCTTTTGCTTGCTCGTTCGACGTTTCATTAATGAAAATATATTTTGTTGGTCGTTCGTATATTAACAATTAATTAAATCATACTCGTTTTATTGTTTAATTAAGATAATTTAATAGAATAATTAAATGATAAATTTATTATTTAATATTCGACGATAGTCGTCCGATCGAATTTTTACTCTTACCAAATTTTTAATTAATTAATTAATTAATTAATCAAATAGAAGATAATTTATTTGTTATGTTTCCCTGTTCCTTTTTTTTTTTTTTTTTTAATGCAAATTTCATTTAAAAGTAAAAAGAAATAAAACTCCGTGAGCTTTTAATATCATATTATCAAAGATTTTGTGAATAAAATTTAAATAATAATTGAACAACGAATGCAGCAACTATTTAATATGTGTGAAAAATAATTTCGTAAGAAAATTTGTTTACTATGAAAAAAAAAAAAAAAAAAAAAACAATATTCTAATACCAACTGACACAATTTCTAACTTTTTGACTTAAGTTACTGTTGAAATTTCTTCTTTCTTTTTTTTTCCTAACCCTCCTCCTCCTCCTCCTCCTTCCTCCTCCCTCCTCCTGTTGAATTTGTAAGTCTCGAGAAAGAAAATATATTGCAGTTGTAAAAATGAACGAGCCATATACATTCGCACATACACATACACATACACAAGTGGTCGTCCACTTAGAAATTTTTTTTACTATTTTTTTATTCCTTCTCTCCCGTGCGAGTGCGACATTGCGACAAGCCAAACCGCAAAACTATGTATACGTGTGCGAATGTGTGTGTTTGTATGTGTGTGACCGTTCTTTCATAAACGCTTTTTACGCTTTCGTTGAAGGTTCGTTGAAGCTTCGTTGAGCTTTTAACTGACAAAGAAGGAAAAAGGACAGCGAATAAAGAAAGATAGGAAAAAAAAAAAAGTACAAAGTTACAAACATTTCAAAGCATTTGCAATACCTACTTTTACGATTCATCTATAACGGGTGTATATTTCGTTTCAAAAAAATATCGAACATCTTGTGCCATTAAAAAACACTAATATTTCAAAATTAAGAATTTATCTTACAAATAATATTTACATTAATATTTCATTAAATATTGTACAAAAAATTATTTCTATGTTAGACTCAAAACTTTTCAACCTATTCACACATATATATATATATATATATATATATATAATATAACAAAACTAATCCTATTTATCAATGAATAAAATAAATTGGTGTAAGATTATGTTAAATTCTGTCAAATGAATTTGAAATTTGAAATTTGAAATTTGACTATAGGCCATTTTCATACCCAAAAATACACACGTACAAACGTACAAACCTACAAACCTACAAACGTTTCACCTTTACCTATTAAAGTATACACATTTATATATATATATCGTTACGTAATATAAACATAAGTGTACAGATACTATATCGACTCTATTTATAAATCATTATGCGAATGACGATAACGTTGTAGTAAACCACACAGCAGGATATATCGCGATATATCTCGACACTCTCGGAAATCATGGAATATCAGTTTGCAACGGACAGCTAGAGTGACCATGGTACAAACGATATCCTGACTGTGGCCAATCCAATATTCCAAACCTATGTATAAGTATCCGTTAACTCATAGTTAGATTCACTCCGATAAATTTCAATTTAATCAACTATTACTACTACTACTACTACTATTACATTCATTATCTTCTTCTTTTTCTATCTATCTCTCTCTTATAATTTATTCTCTTTTTTTCTACTATGAATTTCATTCGAAAATATTCTTTATCACATTTTCTTCTCAAAAATTTCTATTGACATTTTAATTTATTAATTAAATCATGTCATGTTTAAAAAAAAGAAATTTATCTTGTAGATAAACACACGTAACTCTTGGATACACATAACTGACACAAGTTTGAGATAATTTAAGAAAGTAATGTGTATGTGTATCGTTTATTTTCATGTCGAGTTTTAAGCCCCTTTAAGTTTGTGCCCATCATAACGAGAAGCTTCTTTCTTTCGATAGACACGTCCATAATGTTCCTTAGTACGTTTATAACCTAGTCGTAATTGTATCGACTTTGTAAGAAAATATTTACCGAGTATCTTATAAAACTATCTATGTGTATAGTATTATATCGATACTGTAATAACCTAACCAGTAATCTACTTGGTTTATGACATTTTTTATTGTAGTTTAACCATCGTCATTTTTATCTTTTAAATGTCCTATCTTATCTTTCTTTAATATATATAAATTACGTGTCACGTTGTTTGTCCGCAATGGACTCCTAAATTACTGAACCGATTTTCATCAAATTTTGCACACTGTGTGCAGTTTCATTGAACTTGAAAGATAGGATAGTTTATATCTTAATTTTTAATCACAATATTATTTTATTGCCAATTATTGCGTGGCTGAGCACCCCTAGTTGTATATATATATAATAACTTACATTTATAATAATTTCTATATTAAATTAACCTTACCAATTTACAAGAACTTAAAAATCCCAATTACGAACTTAAATTAATTTTTGAATGATTCAAATAATTTTTGACTAATTCTCTACACCCTGAGCAAATTTTATTTAACACACAAATTCTTCCTTGTTTTGTTGTTGTTGTTGTTGTAATTTAAATTTTATTTTTTTTTTTTTAGTTAGTTCGAGTACAATGGCCGACCCTGACGAGGGTGGTTGAATTTTTGTTGTTGTTGTTGTTCCTTTTTCCTTTTATTATTACTCGCATTCCTTCCTTTTACGTTACCAATTCAAATGGAGCAGACTGATTTTATTGCGGAAGTTACGGTCGGAAGCGGATCTCTGCAAGTTTACGGGAACCGAGGTATACCGTCCTTCGGAATTGGAAATACCGGCTGCCATTATTATTCGTAGGTAAACGGGTATTATACCTACGCTAGCGAGCATTTTAATTTTATGCTTGAAATCTCAAAAGAAAAGAACAGAACAGAAAAAAGAAAAAACATTCGAAATAACATCGTTACATTTCTATTATCCTATAATTTTATCTCATCTCTGACGTGAATTCATAAACCATTGAAAATATTTCTATTCATAATAATACAACAAAAAAAATATATATTTTTCCATATTTATAATAATCAATGTTCAAATAATTTACATTCGATTACAAATGTAATTTATTTTTGAAAATATTTCTTAATTAGGAATCGCAGTTAAAAAAAAAAAAAAAGAAAAAAAGAACATGAACATTTCTAATACAAATAATATTTCATACTTCTCATTTACATAATTACAATATATATATATATATATATACGATTGAGAAACGTGCGAAAAGGTTTTCTTCTAATGAAGTAATTAGTAAACGCTTTGCCGAGCGTAAAACGGAGAATTCGTTTAATTATTTCACCTTTCTTTGGTCCAGGTACGTTAAGCAGACGAATTTAACGACGAAAGCTTCGAAAGAAAATAGAGGAGTGTTAAAACGTAGTAGAAGGAAAGAAGGAAAGAAGGAAAGGGAAGAATCCTTCTAAAAGCTCAAAACGAATTCCAGAAGGCTCATTTTCTATCCTTGTGTTCGTTCAAAAAGGGGGTAGCTTAAAAGGGGTAGGTTGAAGCGAATACCTGTAGCTAGCTGTACGTTGGCATAAGAAATGTTCTGTAACGTCGTTATTTCGACGGGACTTGGCAAGTGGCCAGCAGATTCAACAGATGTTAGGGAACAATCGAACTCTGCCTTTACAAGGGGTCTGGTGTACGAAAAGGGTTGGCTAAATGGGCACAACTTGATCAAACTGACAACGGGAGATCCTCCAACGATTGATTTATTATTCAAACTTTAATATTATCTATTATACTGTCATATTATTTTTCACACAATTCTACGTGAAATTTCAATAGATAATTACATTGAACAATTTCATTAAATATCTTAAATATCTCATCTTAATATATATAAATTACGTGTCACGTTGTTTGTCCGCAATGGGCTCCTAAACTATTAAATCAATTTTAATCAAATTTTGCACACTTTGTGCAGTTTCATTCAACTTGAAAGATAGGATAGTTTAGATCTCAATTTATAATTGCAATTGACTTAAAGACGTGTGTATTGGACTGATTGTGAGCTACAGCAACGTTTAACTTAATTAAATAACGTGAAAATGAAAATTTACAGTTATGCAAATTGAAGGTAAATACAATTAATTGACTGTAACAAACCTGAATGAATTTCCTTTGTTAATTTTTTTGTTAACAATGACAACTATAATAATTTAAAAAGGAAAATTTCCTACTGCCATTGTTTTGTAACACTCCCCATTGTATATATATACATGCACGTAGTTTCATTGAACAATAGAAATTTGTAATGGAAGTGACGCACCAACTAATGGACGGTTGATGATCAAGGATAACAACAATGTCGAAGCAACACGTAGCCAAACAGTGGTTGCACACGGTTTTACCCAATTCGAATATAAACGACGTAAACGAGCTAACGTTTGTGATTTAGACATCTGTCGATAACAATCCAGCGTGTATTTGATGTTTTTAAAAATCTGGATATTGCCAATGATGATGACGACGACACTGATTATGATTATATCAACAACGTCATAGCAAAGGTTGCAATTTTAATCAAATTTTATCAAAATCTATGATATTTATTTTCATTTTTAATTTAATTTATCATTTTATTTTCAATGATTTCGAATATTTAAGCCAAAAATCATTGAAACAAATTTATTTCATTATTTTATATCATATAACATAACATCTATCCAAATATTTATTAGAACAAACTCAGATTGTACAATGCACAGTTACTGCAATATATAAAAAAAGAAAAAAGAAAGGAATGAAGAATTCTTTAAAAATGAAAATACATTAGAAACATTTCGATGAAACTGAGAAACACTGATATATTAGATAAACGAGTTGTAAAATCTTGAGGGAATTAAGGTGTTAATGACAATGAAAGAGCATACCACAAGCATACATACTGTAAAAACAGATGTGAGATGTTTACTATGGTATCTCCTTCACACACATCTATATATATACAC